>NW_012135747.1:1168067-1180769 GCF_000956105.1 Propithecus coquereli | reverse complement strand
TCACTTTAGAGAGTGGACACTTGGGAAGTGTCCAGAACTGAACAAATGCCAGGTATTATCATTGTTAGTCACCCAGAACACACCTGTAGGAACCTTGAGTAGCCAGGTGGGGGATGGCAGCTTCCTGGATAGCGGAGGGCAGGCAGACAACCAGATCTCTGGTCCTGGGCAGGGAGCGTGGGTACCGTTCTGCTTTTGCCTCAAATTGTGCATGAGAGCTCATGGGTCAGCTGCATGTCCACGTTCCCTGGCCAAATGGACAGATGAAAATGCCACCACGGGTTTCTGAAATGCCCGTGTTCTGAGGAATCCAGGGTGCCATGGAGCTTCTGTGTCTGCCCTATATGAGAGTGAGAGGGCAGTGTTCATTGTTGCTGTTTTGCTGATGAAAACACAGGGGTGGAAATGATTTGCTCAAGGTCCCAGGGAGGCAGGGCCATTGGACGAGACCGAGGTCTTTCAATTTCTAGCCTGGCCCACTCCCACCACTGCAGTATCTGGCAGCCACAGCGTTAGGGTTTGGTTGTCTCACAGTGAAAGTAAACCTGTCTGCACTCAGATCCTGTCCTCCCTCTTGTCCTTGGGAAGTGCCCGGGACATGGGGAATGGAGGCTGGCCCCTTCCTAGGCCATCAGTCAGGAAGCTTGGAATTAAGCCTGCTGTTCCTGTCCCGCCACATTCCAGGGCTGCTCTGTTTCCCTTGAGGGACCAGGAACCTCCTTTATTTTTAGTTAGTTCAGTGTGACAGCTTTGTTCTCTTCCTGGGCAAGGGCTTGGTCACTCTTCCCAGCCAGGAAGCTTCTGTTCATGGGTGCCAAGGTGACCAGGAGAACCTTGGACATGACCTCAAAGCCCTTTGCCAGTCCTCCCAGCAAGAGGAGCCTGTAGAATACTGGAGGGCGTGCTGAGTTTGGAGTCACAGCCAGTGCTGCTCTGGTTGCTGGCTGCTTAGGGCATTTTGCTTAACTCCACGGTCCCAGGTTCTTCCTGTGTCAGATGGGGTCAAACATGCCCACCGTACAGATTGTGCAGATTTGGATCAGGGCAGCTCGAAGTGCCCGGCGTGGGCCCCATCCACATTCTTGTTCCTACAACCTCAGGTTCCTCAGCAAGAGCAGGGATCCTGTTTTCCTCCTGATGTGTGGTGAGTAAACAGGGTTGTATGAACAGTCTGTGGCGCTTAGCCTGTGCCCGTTGACACAGAACCAGCAGTCGAAAAGCGCTGAAAGAGATATGTGATCCTGGAAGAACAGGCTGGGAAAGGAAGCGCCCGGGAGAGGGTTTTAGTGCCCGAGGGATGCTGTCACACAACACAGGCTGTTCCTGAGGTGCTCCGCGCTGGACTGGCTCCAGACACGTTCCCTCTGGTGCCACGCGGGTGATTCAGCAGTCTCTGGGAAACTCGAATAGGGGAGTGAGAGTCCTGATGGTCTTTAGGGCCCCTTGTGTCCCTCTGGGCCTCAGCCATGCAGTGGAGATGTTGCGGGGTTGGGCGGGGGAAGGTGGAGGTTAGCAACGCCTGGAACTCCCTGCACCTCAGAAAGAGGCTGAGTGAGAGGGCGCTGCTGGGGGAGAAGGGCTGGGCTGTTTGGGGAAGAGGAGTCTCCGGGCCTTATCTGAGACCTCCCCAGGGTAGGCGTCACCGGAGGCCTCCTGCCCAGCAGAGGAGCCACCCAGCCCAGCCAAGGAGCCACCGCGTGGCACCATCTGAGGACTGGGGGCACATAAAGGCCCCTGAAGGCATGGCCCCTGCACCCCTGGCGCTCACCATCTAGCTGGTGCAGACCGAGCGCAGGTCCCTGCAGCACCTGGGAAAAACAAACACCACGACGTGTCCCCCGTGCAAGTTGACTCCTACGTAGAGAACACCTGAGGCCGAGGGGATGCTGAGGAGAGGAGTGGACAGAGTGGGGCGGGGCAGATCATGGCATGTGCTCTGGAGAAGGTGAGTGGGGAGGTGGCCTTGGGAGGAAGAAGGAGCAGGGGGCCGAGAGGCTGTGCGTTGGCCAAGGAAGGGAGTGGCTGGTGCCGTGTGAGGAAGGGCCTCTGGGGGTGTTGAGCCACTGTCAGGGCCCCGGGTGGCCTGAGGGTGCTGGGAGTTGGTGTTTGCTGTAGGGACCCCACCAGGTCAAAGATGTCTCCTCTTGCGGCCAACCTGCTCCTCCCTGCTCAAGGGTGCCAAGGGCTGGCTGCCCAGAGTGGCACAGAAACTAGGTTTCCCCGGCCGCCACCTGCAGCAGTGAGGTGGGGCTGGGCAGCCGCAGGGGCCACGTACAGGCAGGAAGAGGAGTCGGGAGGCACTGGGCTGGCACAGACCGCGGCGGCGCGTCTGGTTGGGCCAGGGCCTTCCGCTTGCTATGGCTGTGAACTTCCTTCCCAGGACTGTGTGAAAGAGGAAGGAGCAGGTCAGACAGCTCGCAGTGGGGGCGAGGCCTCCTGGAAGCCACACTGGCGTGGCGTGCTTTCTGCAAGGCAGAGGAGCCCTGGCGCCCTGGAGTGCCCCCACGTGTCCCTCTCCAAGAAGCCTCTGTCCTGGGCTGCCTCTGGGCTGAGAGGAGGGGCACGGGACCAGGCATCGGGAGCTTGGGGTCCACCCCAGTTATCTCGCCAACCAGAGGATCACCTTGGTCAGTGGAGGGACCTCCCTGGCCTCTGATTTTTCCTCAGGGTGTTGGAAGTGATGATACCTGCTCTGCCTCTGCAGAAGGGATGCGTAAGGACCAGTGGGCGAGAGTGCCGTGCAGAGTAGAGGCCTTTATTGATCGAAGTCATGTGAATACACCCGCGTGACAGACGGAAAGACCCCGGTGCCCACGGGGTGACAAAGCCAGAAATCAAATGCAGGTGTCTGCATTGCCCTGGCTGTGCCCTGTCTTAGATCTGGGCAGGCTCCTGAGGAAATCTTAAGTGTGGCTCTGTGAGTTCCAGCCTTAGAGGCAGTGTCCAGAGGAAATAGGAAGGTGGAGTTAAGGTTTCAAAGGAGAAAGCGTTTGTGATATAATTCCATTTTTGTAAAACAAAATAAAAACCCCAATCTCTACATGTACAAGTGCTTGTTTAGGTAGGAAAACAATCCTAGGACATAAAGCAGGGATATCTTTGGGGAGACTGGGGGCAGAATGCATATTTTTTAGTTTTATGCATTTATGTCATATTTGAATATTTTTTCCAATGACTATATATTACTGTTACTTTAAAAAAATAAAACAGTGCAAATGTTTCAGAGGAATTTTGCTGGAATCTTCCATTTGCCATGTTTTCAGGCATATTGCAACCGAGCTTTACTTTTCTCTTCTACAAAATGGGTCAATGACATTTGCAGTAGATGCATTTTTTAGGTATTTAGGTGAAAGGAGTTGGGTACACGTGATTATGTCACTTAGGCAGGGATGGGAGGGAAGGAAATGATACTGAATGCTTGCTTTGTTTTTGGCACTTTATCAAAACCCTCCCCAGAGGCCGGGCGCGGTGGCTCACCCTGTAACCCTACCACTCTGGGAGGCCGAGACGGGCGGATCGTTTGAGCTCAGGAGTTCGAGACCAGCCTGAGCAAGAGCGAGACCCCATCTCTACTAAAAAAACCGAAACAAATTGGCTGGACACCTGAAAATATATATATAAAAAAAAATTAGCTGGGCATGGTGGCGCATGCCTGTAGTCCCAGCTGCTCAGGAGGCTGAGGCAGGAGGATCGCCTGAGCCCAGGAGTTTGAAGTTGCTGTGAGCTAGGCTGATGCCACTGCACTCTAGCCCAGGCAACAGAGTGAGACTCTGTTTAAAAAAAAAAAAGACCCTCCCCAGAGTCCTCTGAGGTGGACATGTTATTATCCCCATCTTAAAAGTGAGGAAAACAAGACTCAGAGAGGTTAGTTAAGTGACTTGTTGAAAGTCACACAGCTAATAAATGGGATTTGAACCCCACTCTCTTTGTCTACAGCCCCATGCTCTTCCCACCCTGTGAGAAAGAGTGGAAATGCTTACAGAGAATCCCCAAATGAGGGGGTATAAGACTAGAATCTAGACCCAGCTGCCACTTAGTAAACCACAGGACCTTGCATGAGTCATGAGTCTCAGTTTCCTCCCCTAGAAAATGGAGATAATGATGTCTTTCCTGCCTGCTTCACCGGGGTGTAGCCACAGGAGAAAGGGAACTCACATTAAAGCACCTGCTTCATGCCTGGCGCCTGGCATCCTCAAGCTCATTTCATCTGCAAAGTTCAAATGGGATAATGTATGTGAGGGTCCTGTGTGTGAACAGCAAAGCCTTCTGCAAATGTGAGCTGTTATTAATAATATTAATAAGCACGCAGGACCTATTCTCGGGTCAGTCCCCTTAGGAAAGGGAAGTGAATCTGATGTTGAAATCTCTGCCCTGCCCTTCAGCTAACATCCTTCTTAACTCCCATTTCCTTTGCGAGTGAAAAGTGTCTCACTTGGAAAGTTCGTTTTAAAGGCCTGTATCATCAACTTCAGTCACACCTGTTGCCCTGCCTGCGTCTTGATCCTCACGGGAGAGTGGACGGGAGAAGGAATGAAATTTTCCATGGCTGTGTCCCCTTCCACCTGGGGTGAAAGTGCCTGGATTGGTTACCGGTGGTTACTGGCGCCTCCTGCCACGATTGGCCTGCTCACTTGGGCATGTCCAGTCTTGAATTTGCTTTTTGTGTGTGTTCTGTTTGGAGCTGGGGGTGGGGCTGGGGGTCAGGCATGGAAAGGTTTGTGAGTTTAGCCCAGTGCCAGGCCACTGGGTTCCTTCCTCAGCTGGAGGGCTCTGGGCCAGGGGTCCTTGGCGAGGCTGTGTTCTCTCGGCTGATGACATCCTCCTGCCTCCGCTGGGGTCCAGCTTTGGGAGCTGCTGAGGGCATCATGGCCGTGTTGGTCCACTAGAAGGACAGTCAAGGACGAGTATTTGGATAGTGTTTTGGGCAAGAGCTCCTGCCCTGTGCAGCCAACCTGGTTTCCACCCCTGTGGGAGGGGCTTTTCCCTTCCAGCAGTGATGGACAGAGGTCCTGGAGGCTGGGTGGGCTTCCTCCTCAGTCTCAGGCAAGAGTCTGCAGGACCCAGCTTGGCTGTGGTGTCACGTGTCCTGGTGTCTGGGCTCTGGTCCCTCCCCAGTTCCCTCCCAGCCTGACTTGAGTCCCACACTCTTGAGGGCCTGGCGGTTCCTATTGTGGCTCCTCCGGGCCTCCGTCTCCTAACAGACGTTCCAAAGGCCGAGGCTTGCAGTAGAAGAAAAGCTGTGCTGTGCCTTCCCCATCATCAAAATGTAGGCTGGGGAAGGGATTCTTTGGGACCAACGTTTGGTCAGAGCAATAAAGCAGCAGTGGTTTGGAGGCAGCATCCTAAGGGAAGGGAAGAAGATTGAGGAAATGTGAGTGTGTGTGTGTGTGTGTGTGTGTGTGTGTGTGTGTGTAGAGAGGGAGGGAGGGGAAGAGGGGCAGGAACAGACCTGGAGATGCTCTGGAGAGGAGGACAGACACAGAAAAGTTGAAAGGGCCACAAACTCCCGAAGACCAAGAGTTGGCCTTTCTTACCGGGTGTCTTGCAGAGATCTGGAGCAAATGGGCAGGAGCGACTTCCCTGATGCCCTTCCTCCCTCCCTCCCTCTACCTCCCACCACCCATTCTCAGCCTTTCTTTCCTGGTAGATGGGGCGGCCCAGCTGGTACCAGGCAGGACTGGTCTGAAGGAGCTCAGTGAGGTGCTGGGTGCTCTGGGTCCCTGGAAATTTTCTACAGGTGTCTCTTGACATGTGCTTTTCTCCCATGTCTCCGCAATCCTTAGGGTGTGCATCTGCTGAGTCCTGCCCCAGGTGCCACCCTGGCTGGGCAGTGTGGTGGGTATAGGGAGGTGACTTCTCCCCTGGCCAGTCCAGCCCCGGGCCCAGGATCCGTGCTGGGTCGACGGTCCCTCCTGACCTACTGAGGCGCAGGGGAGAGAAGGGGCTTTCCTTCGCTCGTCCTCACTCACACAGGTCCAGGAGGCCTCAGTTTTGGTTCCAGCTGTGCTGTATTTGTACTCCGCTTTTGGCCCCAGTGTCCGTGTCTCTTCCCAGAGGGGTTGTCCCCATGATGACTCATGAACTGAACAAAAGAAGGAAAGCGCCCCCTCCATAGCAGCTTGGGGGTCTGGCTGTCTTCTGTGTCCCCAACCTACTTTTCCATTTGAGCTTCTAGGCTCTATTTGGGTTTGGCTCGGCTGTCCTAAAGTGTTAGGGTTCTCAGATCAGAGCTGCACCTCAAGTTAGGAGGCAGGAGGGCTGTGGAGCTATGCAGAGCCCTCCTTTTCTAGAAGCTTCTCCCTGTCTAGCTGGAAAACCTTAACAGCTCTGCTTGGGTCTGCCCTCTGCGGAGTAGGGGGACCAGCCTTCCCTAAGGGGTGCAGATGATGTACGGAGGAGCCTTAGACTTGCCTTAGACCTCACTCCCCTGGCTGTGGGCTTTGCACTAATCAGCCTCAGTGTCTGCATCTGTAGAATGGGAATTAAGAACATCTCCCTGACAGTTTCGAAAGTTAGATGACATGCTGGACGTGAAAGCACTTGATATACCGTGAACCGCAATATGAAGTATTCCAGCACCCAGGATTATTTGAATTCTTCTTTTGTGCAAGGCAACAGGGTGAGTTCCAAAGACCTATTTAACACGTCTCCTTTCCCTGGGCAACTCACACAGTGTCGGAGATGGACGTGTCAATAAACCGGTGATCACTATGTAGCTCGCGTGAGGATGCTGGAGAAGCCACGTGGCCAGTGCTGCGCGGTCTCATGCCTGCTTCCCCACTCTCCACCCGGCAGACAGCTTGGTCTTTCAGAAACACAGATGTCACCATCATTGTCTTCCCACTGAAGCTGTCCCAAGGCTCTCCCGTGCTTTGGGATCTAGTCTAAATTTGTTCACGTGGCTTTCAGGCCCTGCGTGGTTTAGCCTGTGTGATTGTCTATGAGGCAGGAGACAGGCAGGGCCTGGAGGGAGCACGAGGCACGGGGACCAGAGCGAGAAGGCTGCCCAGGACCAAAATTTGCGGAAATGACCTAGGTCTGAGGACGCTGTGTCCTTGAGTCAGGACGTTTCCAGCCACCTTGAAACGTGGGCACGAGATGCCATTCTCAGAAGCAAATCAGTGTACAGATCTTTTCAGCCTTGTCGGGTCATAAATCTGTCTCTCGATCCGCCGGGAGCCTTCTGTGTGCAAGGCTCCATGCAGGGCACTGGGGAGGTCGAGGTGACAAGCACAGAAAGCTGGGATCCAGGCCAGACCATGCCAGCGGGTCAGTGCTGAGGGAGGGGGTTATATCTAGCCCGAGGGACTGGAACATCATTAGGAGGAAGTGACGGTTGATCCGAACCTGGGCGGTTAGGTGAGGTTTGGATAGCTGGGAAGAAAAGGAAGGGCATTTCAGGTAGAGGTGTTAGCAGAGGCACGAAAGCCCAGGGCACCTACCAGGAGTGGTGGAGGTGGTGTGGCCGGAGTTTCAGAGAGCGTGGAGCCACACCTGCAGGGGGCAGCTGCCTCAGCGGCGACGGGAGGCATTGCCAGGCGTTGAGCAGGGGAGTGCACTGCTTAGGCTTGTGCTTTAGCAGGCTAATGTGGCAGTGGTGTAGAAGACGGGTTGGAAGGGAGAGAGAGTGGAGATGGACAACTGTAACAGTGGACGAGTCATCGGTCATCCAGGCACGTGGTTACCAGGGCTTCCTTAACTGAGGAGCGGCAGAAAGCGGTGACTCCACAAGGACAGCACCCTGAGGACAGGTGTCTTGGCCCCATGCCTGGCACAGAGTAGGTGCTCAGTAAATACTTTCTGAGAGAATAAATAGGAAGATACAATGAAGGAAGAACAACCAGTGGCAGCCAGTGACAAAAGGGAGCCCGGGCAGCTTGAGGAGAGTGGGGAACCCAGGAAGAGGAGCAGGTTGGATCAGTCCTGGTGGAGGGTGGGAGTGGTCTTATTGGGAGTGTGGGCACATGGGCACGGGGATCCCAAGGGCCGTCTCAAGACATTCTGAGACTGGGGTTAGGGTCTCTTTGCTCTGGACCTGCTGCCCCATGTTCTGGGAAGGGCTCTAGTCCTTGGGCCACCATTTCTACCTTCCTAGAAGTCAAGTCTAAGGAAACCTCCCAGCAGCTCTGTCTCATGTTAACAATAATAGCAGGTGTTTATTGAGCACTTACTGTGTTCTAAGTGCTTCTCTATCTCATCTGATCTTACAGTGTCCTATAAGTTAGGTCCTAGTTACCATCTTAGTTTTTCAGTTGAGGAAACTGAAATTGCACACAGCTGTTAAGCCTTGGGGCTGGAATTCTTAGTCTCAGTGGCATTGCCATCCAAGTGGGGATGAGCCAGCCACCTCTCACAGAGGGAAGGAGGCTGAGTGTTCCTATGATACTGGGGAAGCTTGCCTCCACTACGTGCTTGGGGATCGAAGAGCAGCTTCCATTAATATTCAAGGGTCAGAAAAGACCTTGGAGATGTCTGGCTCTTTTTACAGGCGAGGAGCTAGGGCTCAGAGCATTGCAAGCCTGCTCTGGGTCACATGGTCCAAGGCAGTTGAATGACCTTCCACTGCGATGTGCCAGCACGGTGTTCCCTGCCTGTGGGAGGGAGCTCGTTGTCTCGGGCAGGCGGTGCCTCACCCTGCCCTGCCCCCTCCCCCAGCCAGACTTAAGCTGATGTGACCTTCCTTGGCCTCAGCCTCACCCTCCTTCCTTCTTATCCCTCCCGCAGATTGACAAGTATCTCTATGCCATGCGGCTCTCTGATGAAACCCTGAAGGACATCATGACTCGCTTCAAGCAGGAGATGAAGAATGGCCTCTCCCGGGATTTTAATCCAACAGCCATAGTCAAGATGTTGCCAACATTTGTAAGGTCCATTCCCGATGGTTCTGGTGAGTCTCTCTTCTAGAGATTGAGCTGTGAGGCCTGAATGTTCTGTGAAATCATCCTTCTGACATTCATGTGTTCATTCATTCACTTACTCCATTCATTCATTCACCATTCCATTCATTTGTTCTCCCATCCATCCATCCAACATATTTCTACTAAGCATCTACCATGTGCCAGGCACTGTGGATGCGGATGCCATGGTTGGGCAGGGCCAACCTGCTCTCAAACCCGACGGGCTTGTGATGCTTTAGAAAGTATAGTGTTTATAGGTCTTGCACATGCTGTGTGGGTTGCTTTTACGTGTCCAGAACAAATGAAGGGTTCGTTTTAGAGGAATCTCTCCATCAGGGCACCAAGGCCTTCTCCCTTCACTACCCCAGATAAGTGGCAATCCTACTGGCCAGGTGGGTCTCAGACTCAGAGGGGAGATTCCAGTCCCTATTTGAACAAATTTCCTAGATGCTGAATCAAGGTAGCTTCCAAAGCAGAGAAGTAGAGGAGGTAGAACTGAAAACACAAAATTATCCTCTCGCTCTGCAACTCTGTGGCTCATGTCCCGTGGTGGGGAGTTGGGGGACTCCCCGAGGATTGTCCGTACCCCATCCTCAGAGGAGTGGCATCAGCCCCCGCACTTGGCAGAGTGGAGGCTGGAAGGTGCAGCCTGGACTGCTCAGTGGAAGCCCCTCTGCTGGGCCGACCTGCAGTTACTAGTTTGCAGAGGTGGGCGCTGTGCCCACCCCAGCTTGCCACACTCCCCCGAATCCCCCTGTGAGCCGAGGTCTGTGCTGTAGGGTGGGGCTTACCTGCTGCCTGAGGGAGATGATGAGGAAGCCATGTTTCTCTTAGGGTTGTGTGTACACGCCCCGTGAGTGTGGCCTCGCACGCTCCTGCTGTTTCTGCCCTGCTCTGCAGGCTCTTGTTTAAAGTGGTGTTTGGGGGCATCTTGTGTGCAGCCTGTAAAATGGGTGCCAGGAAAACTGCGGCTGTTACAGCTGACGTTCTTGAAATTGGGCAAGTGCACGGCTTGTGGGAGCAGATGGGCTTCAGCAGGAAGCTGCTGGCCTCAGAAGTGCTGAATGAGATTCCAGCAACGATGAAGGGCATGTACTGTTTACTCTGTGGCCAAGGGTGGGGTTTACTTCATGCACACACATTGGCATTTATATCTCCCATGTTTCTTTGGCTATTGGGGAAAGGCAGTTAAGCCAAGTTAAACAGCTTTCTTTCCTGCAGGACTGCTCGGGCCTTTAGTGTGTTGGTGTCTGTTATGAATCTATAAGAGAGGCTGGAAAATGTATATGAGTTCTGGGCTTTGTTTTGAGGAATAGCTCCACCTCCTGCCTTTTGTTTTCTTTCAGGTGTTGGTTACTACCAATTTAGCTTTTTTTTTTTTTTTTAAGTAATGGGGTCTCACTGTGTTGCCCAGGCTGGAGTGCTGTGGCTGTTCACAGATGTCATCATAGCGCACTGTAGCTTTGAACTCCCGGGCTCAAGCAATCCTGCCTCAGCCTCCGAAGCAGCTGGGACTGCAGACAGTTTAGCTTTTTAAGAACTACTGAAGAGATAGATTCTGGCCATCAGAGTGACTGGACCGTGGTGTGCCCTGGCTGTGCTCTTGTGTCTCTGGCTGGGAGAGACCTTTATAGTTCACTCCCGCTTTTTCCCAGCCCTGGATGTCAATGTCACCCACATCCAGGAGCCCTGGAGCCTCTCCAGGTTTAGCAGAGTTCTGTAGCAGAGGCATGGCTGCCTGCTCCCAGCTGAGAGAAGAGGAAGGGGAGGAGGGTGGGTGTGGGCCGCCCCCAGGAGAGCACCTTTGACTTTGCTTGGGAGAGCTCAGAACAATAGCTGATCCTCCAGGCACCTGACCCTGTGTGACTGGCTCAGGGTAGACATAAAGGAGGGAGGAGGAGCCGCTTCCTTTCCTCCTGAACCTTGCTTCAAGCCAGCTCAGTGTCTGCGTCCCAGGGCCCTGTGTCAGCAGGGGGCGCTCTCCCTCACTTTTTGCACAAATCATTTTCAGGATTGAGGGTCTCAAAGTGTGATCCAAGTACAATAGTAATCTAGCCATTTGCTGCATTAGCTATTCCTCAAAACAAAGCCCAGAACTCATATATATTTTCCAGCCGCCTCCTATAGATTCATAACAGACACCAACACACTAAAGGCCCTGAGCAGTCCTGCAGGAAAGAAAGCTGTTTAACTTGGCTTAACTGCCTTTCCCCAAACCTGTTTGATCTTTTTCCTCAACATCTGTCCCAGTATTTCATCGATTTTGAGACACTCATTCTTTTTTTATTTGAGCATCTCTGAAGTCAGTGAGGTATTGGACAGTAATCCCATCTTAAAATTATTATTGGCAATGTTTTTTCTTTCTTAGTGTTACATAAAATAATGATGTGTCTCCCAGTCAGTGGTGGGTTTTTGTTTGTTTGTTTGTTTGAGACAAGGTCTCGCTCCATTGCCCAGGCTATCGTGCAGTGGCGGCATCATCATAGCTCACTGCAACCTCCAACTCCTAGGCTCAAGGGATCCTCCTGCCTCAGCCTCCCCCGAGTAGCTGGGACTACAGGTGTGTGCCACCACACCCAGCTAATTTTTTCTATTTTTAGTAAAGATGAGGTCTTTCACTCTTGCCCAGGCTGGTCTCCAACTCCAGGCCTCAAGCAATCCTCTTGCCTGGGCCTCCCAGAGAGCTGGGGTCGTAGGAGTGAGCCACTGTGCCTGGCCTCAGTGGTGTCTTAGATGTGGTGACATATGTGGCAGTATGCCCATGTTGGGAAACACTGTCGTGGAGTTTGTGGAATTGGCACCAGTAGCCTGGGCCCCATGTCTCCTTTGAGCCTCTCTCTTCTCCAGTGCTGATAGCGCCAAGTGTTTCGGGCCTCTCCAGAGCTAGACTAGTGTTGAGAACAGAAGAAGGAGGAGGAAGGGGAGGAGGAGGAGGAGGAGAGACCAAAGCCCTGCACCACGAGGGCCCTCCCTGGGTCTGTCTGCCTGCACTCAGGCTCCCTCCCTGCCTTCTACCCTGTGTTAATCTCCTAGGGCTGCTGTAGCAAAATGCCACAAACTGGCTGGCTTTAAATAACAGAAATGTGTTTTGGAAGCTAGAAGTCCAAAACCAAGGTGTCACCAGGGCCATGCTCCCTCTGAGACCATTGGTAGAATCCTTCCTTGCCCCTTCCAGCTTCTGGAGGTGCCTGACAATCCTTGGCGTCCCTTGGCCCGCAGCTGCGTCATTCCAGTCTCTGCCTCTGTCGTCACCTGGCCTTCTCCCTGTGTGTCTATCTTCACATGGAGTTCTCCTCTAAGGATAAGCCCTCATGTTGGATTAGGGCTCACACCGATGACCTCCTCTTAACCTGATGACATCTGCAAAGACCCTATTTCCAAAAAAGGTCACATTTGCAGGTACCAGGGGTTAGGACTTCAATGTATCTTTTTAGGGGACACAGTGCAACCCATAACACGTGCTATAGGCCCCTCTCCCTATGGCTGCTCCTAATATTTATGGGTGGGCTCAGTTCATGTGCTCCACTCCACACAGACATGGTTGTTGATGCCAAGGACTTGGATAGCTGCCCCCGAGTCCAATCCCTGCCGCTTTGTGACACGAGGTGGTTCCTTAATTACATCCCCCCCGACTCTGGACTCCTTTATTATCCAAGACCCAGGAGCTCCCCCGGAGTAGTCAGAATTTGGGTCTCCTTAATAGTAAATCCATGGTGCTGTTCCCTTTTTGAAATTTTAATCACTGCTTCCACTGTAGTAATTAGTCAGCGACAGAATTAGTGGTAATCCCAAACCACGGAAGGAT
>NW_012135747.1:1165806-1167515 GCF_000956105.1 Propithecus coquereli | reverse complement strand
AGGCGTGAGCCACCGCGCCCGGCAAATATTGAAGTTTTTTAACACTGGTGACTTGGCTAAATAGAATTCCCTCTTCAAAGCTACTGGAGGGGCCAAGAGAAAACTTCCCTTTGCCCTCTGAAGTTTTGCTGAAAAATCTACTCACAAAAGGCAGATTTATAGGACAAAAGACATAGAGATTTATTAGGTCATTTATGAAATGTCCAATTTTGAATCCGAAGTTTATTATATCTCAAACAAGAAGCAGTACAATTAATCAAAGTATATACCTAAACTATCCACACAGTTTTGACATCTTAACAGTAGCTTGTTCATGCCAGCAGCGAAGAAGACTAGAGAGTAAGTGGCGATGAAATTGTGAAAGGTGTTTTCCACAGCTTGTTGAGAATTGAATATTTTTCCTTGTAAGAAGTGGTCCAAAGCCTGGAAGAAGTGGTAGTCAGTTGATGCAAGGTCTTGTGCATATGGTGGATGACAGAGAGTTTCCAAGTCCAGCCTCTGTAGTTTGAGCAGTGTTGTTTTTTGCGACATGTGGTCTTGTAAGAGGATTGGCCTGTCTCTATTGACCAATCTCAGCTGCTTAATCGCAAGCATCCTCATCATTTCATACAGCTGGTTGCAATAGCCATTGACTATGATCTATTGACCAAGTTTCATGAAGCTGTAGTGAAGAATACCAGCACTGGACCACCAGACAGACACCATTAGCTTTTTATTATTATTATTATTTTTTTTTTTGACTCGGTGTCTCGCTCTGTTGCCCGGGCTAGAGTGCCATGGTGTCAACCTAGTTCACAGCAACCTCAAACTCCTGGGCCCAAGCTATCTTTCTGCCTCAGCCTCCCAAATAGCTGGGACTACAGACATGCGCCACCATGCTCAGCTAATTTTTTCTATATATTTTTAGTTGTCCGATTAATTTCTTTCTGTTTTTAGTAGAGACGGATCTCTCTCTTGCTCAGGCTGGTCTCGAACTCCTGAGCTCAAATGATCCACCCACCTCAGCCTCCCAGAGTGCTAGGATTACAGGCCTGAGCCACCATACCCGGCCTCCCATTAGCTTTTTTTGATGAATATTTGGTTTTGGACTGTATTTTGGCACTTCATCTTTATCCAACCATTGTGCCAAATGTTTGCAATTGTCAAAAGGAATCCATTTTTCATCACATGTAACAATACATTACAGTGTAGAAATGGCTCCCCTTTATGTCATGCCAGCAGAGAAAGGCAAGCTTCAAGATGATTTCTCTTCTGACACTCGTTTAATTCATGCAATACCCAGCTTCTTTACCTTGTCCATTTGTTTCAAATGGTCCAATATTGTTGGAATAGTAACAGTAACCTTGCTGCTAATTCATGTGTAGGCTGAGATAGATTCGCTTCCACTACAGCTTTCAGCTCATCTCTATCCACCTTGGTCTCAAGGTCGCCCACATGCCTCATTTTCAAGATTAACATCACCAGGACAGAACTTCTCAAACCATCAACGTACTGTGCATTGATTAGCCACATCCTTCCCAAACACTTTGTTGATATTTTGAGCTGTCTGCACTGCATTGGTTCCATGACGGAACTCATAATCAAAAATAACACAAATTTTTGACTTATCCATGGTTTCACGAAAATTGCTCTAAAAAAATTTGAGCAACAATCGCAAACCAAAACGTGTGTTTGAAAGAAGGAGGATGTATCTTCACAATAAAAAAAAA
>NW_012135747.1:1150686-1164495 GCF_000956105.1 Propithecus coquereli | reverse complement strand
TTTTTTTTTGACTTGGTGTCTCGCTCTGTTGCCCGGGCTAGAGTGCCATGGTGTCAACCTAGTTCACAGCAACCTCAAACTCATGGGCTCAAGCTATCCTTATGCCTCAGCCTCCCAAGTAGCTGGGACTACAGACATGCGCCACCATGCCCAGCTAATTTTTTCTATATATTTTTAGTTGTCCGGCCAATTTCTTTGTATTTATAGTAGAGACGGGGTCTCACTTTTGCTCAGGCTGGTCTCGAACTCCTGAGCTCAAACGATCCACCCACTTCAGCCTCCCAGAGTGCTAGGATTACAGGCCTGAGCCACCACGCCCTGCCTCCCATTAGCTTTTTTTGATGAATATTTGGTTTTGGACTATATTTTGGCACTTCATCTTTATCCAACCATTGGGCCAAATGTTTGCAATTGTCAAAAGGAATCCATTTTTCATCACACGTAACAATACGTTACAGTGTAGAAATGGCTCCCCTTTATGTCATGCCAGCAGAGAAAGGCAAGCTTCAAGATGATTTCTCTTCTGACACTCGTTTAATCCGTGCAGTACCCAGCTTCTTTACCTTGTCCATTTGTTTCAAATGGTCCAATATTGTTGGAATAGCAACAGTAACCTTGCTGCTAATTCATGTGTAGGCTGAGATAGATTCGCTTCCACTACAGCTTTCAGCTCATCTCTATCCACCTTGGTCTCAAGGTCACCCACATGGCTCATTTTCAAGATTAATATCACCAGGACAGAACTTCTCAAACCATCAACGTACTGTGCATTGATTAGCCACATCCTTCCCAAACACTTTGTTGATATTTTGAGCTGTCTGCACTGCATTGGTTCCATGATGGAACTCATAATCAAAAATAACACAAATTTTTGACTTATCCATGGTTTCACGAAAATTGCTCTAAAAAAATTTGAGCAACAATCGCAAACCAAAACGTGTGTTTGAAAGAAGGAGGATGTATCTTCACAATAAAAAAAAAAAGTGTGAAAGTGAAATGTCAGAGATATCAACTGTCAAATTTAGTACTTAAGGAAATCGGACACTCCATACTTAGTAATCTAATATTAACATGTACAGAGGAGAATCACAGAGTGATTACCCAAATATCACAGTGGGGCCCAGAGGGATATAGCCTATTTTCAGAGGGGTGGGGGAGGTGGGGAATGTAAGTAATTCTATTGCGGGGCAATAAATGGTTACTAGGGAGAATGAGTGGAAGGTGAACAGAGATAAATTTGCCAGTGGTTCTCTTTGGAAATTGAATGAGCCTCAGAGACAGACATGATCTTGTGGTGGTGACATTCTTCAGTCTACTTTTCTACGATAGATAATGAGAAACAGTTGTTCTCCTTGCAGCATCTGTGTGGTCTTTATGTAGATAGGGGAAAAGTATCTTCCAGCATCTATTACTCTTTAAGGGGCCTTTAATTCAAAGTACTCATTATACCAGGGAGCCTTATTTTGGGGTGAAATATTATGCTTTGCTTCAGCACCCAGTCTCTTGGGAATAGCAGTCCCTGTGTCTGGCCTCCCTCAGTTGGGAAGCCTCCCTTTTTTTTTCTCATTTTCTTATTTATCTTTAAGGATATCATAAGTACCAATTAGAGTGTAAGATTTTTAAGGGTAGTGTTGGCTATTTCATTGTTCTTAGCATAGTCTTTACCCAAAAGAAAGATTTTTACCCAAAGAGAAGCAAAAAAATATATTTATATTTGCTAGAAGCTCGAATGTACCATTATCTCTGTTCTTGCAAAGCAGAACGAGTCACAATGTGGTCACAGTTATTTTAGGGCCCTAAACAGACATAGTACTGCTTTCCAGCCAAAGGAAGGAAAATATTTCCTTTCTCTTCCTGAGGCATTTGGGCTGTTTCAATTTTCGTATCTGGGAAGATTGTTGGATTATCTTGAAAGTTCTCTCTATCTGTGAAATCTCCTGAATGTCTGGCGTTCTACTTGGGTTTTTGACAGAGATGTCGAGTTCCCATCAGGTAGTTGGCTTGCACACGGGAGGGAATGCCTTTGTATCGCACGTACAGCGTTCATTCATTAAGCTGGACTGAGGCAGGCTTTTCATGCAGGCAGAGTGTTTATTTGCCCTGTATTCCAGCACGGCCCTGGACTTGAGAGACATCTGTCCTGTGTTTGTTTTCCATTATTTGCTAGTAATGATCACTGTCATTAGAAAGTGGAGGGTTGCTAGGGGCCCTTCAGATGTTTTGTTTAATGAGCCTTGTCTTGAAGAGTGGTTCTCCTGGCTTCAGTGGAAATGGGAGTTGTGGGAAGAAGTTGCAAGTAAAAGGCCCCAGTAGCAGGAAGGAAGGTCGGAAACCAGAGATTTGAAGAGGAAGTGGAAGGAAGCCCACTGCTGCAGAAAGAGGCTGAACCTGAAGTTAAAGGAAAAATAAAGTAAAAATCCAGAACCCTGGATAAATCTCTGGCTCTGACATTTATTATCTGTGTGATCTTGGAGAAGTCACCAAGCTTCTCTGAGCCTCCATTTCCTCATTTGTCAAATGGGCATGATAATCCCCGCCCTGCCTGCTTCACCAGGCTGTCAGCAGGATCAAACGAGAGGGCTTTGGAAACTGCACGCTGCTGTAAGAGACACAGTTGGTCATCTTCATTATCATCACCATCGTCATTATAATTTAATAACTGACTTTATAAGAATTCTTTGGGAAGGCCTTTCCTAACAATTGTGACCAGTCAAAGGACCCCACCCATCAGGCCTAAATGTGTCATCCCAGTTCCTGGAGGAAGGATCCAGGGTATTCAGAACTCACCGGCATCTCTGTGATGCTCTAGGGGAAGGAGGCTGAGTGCAAAGGGGCTCTTCTCACCCCGGCCCCAGCACCCCACCTCTGACCTAGCCATACAGAGTGCGGGTGAGCCACAGACTGCAGCTCTGGTCCCTCTGCGGTGGGGTATCTGGACACCACAGCTGCGAATCGGGGAACTGACCCGAGATGAAAGGGGATGATGACGGGTCCTTTTGTTATGGAGGGCAAGTAGGTGTTTGGGGGATCCATTCCCTAATAAAGATTGTTGAACTTGGGAGCCTTCTGTTGTAGCTAAAGGAAATCTGAACTGAAATTTGTTTAAGAAAAAAGGGGAAATTTGATGTTCCTATAACTGGGAAGTCCAGTTGTGAGTTGGCTGCTGTATGCAGGGACTTAACCTTTCTCTTACTTGTTCAGTTAGCCCAACTTTCCTTTGTATTAGCTTCATGCCTGGGCCTTCTCTCCCCTTACAGTGGCAGAGGCAGCCCCTGCAGCCCAGACTGACAACTCAGAGCTGGACTCCCAGTGCAGGGCAGGCCTTGCTCCCACAGGACCAGCGATGGGTTTGGCGAGGGCCACGATTCGCTGATTTGGGTCATGTGCCCATCCCGAATCAATCACAGTGGTCAAGATGGCTGACTCTGGATGCACCTGGATCATGTGCCTGGATCACACACTGGTCCCCCTGGAGCTGGAGCAGGGGCTCAGCCCCACCTCCAACCTCATGGGTCAAAAATAGGGGGGTGGTTATCTAAAGAGGTGCTAGACTTCTGACGAAGCTAATAAAAATCTCGTTGCCCTTACCAGAAGTCATGCCTTGGTGTCCTTTGCCTGGCAGAGAATAAGACCAAAGAGACCGTGCATTTGACCCAGGCATTTCCTAATGAGCTGGCAGCAAACATTTACTGATTACCTGCTGTCTGCAGGACTCGGTCCTTACGGGAGGGAGGTAAGCCTGCTAAATTGCCTTTGCCTTCAAGTTGCTTATCACCCAACTGAGGAAGATAAGATACATACACATAAAAAATAATGAGCATCACAGTATTTGCCAAGTATGAGGGAAGGGAGGGCTCCCCGTGGCCTTGCCACGGGTATGACTATGAGTGAGCCATTCAGCTAGTTTGGTTGAAGCTTTCTTATCCATAAACTGAGAAGGCGAGTTAATATTTGTGCAGTATTTCCTAAGCTGAAAATATGATTTTTGGAAGAGGAGGAACTGCTATTTCCTTTAGCAGCCACAAAGCACACCTTCAAAGGGAACCAGGGTCACTGCTCAGGGAAGGATCAGGAGCTTAGCAAGCCCCCTTGCTACCACCTCAGGGGCTATTTGTCAAGACTCCCCTTAGATACATCAACCACCGCTTGCAGGTGTGTGAAGTATCCAATGTTTAGTTTTGTCCTGGCATCTCATGGCCACCCTTTCTTCTCTGACACTAACTCCTGGGGACTCTGCTGATCTGTGCCTGTTCAAGAAGGGAGCGGTGGAGACCTGGAGTGGGCAGACTACAGCAGGAGGCTGGGATGGGGCAGGGGTCTTTGTGGAGTGTGGAATTATGGGCAGCCTTGTGCACCCTAAGACCAGCTCCTCCCAGATCTACAGGCAGCAGAGGTCGTTTCTCACTTACCCTGCTAGAAATACTTCAGGTCCCAGTCCTCCAGAGGTGCTGCCTGAAACCTGACCCCTTCCTAGGTGAGGGGCTGAAAGCTCTTACCTGCTCTGTGTTGACGCCAACACTACCTAAGCAGGAGTTCCCAGCCACCATCCCCAGGGACCTGCTTTCTCTTTCATTCATCTGAAAATGAGACTTTTGATTGGGCTGGCAACTGAAAAATTTCCCTTGCTTTATTTTAAAGTTATGAGAGAAAGCCAGTGTAAAACATGCAATAAGTAAATGTTTGTTTAAACATTAAAACAGTAAATAAATGAATTAAATAAGAATAGTATCAAACAAAATAAAAAGTACTCATCATTTCATCCCAGCGTAGCATTTGCTTTTGTGCCCGTTATTTCCCTGAGCACAAGTGGTTTATAGTTGTTTACCAGGTTCAGTTTTTACTCTCTTCCTTAAAGAACAAAGCAGAACAAAACCAAGAGCTGCAAGGAGTCATGGATGTTAAAGAGCCCCAGAAAAGAAACATAGCCATCCCTGGTGTGCTGAAGTCTCACTCAGATCTCATCCTTGGGGATCCCTGTCCCTGAATGCTGTCTAGGAGGCAGGTTTCATGCTTATGAACTTGAGTTTGGGATTCAAATGCTGGCTTTGCCACTTACTGGTCGTGTGCTTGGAAAGGATATCTAACCCTTCTCTGCCTTTACTTGCCTGTCTGTAGAATGGGCATCATGACAGTACCTACTTCATAGGGTTGAGCGGATTAAGAAGAAAATGATGCATATATAGCACTTGGTGATTGACACAGAAAGACCCAATGAATGTTAGCTGATGGTAAAATAAAGTGTTTTTGATATTCTCGTGACTCACCTGCCTGAGAGGAGCCGCGTACAAATTCAGTTTTTTAACTTGGTAGTAGCGCAAAGCACCATGGGGTTAAGATTCTGATGGGAACCCAAAAAAAACCCTGTACTCATGTGAATAGCACACAAAGTCAGGGTCAGAGTTTTCATCAAATCTATGATACTTGCTTCCCAGCATTCTCCCTCGTTCTCTTTTTTGGACCATAGAAATAATTTAAAATCAGTGGTGTCATGTGATATATCCATATAGTGGACCATAATTCAGCCATGGAAAGGAATGAAGTACATTCCATGGTACAACATGGGTAAACCTTGAAAATATGTTGCTAAGTGAGAAGAAGCCAGTCACAGAGGGCCTTATATTGTATGACTCCATTTATATGAAATGCCCAGATGGGGAAACCTATAGAGATAGAAAGTACAGTTAGTGGTTGCTGGGGGTTAGGGAGGTTGGGAGGAAATGAAAAGTAACTGCTCATGGGTACAGGATTTCTTCTGGGATGATGAAAATTTTCCAAAATTGGATAGTGATGATGGTTGTACAACTTTGTAAATATCCTGAAAACCACTGAATTGTACACTTTAAAATGGGTAAATTGGGCTGCATGCAGAGGCTCATGCCTGTAATCCCAGGACTTTGGGAGGTGGAGGTGGGAGGATAACTTGAGGCCAGGAATTCGAGACCGGGCTGGACAGCATAGTGAAACCCCATCTTTGCAAAAAATAGTTGGGCATGGTGGTGTGGGCGTGGTGGTGTGGGCGTGGTAGTGTGGGCGTGGTGGTGCACACCTGTAGTCCCAGCTACTCAGGAGGCTGAGGCTGGAGGATCACATGAGCCCAGGAGTTTGAGATTACAGTGAGCTATGCTTGTACCACTGCACTTCAGCCTGAGCAACAGAGGGACACCCTGTCTCAAAATAATAAATAAAATAAAATAAAATAAAATAAAATGGATCCATTATATCTCAATAAAGCTGTTATTAGGAAAACTACCCACCCGATGTGTGAAATAATAAGAAATGTACATATTGATCTTTGCCCCAAGTTCCTGGCGCAGAACTCCTAAAACCCGTGTAATTTCCTTATCAATAGGGGTGCTAGGAGAATCCTTTGTTCTAATATTTGGTCTTTGACTCCAGTTCCTGACACAGAGCTCCTAAATCCTTTGGAATTTCCTGTTCTAAGGCACTAACTCTAGATAGCCTTAGGATGAGGGCTGGCTGCCAGGGGAACCAGCCCTATAATTAGGGGGTTGGTGCTTTCAGCCCTGCCCCCATCCAGGGAGGAGGAGGGGCTGAAGGTTGAGCTGGCAAACCAGTGGCCAGTGGTTTACTCTATTGTGCCTAGTAATGAAGCTTCCATAAAAACCCAAAAGGACTGAATTCCTGGGGCTTAGAGATAGCTGAACACGTGGCGGTTCCTGGGTGGCACACCTGGAGAGGGCATGGCAGCTTCTCGCCCTTCTTCCGGTGCTTCTCCCCATGCATCTCTGCCATCTGGCTGTCACCTGTAATATCCTTTATAATAAATGGGTAAATGTAAGTAACGTGTTTCCCTGAGTTCTGTGAGCCTCTCTAGCAAAGCAATCATACCCAAGGAGGGGGTTCTGGGAACCCCAATTTCTAGTCTGTCAGGTAGAAACACAGGCCACAACCTGTGTTTGTGACTAGCATCTGAAGTGGGGGGGCAGTCTTGTGGGACTGAGCCCTCCACCTGTGGGATCTGATGCCATCTCCAGGTAGATAGTGTCAGAACTGGATGGAACCAGAGGATACCAAGCTGGCTGATGTGTTCACTGGTGAAACATGCCTTCTATTTGACAGGACAATTCTACTAGGTATATACCCAAGAGAAATGAAAATGTGTCCAAACAAAAACTTGGACACAAATGTTCATGGTAGCATTATCCAAAATAACTAAAAGGTGGAAACAGATCAAATTTCTATCAATGGACAGATGGTTAAATAAAATGTGGTATAACCATACAGTGTAATATTATTCAGCCATTAAAAGGAATGAAATACGAATACATGCTCGACATGATGAACCTTAAAAACATTTTGCTAAGTGAAATAAACCAGTCACAAAAGGATATATACGGTATGATTCCAATTATATTGAAATATCCAGAATTGGCAATACGAATACATGCTCGACATGATGAACCTTAAAAACATTTTGCTAAGTGAAATAAACCAGTCACAAAAGGATATATACGGTATGATTCCATTTATATGAAATGTCCAGAATAGGTATATATAAATCTATAGTGACAGAAAGTAGATTAGTGGTTGTTCGGGGCTGGGGGAGATGAGGGGCTTGGGAGGTGATAGTTAAAGGGTACAGGGTTTTTCTTTTTCTTTTTCTTTCTTCTCTTGTCTCACTCTGTTGCCTGGGCTAGAGTGCAGTAGCATCATCCTAGCTCACTGCAACCTCCAACTCCTGGGCTCAAGAGATCTTCCTTCCTCAACCACCCTGGTAGCTGGGACTACAGGCATATGCCACCATGCCCAGCTAATTTTTCTGGTTTTTGTAGAGACGGGGTCTCTGTATTGCCCAGGCTGGTCTCAAACTCCAGGCTTCAAGTGATCCTCCCACCTCAGCCTCCCAAAGTGCTAGGATTACAGATGTGAGCCACTGCACTCAGCTTTGATATTATGAAAATGTTCTAAAACTAGCTGTGGTGCTGGTTGCGTAACTGAATATACTAAAAACCATTGAATTGTACACTTTAAATGAGTAAATTGTATGGCATGTGAATTACATTTCAATAATGCTGTCACCGTAAAATGTGGTAATAAAGATCTTTCCTTAGGAAAATGAGATGCCCCAAAGCAGTCTGGCACTTACTGCCACACGACTGGGGGCTTGGTGGACCACTGGGGCTCAGGGAGGCAGACGTGGCTGTCACCCCTGGCATGATACACATTGGGACAGTGGGGATGTCACCTTGGCATCATGAGTAAAGCTAACAGATGTTAACTGGTATTTTGGGAGCATTTGTGAGGGTAACTAATGAGATATGGAGTAAAGAATGTTTAACGATGGCTTAATGGATGGAACCTGCCCGTAGCCACCTCCCTTGGTGCTGTCTGGTGGTCTCGGTCTACAGCGTCTTGCTCTGTCCTGCTGAGGCCCCCCAGGTATTGCACAGTGGTCCTGAGAGAGGTCTCCGTAGCGGGCCAGCTTACTCTTATGTGACCAAGAGGGACTTCTGTTAAAAGCATCCTCTGGGTGGAAACAATACAAGTGTCCACCGATGGATGAATAGATAAACAAAATGTGGTATATCTACACCATGGAATGTCATTCAGTCTTAAAAAGGTGTGAAATTCTGATGCATGCTACAACATGGATCAACCTTGAAAAACATGCTGAGTGAAATAAGCCAGACACAACAAGACAAATACTGTGTGATTCTACTAATATGAAATTTCCAGAATAGGGAAATGCATAGAGACGGGGAGCAGCCTGGTGGTTACCAGGGACTGTGGGGGAGGGGAAATGGGAGTTGTTGCTTAACAGTTACAGAGTTTCTGTTTTGGGAAGTGAAGAAGTTTTGGAAATAGTGGTATTGGTTGCACAACATTGTAAATGTACTTGCCACCGAATTGTACACTGAAACATGGTTGCAGTGGTAAATTTTATGTTGTGCATATTTTACCACAACAAAGAACAACCCTGTGCAGTAAGTGGAGCTCTGGGCTGGCTTTAATCGGTGTCTGAGCCAACACGCAAGGAGCCCAAGGCCTGGCATGGACCTCAGAGGTAGGGTTTTCTCTGAGTTGAAATGCCATGCGATTTTTATTTATGGATAGCCATGGTGTTTTTGAAACAGGTTAAGGAACTAGAGAAAGATGGGCTGGGAATTTGAACTTAATTGAGTACTTCCATTCCCCTGAAGTTGGAAGTGCGGCAGGGGGAGGCAGACAGGGCCTGGACCCTGCCTAGAAGTGGGCATGGCATGTGACCTTCTCCTAACACTCGAATCTGATGTGATACCTGTTGTCTCCCTGAACAGAAAAGGGAGATTTCATTGCCCTGGATCTTGGTGGGTCTTCCTTTCGAATTCTGCGGGTGCAAGTGAATCATGAGAAAAACCAGAATGTTCACATGGAGTCCGAGGTTTATGACACTCCAGAGAACATCATGCACGGCAGTGGAAGCCAGGTGGGTCCCCGTTCCATCCAGGTCAGCCCCATCGGGCCTGTGTCCCCCAGGGCATCTCCAGGGAGCAGACCTCAAAGCGCTGGTGTCTTGAGCTCCTGGAAGAGGGTTGCTGGAAGGAGTCCATCGTAGATGCATACAGAAAAGGACTCCTGGGCAGAAGGACGGGGCAGCCTGAGCGGGGGCTGGATTGTGCATGAAGAGATGCCTGCCGCCTGGGTAAACTGGTGCAGTGGGGGTGGCCTGCCTGGACTCCCACAGAGTCGAGCCCGTGGGGAGGGAGGCCTGAGGCTCTGTGGGGTAAACGCACTCATCCCCTAAGGATGCTGGGGTTGGTTCCCCAGCACGGGGTTAACGCTTGGGTGAAAATGCCCCTTCCTTCCTTCCGTAAGGTCATTGGCCTCCTCACCTGCTCCCCAGAGGCTCAGGCCTCGTAGGGTGTGGCTGTGGCCTTGTCAGGCAGGAATTAGGGTTCACAGCTCTGGGCTAGTCGGGGGGCGGGGGGGTGGTCTCATTACCTGATTTAAAATAGCGTTGTACAAGCCCTTGGCACAGAAAGCAAAGAAAGCAGGGCCTTGCCAGGAAAATCATCCCCTTCTCTCATGCATGTGCCGGGCTCAGCCCCTCCTGGGCCCCACCCTCCAAGGGCTTCCTTCCTTCCCTGCCCGAGGGGTGTGGGCATGCCCAGGAAGGGCCCGTCCACCCACTTCCGGCTGTCTGGTTGCGGCAAGTGGTGGGTTCCAGCACACTGAGGACCCTGTGATCCTCAGGGGGTTTAGGTATCCCCCCTCAGGAATTCCATTGTTTCCATGTCCCTAAGCCCGTGGGGGGTGGCAGGGGGTACTCCTCCCCTCCCCTGTCGACATCGTGGCCTCTCCAATCTGTGGCTCACCTCCCCAGTCATGGCTGCTGTCCAGGGTGTGTATTCAGAGCTTGCCAAATGTTTGCTTTAGGAAGGGCGTGTTCTCAGCAAGGTTTGTGACTAGGTTCTCCAGGGAGCCCATTTGTTCTGGGGTGGATTTTGAGATGAGACCCAGGAGTCTTCTCCTCTTGACTCCACTTTATTCCTCAATTACTGTGGGTGGGACCTGGGGAAGCCATAATCCTTTTCTTTATCCGAGGGATAGGGCTAATCCTGGCCTTGAACCTGCTCCCTGGCGTTTGGGTTCAGAGCTTTTCAGACCATGTCATAGTGAGCATTGCAGGGAACACTGTCACTAGAGGAGACGAACCACTTTACAGTTGGCCACTGGAACCGGGGGCGTTACTATTGGATGGCCCTGCCTGAGACTCCCCTGCTACTGCCCTGACGCTGTGCTGCAGACCGGCCCATCCATCCGTGCCTGCACGAAGGTTGCCCCTGGCGGGTCTCCTGACCATGCGCAGTTGGCTGCCGCCCCCTCAGCAGCCTGAGGTTTGGCATCCTGCCCCCTTTCAATTTTGGCAGCACGCACTGGCCTGTCCCTGTCTGTTCTCGAGAGTCCTTGGGTTGAGCCACCTAAGCCTGGTGACTTCAGCACTGGGACTCTCACCCTGTGCTGCAAACATTCCCTGTGCGCTTTGGCTTCACCTTTTAGGAGTGGGGTTTGTTAATTAAGGGGTGCCCTCCATGGGGGCACACTCACCTGCGTTCACTTCCACAGTAACATCCTTCTTACTGCTGCCCGCTTCATCTCTGCCTCTGCCCCCATCTTCCCCTCTTCTCAGTCCCAGGGTCACTTTGTTTCCTGCTGTCTCTGTTTCTTCCTCTGCCCCCTTTAAGCAGTTTGAAAAGATGATGGTGATGATGATGATAATGTAGTATCATTATAGCAAATACTTACCCAGTGCTTGTTATGTGCAAGTGATGTAAGCTTTTTGTATGTATTAACTCATTCAATCATCACAACAGCCCTGTGGGGAGGTGGTATTATTATTCCCTTTTCACAGATGGGAAAATTGAGGCTTAGCTGTTTGACAACTAGCTCACACATGGTGGAACTGGGATTTGAACCTAGGCAGGCCAGCTCCAGATGTTACAGTTGCAGCAACTTGGAACTCCTAGGCTGGGTTTTGGCTTTGTCTTTGTTTCTTTGTTTGTTTTT
Source organism: Propithecus coquereli (assembly GCF_000956105.1). Lineage (NCBI taxonomy): Eukaryota > Metazoa > Chordata > Mammalia > Primates > Indriidae > Propithecus > Propithecus coquereli. The sequence continues at coordinate 1,152,987 of NW_012135747.1, read as the reverse complement.
AATTTTATGAGGGTGAGGAGAATGAGGGAGAGAGGGTTGGAAGATGGGAACCGCCCCTCCAGAAGTTTGGGGTTAGGGTAGAAATGACATTGTGGGGTCCATCTTGCTCTTACCAGCCTATGGAGTATTCTGGCAAACCAGGGTCCTCACCTGGCCTACGAAGCAACTCAGACTCGCTGATTGTGAACAATGGTGAATTCTTGGGGTTTGATCACAGGGGGTTCTCATCTTCTGTGATATGTGGGAATTTTAAAATAGATTTTTGAACTTTTTATTTGAAATAATATTAAACTTATAGAAAAGTTTTAAGATAAACACAGAGAGCTCCTATGTGGACCCTTCATCCAGATTCCCCCATTGTTTTTACAGAGGAAACTTTAATGACAACCGTGTATTCAGATCTCTCGTGTGCACAGTCCTTTGCGGATGGGGCTTTGATCTGTGTCCTGCTGCTCTACTCTTCTCACGCTGAAGTCGGAAGTGAATCTTCCCTCTTTGAGTGACTAGAATTTTTTTTTTTTTTGAGACAGAGTCTCACTGTGTTGCCCGGGCTAGAGTGCCGTGGCGTCATCCTAGCTCACAGCAACCTCCAACTTCTGGGCTCAAGCGATCCTCCTGCCTCAGCCTCCCGAATACCTGGGACTACAGGCATGTGCCACCATGCCCGGCTAATTTTTTTTTTCTACGTATTTTTAGTTGTCCAATTAATTTCTTTCTATTTTTAGTAGAGACGGGGTCTTGCTCTTGCTCAGGCTGGTTTCGAACTCCTGAGCTCAAACAATCCGCCCGCCTCAGCCTCCCAGAATGCTAGGATTACAGGTGTGAGCCACCGCGCCCGGCCTCATTCTTTTGATATTTAACACTGTTAGAGAAAGATTTATTTATGACATGTGCTAAAAATGATAAGGCAGAACTTTATTGAGAGAGGGCCGTGGACAGAGGTTTAGGGACCATGGCAGGAGGGTCTTACGTTAAGGAGAGAGATGGAACCTGACTTTCCCGATTCCCTAGTTATTAACTATTCCCCTTTCCTTGTCTCCATCTCCACGCGCGTGCACACACACACACACACACACACTCACACACACACACACACACACACTCTCTCTCTTTCTCTCTCTCCAAAAGTCTCAGTGCAAATTTAATAATTTTAGAAGCACAAAGCAACATTCTTGAAGTGTCACTTATTTAGTTTTGGGAATTTTGAGAAATAAATGTGTAATTTCAGAGAGACTGAGTCTGCGTGTATGTATTTTTAAAATAATGAGTATGTTGTCAGGAGAGAAAAAAAATTAACGTTTTTTAGACACTACAATGTTGAGTCTAGGGAGGTTGGGTAACTTCCCTTCCTGGTTGATCCCAGATGTAGGTCAGCCCAGGGGCAGCTTCCTGCCTCCCTGGGCAGGCTTAGAGCCCTGGGTTGTGGGCACTCCGCAGAAACGGCCTTTCCTTCTCAATGCAGTGCTAAGGGAGCTGTGTTTGGCCTGGAACTGGGGGCTGGTTACAGGCCCAGTCCCTGTGGATCCGTGTGAATCCATTTCTGCAGCCAGAGCTCTGCCAGGCACTCCCTGCCCCTTCCTGCAGAAGCTCCTCTCCGAGGCTGCAGGGGAGCCTGGAGCTTGCGAGTGCAGATGGCGTGGGGCGCAAGGACCGACTTAGCGATGGGTTTATATCAGTGTGAAATATAGGTCGCAGGGAGCTTAGCCGGGCTTCTCCAGCGGAGGTAGTCATGTGTCAACTCAGTCAAACATGCCACCTGCAGCGGAGTAAGAGTGACTCAGGGACAGAGGCTCCTACATCAAAACCGACCAGGTTTTCCATGACCTTGGCAGCAAAGTCTGACATTAGGGCTGGCTTCAGGCACATCTGGGGAAAGATGGGAATGGCAGTAATGGCTTCTGGCCCACTCTAATGGATGCTCTGCAAGGAAAGCCTTCAGACAGATGGCTTCGTCTGGGAGCAGGGTTGGGGCTGCTCCGTATGACTGTGTTTGGCTCCTCCAGCACTGCCTTCTGGGCTCCAGGAAGTTCAATGGCTGTGTCAATCCCATATTTAAGAAAGGTCTAGTGTTGTGACAGTCATGAAAAAGATAGAGGGTTACCTAGACTGTGGTGTGGCTGCCAGAAGAGCATGTGTGTGCTCAGGTTACATTAATAGAGGTATAGAGCTAAAGAAGGGAGGTTGTTAGTTCTACTAAGCACTCCTCTGGTTGGAACACATATATGGAATATTATCTTCAGTTCTGCTTGCATTTTAGAGGTGAGGGGAGTTATTAGAGAGATCCAAGAAGGTTACCTTAGA
>NW_012135747.1:1144603-1146916 GCF_000956105.1 Propithecus coquereli | reverse complement strand
ATCCCACCTTCTTCCTTCTTCCCACAACTTTTTGGGAAGGAGCAGGGGAGAATTCAGGAGAAGAAAACAAGAGTGTCCAGGGGCTTCTGCAGAGCATGGCTTAGCCACGGTTACTGCTGAGCGAAGAACCACAAGGTCTCTCCAAGGGCTCACCCTCCCCGGTGCCTCCTCCAGTCGGTGTGGCTGGCACAGTGAGCGAGGGCAGTGCCCGTGTGGGTAGGACTCCCATCCCTGGGTCACCCCCTGGAGGTCTGCAGGGCCCAGAGAGTGGGTCTCCCAATGCTGAGAGAAAAACAGCCAATTATGAATAAAACAATTATTTTTCTTTTTTAGCATCTTTGATTATTTTAAAAAATTCAAAAGCAACATGTAGAACTACTGAAATAAAATAAAATTGGAAAGCAAAAAGTAGAATTCCTACCCCTCCATAATACCAAGTGAGTCACCATTGGGTGGCTGTCCTTGATGTTTCTCCGAAAATATGCAAACAGAGACGGGACTGTAGTGTACACATGGTGGAGTCACTGCTCACAAATGGGGGTGAAGTTCCAGAGTTGGTGGAGAGGCACGAATCTCACATGGAGTCAACATTGTCCCAGAATATCCAGGACCTGGCCCTTAGAAGCTCAGCAGCTAGAATTACCTTCGTAATTACCCGAAATTAGTATTTCGTCCTCTTTGCAATCTGGCTCTGGCTGTATTTCCTTGGGGCTGTGCAAGGCGAGGTCTGGTTGGAAAGCAGGGAAGGGTGACCAGGGATTTCTCCTGCTCTCTTTGTACGTGGGGTCTGGCTGCGCAGTGGACGTGCGGTCAGATCGGCATGCTGCACGGCCCTGCTGTTCCTCCAGCCACCTGCTTTATTCTGGTGTGAGTTGGATATTGTGAGCAGGTTCCCCCCTTCCCAGGGTACCCCCCAGAGAAATCTGTCATGTGGATGAACAGGAGGTGGAACAGCTTCTGGCTCCCTCACCCCGTGTGATCTGGAGGGAGCCACTCGGCCCCTGGAGCAGTGCCCAGGGCCCTGGGGTGCTGGAGGCCGCCCCGCCTGTGTCCAGCCCCGTCTGCTCTCCTTCGCAGGGCATCCTGATCACCTGGACGAAGCGATTTAAAGCCAGTGGTGTGGAAGGCGCAGATGTGGTCAAGCTACTTCACAAAGCCATCAAAAAGAGAGGGGTAATTTCTCCTGGTCCCTACTGACCCGGACGCACAGAGGGTAGGGGTGTGGGGAAAGGGCTGCGCCCTAAAGCAGACTGAGCCCCTTCTTGGGGGTGGGGCGGAGAGTAGCGCCAAGGTATGAGGACCCATGCAGGGGAGAGGTGAGGGTCCACAGCCCGGAATGGCAGGGGTGCTTCAAAGCTGTGTTCTCAGAAGTGCTGCCCAAAGGACCCCAGCCTAGGGCAGGGGTCGCCTCCTTGTGACAGGAGTGGTGTCACAGATGCAGCCTGCCGTGCTCAGCACAGGGCAGGGGAGCCAGCCACACGTAGGCGCATGGACCTCGTGAGAGGTTTGTGGAGGAGTGTGGCTCCAGGAGTAAAATCCACTCCCCAGAGACTCCGAAGCCAGGTAATTAAGGGAACTGTGAGGTTTCCATAGTTTAATCACTGCACTCTGATCCAGTTAATGTGAGTACCAGCAGTAATGAAAGCAGCACCACCCACAAAGCGGGACGGTTATGAAAACGAGAGCGCTTCTGCCAAGCTCTCTTAAGGCTGGTGATCTCTGCTCCCACGTGTGACTGGACGGTGACACCCCGGTATCTGTCCCCAGGACTATGATGCCAACATTGTAGCTATGGTGAACGACACAGTGGGGACCATGATGACCTGCGGCTATGACGACCAGCAGTGCGAAGTTGGCCTGATCATTGGTAACGTCCCCCGCTTGGCTTGTCCCTTCGTTTGGCCAATGTTTCCAGGAGGCACGGCCTCCGCTCGCTTGTGCGGTGACAGCTTCTGATCTCGTCCCTCTAAGGCACTGGCACCAACGCGTGCTACATGGAGGAACTGAGGCACATCGACCTGGTGGAAGGTGACGAGGGGCGGATGTGCATCAACACGGAGTGGGGGGCCTTCGGAGACGACGGGTCCCTGGAAGACATCCGCACCGAGTTCGACAGGGAGATAGACCGGGGCTCCCTCAACCCCGGAAAACAGCTGTGAGTCCTTGACCTTCTCTTCTAGCCACAGAGGTGACGTAGGGGACATTTAAGGAAAGATTTGGGGTGAGAGAGAAGGGGCGTGAAGCCAGGTGATCCCACGCGGAAAAGCCCATCAGATTTGCATTATTTGTCATTCCTTGTGTGGTTAGATGCAC
>NW_012135747.1:1137171-1142198 GCF_000956105.1 Propithecus coquereli | reverse complement strand
TGCCGTGGCATCAGCCTAGCTCACAGCAACCTCAAACTCCTGGACTCAAGCGATCCTCCTGCCTCATCCTCCCAGGTAGCTGGGACTACAGGCACGCACCACCATGCCTGGCTAATTTTTTCTATATATTTTTAGTTGTGCACCTAATTTCTTTGTATTTTTAGTAGAGACGGGGTCTCGCTCTTGCTCAGGCTGGTCTCGAACTCCTGAGCTCAAACGATGCGCCTGCCTCGGCCTCCCAGAGTGCTAGGATTACAGGCGTCAGCCACCGCGCCCAGCCTCCTGAGTTTAATTAAGCAATCCTCCTACCTCCCTCCTCCCAGAGTGTTAGGATTACAGGCATGAGCCATTGTACCTGGCCACCATACAATAAGTTAATACGTGTAAAGCTGTGATCCCCAACCCCTGGGCTGTGGACCAGTACTGGTCCATCGCCTGTTAGGGACGGGGCTGCAGAACTCTACTGGCCCCCCCACCCCCAACCATGGAAAAACTGTCTTCCATGAAACCAGTTCCTGGTGCCAAAAAGGTTGGGGACCGCAGCTGATGTAAAGTGGCTAAAAAAGTGTCAGACACATAGGAAGGGCCATAGAACTCATTAGTAGCCAGACATGGCAGCACCATATGACCTATATTAGCCTTTATCCTCCATACGCCCTAACAGGGGAGCCCTGTCAGTATCCCCATTACACAGGTGGGGAGACTGAGGTGGCCTATTCTAACTGTGTCTCCTGCCAGCTCTGAGATTCTGGCTCAGGACTACACACGCTGTTCTCACAGGAGCCTGGGGTGGCAGCCAGGCAGCTAGGACTCGGAAGGGCACTCTCCTGCCAGGTGTCCCCACACGACCACGGCGGGGCTGTCTTGTCTGGTTCTGTCAGGAGCGAGAACAATGAGGACTGTGTGTCTGACAAGGCCTGCACCCTGTGTTGAGGGACAAGGGCTGGGCAGGCAGGTTCCAGCAGCATCCTTGGCTCCCAGGCTGGCTCTGGCTGGAACAAATTGTTTTGCTGTATCACAGCCAGCTCTGGGTGTGCCAGCTCCCTTGGAGGAGAGGCTGGCCACTGCCATGTGGACCTGCCTCTTTGATCTGCCCTGCTCAGGGTTCCTCCTGGCCCTGGTCAGCCAGCCCTCGGGGACTGCATCTGGCTCAGATATGGCTTCCAGCCTTGGTTCTCGCTGGCTGTCGCCTGGGCCTTCCCCAGTGTGCGTGGGCATCTGTTTTAGGCTCCACCTGGCCACCTCTCCCCTGCAGCGCTGGGCTCCAAGTGGCTGTTGCAGTCACCGAGCCCATGCCTCATGCCCCACCTCCCAGGGGAGGCAGGAGTGGGCTCGCTCTGAGTGGCCCGTGCCTGGACGAGGCCGGAGCAGCAGGATTAGCCAATTGGCTTTCACCTCCTCAGAGCCCACCCTGGAGTTTAGGGTGAGATCAGTGGGGGAGGAGTGGGTTCCTCAAAGCAAACTCTTGGTGCTTTTGGCCGATGCCAGGGAGATGACCAGCAAATGCCCAACAGCAGTCCCTTGGTGAGGGCTGCCTTTCCCTCGGTGAAGACATTTACTAGACTGCTTCCCGGCCACCTCCCTCCCATAGCGCTTGGAGTCTCCCAGAGCGACGGAGGTGAAAGTCCTTTAAAAAGTACAGCATATAGTTCTGTAAGAGATTGTCATGTTCTGCTCATTTGTCTCTGGCGCCTTTCTCGTCGCCGTCCCCAATCTAAATCCTAACATCCCCCCGCCTCTGGGCAGCCTTCCCTGCCTGCTCCTGCCCCATTGTGTTCCTCTAGGCTCAGGCATGGGGACTGGGTGACCCATCCTCTCGGGAGTCGGCGTCCCCCCGCATGCCCCTGCCCATCTCCTCCGTTCCTCTTGTTCAGTCACTCAAGAGCCGCAGCCAGCGAGACTGAGGGCTTGTGGGAGCTGAGGCGGTGCCTTCCTCTCTGTGTCTCTCCAGCTCTCACGTGTTGCCGCGTGTCATGTGCAAGGGCCCGTCCGTGTGCTTTCCTCCTGCAGGTTTGAGAAGATGGTCAGTGGCATGTACATGGGCGAGCTCGTTCGGCTGATCCTGGTCAAGATGGCTAAGGAGGGCCTCTTATTTGAAGGGCGGATCACCCCGGAGCTGCTCACCAGAGGGAAGTTTAACACCAGCGATGTGTCAGCCATCGAAAAGTAGGTACCCCCCCTCAGGCTTTCTGGAGGTGGTGGGGGCAGAGAAGAGGGATAGGCCCCTCGTTTCCTCCTGAGTCCAAGTTTGGTGGCCTTTCCCCTCCAGAGAGTCAGGGCTTTCGGGGTCAATCCTCCCTCACTCTGAGCTGACCCATCCTGGGCTGCTCTCCCTGCAGGCACCTTGTGGCGATTCGTTAAAGAGCAACCTAGTTAGCAGCAAACGCTTCATGGACGATTTTCCTGTTTATTGACAAAAGTAGCCTCCTCTCCTGCCCCACTGCCCCCTGACGCATACTCAGGGCAAGACTAGAGTCCAGGAATAAGGTGATTCTAGCCCAGGGCCTGGGTTCTTGGAATTCCCCCTGGAATATCATGATCTTCTCCAACAGCCAGAGATGTTCCCTGGCACACAAGTTTGAGAAACACTGGTAAACAGGTGAGCCAGGACAGATAGATGCAGAAGGACAGAGTCCAGCCAGCAACCTGACTGCTGCCCTTCGGCATCACACGAGAAACCCAGGATTCTCTGTCTTGACAGTTAGTTGCAGGCCTTCACTCTGAGAGAGAAGTAGGTAAACTCTGTCCCAATGGCAGTTTGATGTGGTCGGTGTCTCCGAGTCTCAGGGGCTCTTGTCTTGTGGCTGGGTCTTGTCTTGTGCCACCTGGCTCTGTTCCTGGTTCAAGAGATTCCAGGTAGCAATACAAAACCAACTGGATGAAGATAAACATAGCTGCCATCCTTGGTGCAAAGAATGCCATTTTATCTCTGCATGAAGTGGTCGTTCCCAGTGTTCCCTTTGTGGTCCTGGCAATTCAGACAGAGCCAGCGGCTTCATAACCCTGGCTCCCGGGAGAAGATGCACGTTGGCTGTCTTTGTGGTTAGAGAAGGCGGCCGCCAGAAGGGGAAAGGGGCTGATTTGGACTTACTCCTCTGCCAAACCCACGTGCTGGAGTGTGTCCTAGCATGACTGTCGTTCAGGAACAGTTGGTGCGGAGCTGTGGTAAGCAGGGAGCCACACTGCTGCATTTCCAACCACCTCGTGGTGGGTGGCTGGGGAGGAAGGGGAGCTGGAGGCTCACGGCTGCTCTTGAAAGTCGCTGGCGAAGTCAGGAAATGCCTGCCTTCCTCCTGGCCTGCTTCGGGTCTTGGCTCTGTGGTTACCAAGAAACATTAACCCAGTTAGCTCAAGGAAGCATGTGTATGTATTCTTATAAAGGCTATCTCCGAAAAACCTGTAAAATACATCCCCCAGATGTTAGAAGCATTCTCTAAAATCAGGAGTAAGACAGTATCACCAGTTTCTATTCAGCATTGTACTGGAGTCTTAGCCAATGTTTTAAAAATAGAAAAAGAAAGAAATTAAAGATCTAAAAATCAAACAAAGAAGTGAAATTTTCATTATTTGCAAGTGGTAAATGTCTATATGGAACACCCCCAAAATATCTACAGACAATGAATAGAGTAACAGAAGTTAGAAAGATGTCCAGAGATGAGATATAAAAGGCAATTTTATTTCTATCTATTAGCAGTAATTAAAAGAAATATATATGTTATATATTTTTTATATAAACTTTTTATTTTAGAGTAACTTTAGATTTTCAGAAAAGCTGCAAAGATAGTACCGAGTGTTCCTGCATATCCATCACCCACCTTCCCCCATTGTTAAAATCTTACATTATTATGGTACATTAAAGCATGTGTGTGTATACACACATGTATTTTTTAAAGACGTCATCTATAATTATAACAAAATTATAAAGTACCTCGGAATCAATCCAACAAGAGATATACAAAACACATACACAGAAAACTAAAATTTGACTGAGAAACATCAAGGAAGATGTGTCAGCGCCCGGGGCAACTCACAGACCCCACGAGCAGGAGCTTCCCCGGGCCGCAAGAGCACTGGGCCCTGGGTGCGAGCAGTTGTTCCTCCCCTGTTCGTAGGCACGTGGTCTTCCTCCTCCCTTCTCTCCATGTGCCTGGCCCGTCATAACCCCGCCTGATGCGGTTTTTCACTTCCACCCGGTATTTCTTGTGGAGGAGACCCCCTTCCCAGGCCCTTCTTAGACTTTTGGTGGTCTCAATCCCACGCCATGCACACGTGGCGAGTGGCTTCTGCCTTCCCAGGTACCCTTGAGCCTGAATGCTTTGCCCTGCCTGGTGTGGTCCTTAACGTGTAGGTGTTGGCCTCTGCCTTCCCAGGAACAAAGAAGGCCTGCACAACGCCAAGGAAATCCTGACCCGCCTGGGAGTGGAGCCATCCGATGACGACTGTGTCTCGGTCCAGCACGTGTGCACCATCGTCTCCTTTCGCTCGGCCAACCTGGTGGCTGCCACGCTGGGCGCCATCCTGAACCGCCTGCGCGATAACAAGGGCACGCCCAGGCTGCGGACCACGGTTGGTGTCGACGGGTCTCTTTACAAGACGCACCCACAGTGAGTCTGCCCTTTGCTGTCATTGGCACTCCACACCCATCGGGGGGGTGGGCCTTCTCCGGAGGTCAGACTTTTGCACCCAGCAAATGTTTTTTAGGAGACAAGACGATGCCTAGTTCTGGGCAGAAAGGTCAGAGTTGCCCATTTGCGGAGTACGCCTCAGCTGATCCTGGCTGGTGTTGCTTCTGTGTGCCACCATGCTCTCCCCTTTGCAGGGAGTGTGTTAGAGATGCCTTTCTCCTGGAGGGCTATCACCCTCATTATAGCTTGGGTCATAGGTGTGGTACCTGCATTCCTGTTTCAGAGGCTCCTGGTAAAATCCTCCAAACATTATTTTTTTAAAATGGGCAATGTGTCCGTGCTTGGCACCCGAGAGCCAGCGCCGTGTGAGTTGTAAACTGTCCCCATTGCTGAGGACAGGCT
>NW_012135747.1:1134936-1136356 GCF_000956105.1 Propithecus coquereli | reverse complement strand
GTGGCTCGTGCCTGTAGTCCCAGCTACTCGAGAGGCTGAGGCAGTAGGATCGCTTGAGCCCAGGAGTTTGAGGTTGCTGTGAGCTAGGCTACTCCACGGCACTCACTCTAGCTAGGGCAACAGAGTGAGACTCTGTCTCAAAAAAAAGAAAGCCAAGGGATTTGCAACATCACTTTAAAATTTTATAAAAGTGTGGTAAAATACATGTACAATAGATCATCTTAACGATTTTTAAGTATACAGTTCAGTGGTGTTATGTACATTCATGTTGTCATGCAGCCACCACTACCAGCCATCTCTAGAACTCTCTTCGTCTGTGACATCACATTTTTAAAAACAACTTTGATTAAATGTTTCTCATTTCAAAGTAATATATACTCGGTATAGAAACTTTAGATGGTTCAAAAAGTTACAAAGAGCATAGAAGCCGTTCTTTATGCCAGCCCTTGGACTTGACCACAGTTGGTATTTTGGGGAACTGTGTTTCCTGTTTCCCTTGGCAGCAGCCTGCCGCACTTACAGCGGACCACAGTCCTGTCCTGAAGTCCTCTTCTAGCCACTGAGCATCGACCAGGCTTTTTAGGGAGAGGGAAAGGGCCGAGTGGAAATGCAGAACAAGAGCGATTATTCATTGAACCCTTCCTGGTGCCAGTGACTGATCCAGGCATCTCATTAACTCATTTGGTTCCCTCCACATCACTGTCAGTAGACACCGAGACCCTCACTTCCTCCACGGTCACCTGCCCAAGGTCACCTGACGGGGAAGTGGCGGTCTCGCCCTTGTTTTCGGATCTGACTTTCAACACTACTTTTGACCACTGTGCCATATTATCTTCTCTTCATGGTGAAAGACAGAATCTAGAATTTTTTGTGTTTGATGCTCATATAATAATGAGAATCCTCTTTTTTTATGCATGGTTATGGGCAATTTCATTTTTCCTTTTGTACCTGTCTGCATTTGCTAACTTCTCTACAGTGGATGTTTATGACTTGTGTAATGGAAAAAAGCAAGTATAGAAAATCGAATTAAAGAGTGGAGAAAGACAAGGGGGCCGGAGGTCCCCAACAGATGCTTATTCCAGCTGTTGCGGCACGTCTCCCCCTCCCCCCAGGTATTCTCGGCGCTTCCACAAGACGCTGAGGCGCTTGGTGCCCGACTCCGACGTGCGCTTCCTTCTCTCGGAGAGTGGCAGCGGCAAGGGGGCCGCCATGGTGACGGCGGTGGCCTACCGCTTGGCGGAGCAGCACCGGCAGATAGAGGAGACCCTGGCCCACTTCCGCCTCACCAAGGAGATGCTGCTGGAGGTGAAGAGGAGGATGCGGGTGGAGATGGAGATGGGGCTGAGGAAGCAGACGCACGACAAGGCCGTGGTCAAGATGCTGCCCTCCTTCGTGCGGAGCACTCCGGATGGGACCGGTA
>NW_012135747.1:1131563-1134336 GCF_000956105.1 Propithecus coquereli | reverse complement strand
AGGCGTGAGCCACCGCGCCTGGCCCGATGCCCCCTTCTTAAGTCCTGATGGAGTGTGTGTAAAGTAGGCGGGGGCCAGCCAGCCTCAATGCTGCCCTTAGTGGTTCTCATCGGAGCTGAGCACAGGCAGTCTGAGGAGCTTTTTGGGTGAGTCCTTTAAGTAATGAATATTTGTGATATGAATATGTCCTACATGTAAGTTACTTATTATTGCATTATAAACCACTCTCAAACCTAGTGGCTTAAAACAACCACCATTTATTATTGCTCATGTGTCTATGGGGGTTAGCTGGATGCTTCTGCTCATAGGGGCCAGGCGTGGCTGACCTCTGCTGGACTCATCCCTGCATCTGCAGTCAGCTGGGGGGTCAGCGGGGAGGCTGATGGCAGACAGCCCCCCCTTATACATCCAGCAGGTGGCTGTCAGCTGGGGTGCAGGGGTGCCTGGCCCTGGGTCCCATCCTCTGGTAGGCCACCAGGCTGTTCTCGTGGTAGCAGCAGTGTCCATGAGGGCAAAGGAAGACTTCAAAGCCTCTTGGAGGCCGAGGCTGGGGACTGGCTCAGCTTTGCCTCTGCCACACTCTTTTGGCCGAAGCAAGTCATGGGGCTGGGTCAGATCCAAGGGGAGGCGAAGTAGACTCCGTCTTTTGCTCTGTTTGGTGGGAGGAACTGCACAGCCACATTGCAAAGAAGGCCGGGTACAGGGGAGGGAATGATTGTAGCCATTTTTGCAAATACTTTAGACATTGACATCAATTATTAATTTTTATGTGAGGTTTTCTAAAACCAGGGCATTATTGCTAGGCTTTTTAGTAACCCTGGTGAAGTTTGTTTATTGTGACAAGCAATTCGCCTACGGGGCCTTTTGTCCTTGCAATATGGCTCACAGTTGGAGGTGGTCAGTGACACAGTGCCTGTGCCTCCTCTGAGCCTGTGCTGTGTGCTGGAGGGAGGAGTCACAGCTTCTCCCTGGATTCAGTGTGGGACGCCCTTTTTGGATGAGTTCTCCCCTGGGAATACTGGAGTCTTGGAGTTACTGGCTGCCAAGAAGCACCTAGCTGTTTTTGACATTGTTTATGTTCTTGACTGCAACAGAGCATGGTGACTTCTTGGCCCTGGATCTTGGAGGAACGAATTTCCGCGTCCTGCTGGTGAAAATCCGTAGTGGGAAGAAGAGAACGGTGGAAATGCACAACAAGATCTATGCCATTCCCATTGAAATCATGCAAGGCACTGGGGAAGAGGTGAGACAGTTCTGCTGGTGTCTGTGCACACATGGCAACGGCATTGGTGGTTACGTGATGACCAGAATCCTCGTGATCCCACGGCTGTGCATTTGTGCCCTTTGTGGCCCCAGAGCATTGGGTACTTTCAGCCATACCTGGCTTATGATGCTCCGGTGACTGGGAAGATCCTGGAGAATGGGGCTGTCTGTGTGTGTTGGAGAATGTTTGCACATGTATGTGTTTATGCACGGGTGCACACGTGTACATGTGCACTGAAACTATGAAACCACAGAGACATGGCTAGTCCTTTCTTTTCTCTTGCAGCTGTTTGACCACATCGTCTCCTGCATCTCTGACTTCCTGGACTACATGGGGATCAAAGGCCCCAGGATGCCTCTGGGCTTCACGTTCTCATTTCCCTGCGAGCAGAAGAGTCTGGATGCGGTGAGTGCCTTTCCTCCAGGCCTCAGTCCCGGGGCAGCACTGATTCCCCTGTGGCCAGGGAGGGCTGGCTCACATGTCACAGTGGGTTGACCGAGGCTTTTCACTCTTCTTTTATCTTTGAAAGCACTGCCTCTTTTGGGAAGCCTGTTTCTCCAAGCAAAAGGAACCTCACCCTTTTCTGTGTTCCCTGTTTCTTTGATTGTTGCCTTGATTGTGGCACATCTCACACAGTTACTTAACAGTGACTGTGTCTGTCTTTTCTGCTAGTAATACGCTCCCTGACAACAACCTGTGTCCCCACACGCCCCCCAGCATAGTGTCCAATCAGAGGGGATAAATGTTCAGTAAATGGGATGGGACAGGGCCCAAGATCAGGGCTTGAGCACCTGCGGGGTGCCAAGTGCTGGGCTCGGAGCTGCAGGTCACAGCGCCTGTGCTCAGGGAGCCCACGTTCAGTGGCAGAGCCAAGCCCTCAGGCCCGCAGCGCCATACTGAGCTGCAAGGGCTGGGGCAGAAGGAACCCGTGCTGGGCAGAGTCACGGTGATGGACCAGAGTCAGGGTGGCAAATCGGAGCCTGTCCTGTTGGAAGAGCTTCAGGGAGCTCTGCGTGCCACAGGAGGCGGCCCTGGAGACAGGCTTTAGGCCAGGATTTAAGGCTTGATTGGCAGCAGTACTAGGAGAGCTAGGTAGGGCCACCTGCCTCTGTAAACCGGTTCTTCCAGTCACGTTGCTGACTTGGACTTCTTTCCTCTAAAGCCCTTTTAGATCATAGCAGTTGGATCTATATAAGCTTGTGTTTTTTGTTTTTTGTTTTTTTTTTTAAGCTTTTAAATGTCCAGTGATTATTTTTTTTTTAAGGCAGTTTGCTTTCACCTGTATTCATCATAGTGAATACATACCTGTGGCATTTTTCCCAACAAGTGTTTTAACTTCAGTCCGATGAAACCTAAAGTTTACTTTGGGTAGTAACAGTGTTACTGGAACCACAGTTTCCCTCAGTTATGTTGTCAGCAGACTCTTCTTCAGGGGAACTAGTGGGTTACACCAGGAGCAGCACCGGGCTGGGGATCAGGGGATCTGGGTTCTTGCCCAGTATTGCCATT
>NW_012135747.1:1130819-1131513 GCF_000956105.1 Propithecus coquereli | reverse complement strand
CCTGCTACATGGAAGAAATGAAGAACGTTGAGATGGTGGAGGGGACCGAGGGGCAAATGTGTATCAACATGGAATGGGGTGCCTTTGGGGACAACTTTGAACTCCCAAGAGAAAGAGCAATTTGGCCATTGCTCCTTGTCTTCCCTGTTCCTCGATTCCCTCCAATACTCAGTACCATCTGTGAAATGGGGATTATTTCAATCCTCATGGAAGACAGGAAGAGGCAGGCCTGGAGAGTTCTATTCATATTTTATTGGTTTGTACCTCAAATGTTGGAACTCTGTCTCCATTTGTTGTAAGTCCTCAGCAGTTGTTAACTCAGAAGGGAGGGTGTGAAATTTTGTATTCTGCCCAAAAAGGTTACTTACACGGGACTCTCTTTCGTGTTTCAGGGAATCTTGATCACCTGGACAAAGGGTTTTAAGGCAACCGACTGCGTGGGGCAAGACGTAGCCACCTTACTAAGGGACGCGGTGAAAAGGAGAGAGGTAACTATTAAAAGAATGTTTGTAAAGATCTTTTTACTGTGCTTTTGGGTTATAAAAATTGTACTTGTGTGTTGTAGAGGATTCAAACAATACAGAAACATGTGACCTGGATAACAAAAGCTCCCCATTTCCCCATTCGGCTGCTGGTGATAAAACTGGGGTTCATAGTTTTGGGTTGTTAAAGGATGGTTTTTTTGTTTTGTTTT
>NW_012135747.1:1100955-1129839 GCF_000956105.1 Propithecus coquereli | reverse complement strand
AAAAAAAAAAAACAGTTCAAGTGACAATCTGAAGAGCAGACAGATGAAATGAATGTGTGTGAAAGAGCCCTGAGTTTGCACCTGGCAGGGTGTGCTGATAACATCTGGCGTTGCCTTGAAAAGATACCTGCTGATCATTTTTGCCCATCCTACAGCTATCAGAGTTAGTGTCTGTTCTTCCAGCTTGCTTTCCATGCGTATACCAGCACTCACACACACATACACACACACACTTTTTAAAAATGGGAATCGTACCATATATAACATTTCAACTTCCTTTTTTCATTTAACATAAAATCTTTTCTTGTCACGACATAGAGAGCAACCTCATTCTTTTTCCTGGGCGCACAGGATTCCAGGGTGTGCCTGAACTGTGGTTTACATCACCCCTTTTGATCTGTATTTGGGTTGTTTCCTCTTTCTGGCCATTGCAAGCCGTGCAGTAAATATCCTTGTGCATGTACCTGTGTGCCCCTGCGTGACTAGTTCTGCAGGACAGAGTCTGAGAAATGGGATCGATATTTCCATTTTGCCCTCTGAAAAGCTCTAACTCTTTGAACTCCCAAGAGAAAGAGCAATTTGGCCATTGCTCCTTGTCTTCCCTGTTCCTCGATTTCCTCCAATACTCAGTACCATCTGTGAAATGGGTGGGATACTTTCCCTTCCTTAGAGCTCAGATTGCAGCTACATCTGTAATAGCAGGTGTGTAGTCAGTGAAGGAGCATTTAAGTGAGAAAACTGTCTCAGATTACGCAGCAGTGGCTTTCTGACTGCTGTGCAGCAGAGTGAACTGGCAGGATTCAAGCCAGCGCAGAATGATCACAGTCCTAAAGTGTGTCCTTTTCTTTCCAAAGGAATTTGATCTGGACGTGGTGGCTGTGGTCAACGACACAGTGGGCACTATGATGACCTGCGCTTACGAGGAGCCCACCTGCGAGGTTGGACTCATTGTAGGTGGGTGTCCTGCAAGGTGTCTGTCCTCAGGGAAGAGAAGGCTGGGGTTTTCCTGTCCTCTGTGTGGGGCATTCTGCCAGTCATCCCCTGACCACCTCCAGAGTTCAGTGCTGGGTGAAGGCTGCAGAGTTCTCCAGGGGGCTCTCCGCTCACTGACACCCCCCCCCCCAGTGCTGCACATTGATTGTGATCAGACTGTTAAGAACTGAGCTCCGAGAATGAGGCCCCACAAGGCTCACGTGGCTTGAATGGAGGGGGACGGGTACCTGGAGCTGGCCTGGTTGGCATGGCAGCTCTGTGGGGCTTGTGGGGAGGGGCGCTGGGCAGGTATTGCAGGGGGGCGTCTGAGGCTGGAAAGGAAGCAGAGACCACCTTCTCTCCTAATCATGCTCGGGGTTGGAAAGGGCCAGGGTGGTCTCGGGTGTCATTTTGCCTTTAACAGCTACTGTCTGTGAGTGGTCCCAGCCAGCAGAGGGGGTTGCAGAGGGGTTATCTGCTGGCTCTGCAGACCGTTCCCTTATATTCCAAACATGTTGAGGGGCTGGGCCCTGAGAGCACATGAGAGCACGTAATTCCTGAAGCCTATTGATTTGGGGTGTGGGGAGACCATTTGTCCTAGTGTCAGAGGATGTTGGGGAAGACCCCAGTTTTTTAGCCAACGTCTGCAGGCTCTCCCTGGGCAGGGAGGGGTGGCATCCTCATTTGCCGAATGTCTAGAGATTGGGATGAGGCCCCAATGGGCCTCCTGATGCCAGGAAGACCTTTTCACTCCTTAGTAAACCACTTTTGGCTTCTGTTGAAATTCAAAAGACAAGGGAGCAGCTCCTGGTGAAGGGTTGTTTGGGGCCTGGCTTTAGGGCTTTGTCTCTTCCTTTCTTTTGCTGAGATTTCTCCACCCAGCCCCTCCCTTCTGCCCACAGGGCTTAGGTGTGACCCACCAAGCTGGGGTGACAAAGCAGTTCTCCTCACCCTCCCACCTGGGAGGTCAGGCCTGCC
The DNA here is from genome assembly GCF_000956105.1 of Propithecus coquereli. NCBI lineage: Eukaryota > Metazoa > Chordata > Mammalia > Primates > Indriidae > Propithecus > Propithecus coquereli. Next base: position 1,127,889 of record NW_012135747.1, on the reverse strand, counting down.
CAGTTCAGGGCAGCCCGATTAGATGTTCCTGCCACCAGACTCCAGCTACGTTCAAAGCCACTTTTTCTTTCCTCTGTGAATGGATCTCTTTGCTCAGAACTCCATGAGCTGGAAGGTGGTACACGTTTTGGCTTTCTTTGTACTCACCCCCCTTCCATTTCTGGAGCTCCCCTTCCCTCGGCTTTAGCCTTGGGTGAAGAGGAGCTGAGAAAACAAGAACAGAAATAATTAATTCAGTTACACAGTCTTCTAATTCTACTTGAGTTTCTTCCCCTGATGAGAGTTCGCCTACTTCCCACCTAGGATGGGAGGACAGTGCTCTAGTCTATTCAGTGAGATGAGGCCAGTGACCTAAAGCTTGGATGTCATGGCAACTAAGATGGCTAGGAAAGTTCTAGAGCTTTCTCTCATTTCTTAGCTCCTCATGGACTGGAACAGCAAACAGTTCGTGGCCCTTGGTGAGCCGCACTTTGAGTAACCCTGTTCTAGGAGGTTCAGGAAGGGAAATCTGAGGCTCCTCAGCCTCTGGAGAGCATATGCCAGATTGCATGCATGCAGTTTGTGGGTACACCCAGAGAAATGTCCCTTTTTTCTCAGGAGAATCATCCAATTTTCATAGGTCTGTGACAAAAAAGTGAGGAACCATTGCTTTAGAAAGGCACCCTTGACATGCTGATGACGCTGTACTTCCCTGAACCAACTGTGGGCTTCATTCCAAACACAGGAGAGTTTATAAGGATGTGTGTATGTATGTGTTTGTGTGCATGGAAAACAATATACACATTTTTTTGTTCTTATCTGAATATTGCCTAAAATTCTGCCATTGAAGATACATTCCTTTATTTTTAAGACTATCTTCTATTAAAATAAATTTAGCCCTGCTTGGACAGGTGATCACCTGAGGCTCTTGGTGTAAAGTAAGTTAATCAAATGTTTTCTGGGTGATTTCACTCAGACTCTCCGTTTATATTTTGTTGTCTTGGAAAACTCTGGGAAAGCAAAACGATTATTTTATTCTTCTAAAAACATACTCCTTACCTGTGGAATCCCAGGCCTCAGACCTCAGGCCTGGTTGCAGGACCCCACGCGTGGTGGCACAGGCATTCATTGTCCCCTTGTGTGTCTCAGGGACTGGCAGCAACGCCTGCTACATGGAAGAAATGAAGAACGTTGAGATGGTGGAGGGGACCGAGGGGCAAATGTGTATCAACATGGAATGGGGTGCCTTTGGGGACAACGGGAGTCTGGATGACATCAGAACAACCTATGACAAACTGGTGGATGAGTTTTCTCTGAACGCTGGGAAACAAAGGTAATTCTGCCTGGGGTAGGAGACACCTAAGGTCAGGCTGGGGAGAGAACATTCGGCTGCATTCTGCTTCTTGCAATGGAAGAAGTTTCTAGCATGAGTGGGTCTGAACAGAGAGGCTTGAAGGCTGGTCCCTCTGGTTCACTCCTGACCTTGGCTTTTGGTCTAAGGATAGCAGAGAACTGGTGGAAGGATGGGCCCCAGCATGTACAAGATAGCCTGGGGTTGATGTCCTGTCCGGGGGTCTCCTCTGCCCAGGAATATGCCAGGGTGACAGATGATACTTTTTCAGCCTGGAAGATTCTGGCCATCGCTTCTTGCTCTGTTTCTTCCCCATTGGAATAATGGGGGTGGGGATTGGGGTGCAGCAGAGGCTGCTGCAATCACCCTTCCCGCCCAGGGCCTCCAGCACCACCTAGTGGCTATGTGGAGCTTTGCAGCTCAGGTCTCAGGGACCGGGTCTGAAATGGCGGTGTCCACCCTGCTCCGAAATGAGATGAATGACCCCTTGTGTCAAGTCCCCAGGAATCAGGCTGTCCTCTGCCATAGCCGGGATGAGTCGGTCCCAGTTGTATCCCTAGGAGCAGGAAAATGGACCTGAGTAGGAGCCAACATGAGTCCTTCCCCAGCTGCCCTCAAGGTTTTTGCCTTTTCTGAGTACCGTCTATGCTGTTACTTACTTAATGTTTTTCTTTATATCAGCTTACATTTGCTTGCTTAAATTTAATGAGGCAGGAAAAAAAGGGAGAACCATTACCATGGCTAGGTGGTAATCATAAATGAATATAGTGAAAAATGGCGTTATTCAATTCTGCCCAGATACTGTAGCCTACCAAGGCCCCAGATTAAAAAGGGAAGTCAGCAAGTGTTGGAAGGGGTTAAAGCCATGTTGGCACCAAACTGAGATGGTCTCCTGGAGGGAATGAGAAGGCCTGGATGGGCGATGACAGTTCCGTGATTCCGTGCAACGTCACGTTCTTCTGTGGCCACGGGAAATCCTCTGGAGACCCTGGAGTATCTGGATTCCAGCGGACTCTTCTCAGCTTGGGGACACTGGGCTTGGGCGTGTGCCATGGGAGCATTTAAATCCCTTGTGATTTCTTGAGGCCCTTGAGCATGGAGAGGGTAGAAGCCCCAAGAACAGGTTGACCTCACGTGTGTTGTGGCCACTGGAATTCTCCTGCCGGCGTGGTCTTAACACTGCTGTGTGCTTGACCGGTGCTCTGGGTGTTTGCAAAACCTTAACAAAATCTAGGAACTCTCCCTTTCTTGTCTTCTTGTCCCTTTTAGGACTCATTCCTATACTTACTCAGCAGGTATTTATGGGGCACTTCACTGAGGGCCTAGTGCTGTGCCATGGTGTTCCCTGGGGACTCAGCTGAGCTAGACGTACATTCTCTGTCCTCCTGGGGCTGTCACTGAATGGTGACATGAGGCAGTGAGCTCATGTGCGTTGTGAAGGAGGAGAAGGGCGAGGTGTGTGGGAGCCTGAAACAGGCAGGTAGAACCCAGGATGGGAAGGATAATAGGCTCTCGGGAAGTGGTCTTGGGCTGAGAGCTGGAAGTTAGGTTAGGAGGGAGGCTGGTCTTCCAGGCAGACACAAACGCCAGTGGTTTTGTTTCTGATGTGGGCAGGGTGGAGGATTCCCTGGTGCTTGCCGGTCTTCTCTGCCTCTACAGGGAGCACAGGGCAGGGTCCATGGCTGGCCGCTGATGATGCCCTCGAGGGGCAATAAGAATCCCAGAGCGATTGCGAGACCAAGGGCTAACAGTCCCCCTGGCCACTCTGCATAGACGCCCCATCCCCTTCCTCCTGTCTCAGGTATGAGAAGATGATCAGTGGTATGTACCTGGGCGAAATCGTCCGCAACATCTTGATCGACTTCACCAAGAAGGGATTCCTCTTCCGGGGGCAGATCTCTGAGCCGCTGAAGACCCGGGGCATCTTTGAGACCAAGTTTCTATCTCAGATCGAGAGGTGAGTGGGGAGGGCTTCCCTGCCATCCACACGTCCATTAGAGGTTGCCTGGCCGGTGGATTGTGATGGGGGTGGTAGGGACACTAGGGGACGTTTTGGCAATTCGTGTGGGCTTTTTCTCTCCTCTGGTATAGTAGGCCCTGTGCATTTGCATGTTGACATCATGTAATTTTATTACAAATTACTTTCCTTTTATCCATACTTTATGTCAGGGCATTATATTGATTTCTTTGAAACTGTGCATGTAAGTAGGTTGTATGGATTCCATTTCAGGATAGTAAAGGTGGGTTGCAAATACTTGTATTGAAGGGGCAGGGGATCCACCCCTGATTCATCTGAAAGGCAGCCTGGGGTTGCACAGCTTGGCCACCTGATAGGCGCACGTCCCCGGCAGGTTGTTCCACCTTCCTCCTACTTTCCTCTTGTGGAGGGAACATTTCATCCTTGCCGCCTTTCAGGGCAAGCTGTGCGAGAAGGAGAAGTGACTTGAAAAAGCAACCGTGCAAAACACCACCTCATTCTTAGAATGGTCGTAATAACCTTACGGGGGCTCTGCATAATAACCTTCCACAGCCTGCCCCTTGTGTTTGCCCAGGCAGACCATTTTTAAGTATGCAGGTCCGTGGCATTAAGTATTAATACATTCACATTATCGTGCTACCATCACCACCAGCCTTTCCCAGAACTCTTCATCTTCTCAAACTGAAACTCTGTATTCAAACACTTCCTCCCTCCCACCAGCCCCTGGCAGCCAGCGTTCTATTAATACTTTCTGTGAATTTGACTAATCTAGATACTTCACATAAATGTAATCATGCAACATTTGTCCTTTTGTGACTGGCTTATTTCACTTAGCATCACGTCCTCAAGGTGCGTCCATGTTGTACCCTGTCAGAATTCCCTTACTTCTTACGGCTGAATGGTATTTCATTGTTGTGTATACGCCGCATTTTGTTTATCCATTCATCTGTGGATGGACACTTGGGTTGCTTCTACCTTCTGGCCACTGTGAATAATACTGCTATGCACGTGGTGCACAAATACCTGTCTGAGGCCCTGCTTTCACTTCTTTGTGTATATACCCACAAGTGGAGTTGCTGGATTGCACGGCAATTCCATTTTAATTTTTTGAGGAACAGCTATACTGTTTTCCACAGTGGCTGCACCATTTTACATTCCATGGCAGTCCATGAGTGTTCTAGTTTCTCCATATACTCACCAACACTTGTTATATTCCGGGGATTTTTTGACAGTAACCATCCTAATGGGTGTGAAATGGTGGAGAAGGTCTTTTTAAACATAGTAGCAAAGAAAGGAATCATAAAGGAAAAATTGCCAAATAGAGCTATATAGCTTCAGTAAGTAAAAAATTGTTACTCAAAGGGCAAATGGTAAACTGAGGAAGACAGTTGCATATGACAAGACGCTGAGCATGGCATGGTGGGCTTTGGCAGGTCTGGTGTTAGACCTGCTCTGTTCCACTGGCTGTGTGCTTCCAGCCTCAGTTTCCTCGTCTTTAAAATGGGAATAATCATACATGCATTGATTGGTTGAAGAGCAAATGGAGGAAGGTATATAAAACACCTGTCACGTAGTAAGTCCTTAAAAAAGGCTGGCTGGTCGTATCACTGTGGCTGGCCATCATCATCATCACCATTCATTGTCATCTCTTTCATTTGAATATGAACAAGACAAATATCCCAAGAATAAAAGTCTTGACATAGTAGGTAGTTCATATGGCTAATAAACAAATGGGGAATAAAAAGGTCATCCTCACTAATAGAGAAGAATGCAGATTAAACCATAGTTGTGATGCCATTCTTATGAAATTGTCAACAGTTTTAAAAAGTAATCTTTTTCATCGAGGACAAATAGAGCCAAATGCTCTGCTAGAGAGGGTAAATTAATACAATATTCTTTTATTTATTTATTTATTTATTTGAGACAGAGTCTCACTGTGTTGCCCGGGCTAGAGTGCCGTGACGTCATCCTAGCTCACAGCAACCTCAAACTCCTGGGCTCAAGCGATCCTCCTGCCTCAGCCTCCCGAGTAGCTGGGACTACAGGCATGCACCACCATGCCCGGCTAATTTTTTCTATATATTTTCAATTGTCCAATTAATTTCTTTCTAATTTTAGTAGAGACAGGGTCTCGCTCTTGCTCAGGCTGGTCTCGAACTCCTGAGCTCAAACAATCCACCCGCCTTGGCCTCCCAGAGTGCTAGGATTACAGGCTGAGCCACTGCGCCCGGCCTAATACAATATTCTGAATGTCACTTGGCGATATATATCAAAATCTCTTTGACCCAGAAATGTATCCTAAGGAAAAAGTCAGAGTTGCACACAAAGATTTATAAACCAAAAACTCCATAAATGTTACTTTATAATAGCAGAAAATTGCAAATAACTTAAATTTCTCCAAGCTGGCTGAATAAATCATGGAGCATGCCCAGAATGGAGGGCTATGGCAGCTGCTTCCAATCCTGTTCTTGGATAAGGGTGTGGGGAGTTGCTCAGATGTATGAAATAGGAAAAAAGAAATAAAATCACACAGAAAGGATAATCATAGTATAAGGACAATACCGTTGTTTAATGACATCTAGGAAAAATAGATCAGAAGGGAATACATTAAAATGCTAACAGCATTTTCCTAGATGTTGGAATTGTGAATAGTTTTAATTTTCCAATTTTTATTTTTCTAGATTTGCCAAATTTTCTACAACTTAAACGTAAGGTTTTGGAATCATTAATCATTCCTTCCAAATCATGTTATTTGGAAGGAAAAGAATAACTGAGGGCCGTGTTGGTGTATATGTGCAGTGATTTGGGGCTGGTCCTTTGGACTTGGTCCCTAGGTTGCTCTCAAGGGTCCTGCTTCATCCAGGCCCCTGGCTTTTGTCTCCCATAGTGACCGATTAGCCCTGCTCCAGGTCCGGGCCATCCTCCAGCAGCTGGGTCTGAACAGCACCTGTGACGACAGTATCCTCGTCAAGACCGTGTGCGGGGTGGTGTCCAGGAGGGCTGCGCAGCTGTGTGGCGCAGGCATGGCCGCTGTGGTGGATAAGATCCGCGAGAACAGAGGGCTGGACCGTCTGAGTGTGACCGTGGGAGTGGACGGGACGCTCTACAAGCTTCATCCGCAGTGAGTGGGCCTTCCAGTGGGAGGGGAGGAGCCCTTTAGGGTTATGGGGAATCGGGGTATGGGTCCCACCAGGGAACTTCCTCCCTAGGGCACAGCCAGCTGGAGGCTGTGTGTCCAGGGGGCCGGGGCTTGTCTGGGACGAGGTATAGAACCCCTCTGGGGGTTGACTGGCACCCTTAGCGAGGCAGAGAAGTAGCTTCCCTTGGCCAGCCTTCGCCAGCGGCATGGCATGACCCTTGTTCTGTGCCTCTTGGTCCCCTCTTAGATGGGGAGTGGGGAGTGGGAGAGGAAGTAAGGGTGGCCAGGGGCTTGCCCATCAGCCTGGTTAACTGCGGCCAGGCCAGAGGCCGTGTTTGGTAAGTGGGGAGGGATAGTAAGAAAGGCGGAAGAGAACTATTGTCTTGTTCACCTGCGGAATCAGGGTTTGCCAAGTCTTGGAAGGGCAGGAGCAGTTTGGCCCTGGGCTTTGTGGCTGGGAGGAGAGGGAGTGGCCTCCTTTTGGTCGCATGTCTAACACCCCATGCCAGACGTGTGAGCCCATCTGCTGTTTGATCCACTGCATGTCTCGAATCTTGTTTCTTATGAACAGAGTAACCATATTGCTTATTGTCTAAACTGCAGTACTTTTGCCAGTGAAAAGGGTGCTACTAATAATTACTCTGAGACTGTAGGCAAACTGGGACCATCCCAGATAAACTAGGCCACAGCGTTGCCCTACTTACAAGCAAACTTACCCAACTCGACGTAGACATCACCTGTTTACCTCGAGCCCGTGGCCTGGGGTAGGACCGTCTCTCTTGCTCTGTCCTCACCTGTCTCCCCACCGCATTAGCTGTCCTCGCCATTATGTGAGCAGCACAGGAGCATGGTTTAGGGCCGGGCTTTGGAGCCATATACTCTTGGATTTAATCCTGGCACTGTCATTTAGAAGCTGTGTGCAGTTGTTTAATCTCTGCAAAATCTCATCTTCCTCATGGATGACCACCACTGGCAGGACTAGAAATTAGGTCTCTGAAGTATGGGGCACCCAGTAGGAGCTCAAAAAAGGGCTGTCATTACTTCTGAGAACCCCTCACCTCAAGTATCCGCAGCCTGGCCTGGTCTTTCATTTTCAGCACAAAATGCAAGCACCTCGAGTCACCTCTCATTTGCAGACTACCCGCCACTGGAGGGCTCTTTGGGTGCCGGGCTGTTGATGGGGGTGGGCTGGGGGCCTCAGCGGGCCGCAGCTGGGGGTGGGTAATGGTTGCTCCTGTGTGGCCTTCTGGACCGATCCAGAGCGTGAGCCGCTCAGGCCTGCCTGCTCGTCCAGATACAGGCCCTGGCGTCCTTCTTGGTTTCCAGGTCCCTCAGAGCCCCAGGCTCCGAGGGTGGGGACTTGTGAGTGTGTTATTTGTGGAAGCCACACAGAACGTGGGGCTCCTGCTGAGAACGTGATGATGGGCTTGCTGGAAGCCTGTTCTCCTCCCTCCCACCTTGCTCCCTTCCCTTATTGCTGGGTACAGAGGCCTCCACCTACCATGGGCTTTTGCCCCCATAAACCCACCGCAACATTGAAAAAATCCTAAATCAGCCCTCACAAGTCAGGGCCGTCTATGCTTCAGTGCTTTCAGGTAGGCCCAGCTTCCCTTCTCGTCTTCCTCTACCTACCTTCTCCTCTGTTTTTTGTCCTTTTCAGCTTCTCCAGAATCATGCACCAAACCGTGAAGGAACTGTCGCCAAAGTGTAACGTGTCCTTCCTCCTGTCTGAGGACGGCAGTGGCAAGGGGGCCGCCCTCATCACGGCCGTGGGTGTGCGGTTACGCGGAGAAACGAGCAGCTAAGAGCCCAGGATCCCCAGCCTGCTGTCCCTACAGCACTTCTCTCTTTGAGCGGCGACCCCTGCCCCTCCCAGTGAGCTGTGCTGGGAGACGCCGGCGCCTGAGCCCGCCTTGGCCACAGCGGGGAGGAAAACAAAATCCAACTAATGGCGCGTAATGTAGGGTACAAAATAGAGTGTGTGCTGTTGATAATATCTCTCACCTGGATCCCTTCTCACCTGCCCTGCCACTCTGCATGATTTGATTTCGACCTGGTCCCCACGTGTGACGTGTAGTGGCATCCGTTTCTGCTGTGTGCATTCATCCAGCGGAGTTATTTATTGGCTCGAGATGGAAAGTCACACCACCTGACAGGCCTTCTGGGCCTCTGAAGCCCGTCCTTGGGGTCACCCCCCTCCCGTGTGAAAAGTATTATCACCAGCAGACACTGCCGGGACCCCTCCCAGGGGCATGGCCTGAAGGCAAGTGTGGACATAGCATTAGCCGCTTCCTCCCGTCCCAGCACCCACCGCGGCCTGGCATCCCACTGGGATGCGTCAATGCCGCTGAATCGTGTGTCCGTGGAACCAGTCCTAGCCACGTGTGACAGTCTTGCATTCTGTTTGTCTCGTGGGGGGAGGTGGGCAGTCCTGAGGGAAAATGTCTTGTCTCCATTTGGTAAAAGGAACCAACCAACAACCTACGTCATCATCGGAAGTTCCCATCGCTTTTGTGAGCCATGTTGTATGATCTAGTAAACTTTGTACCAATTCAAAGACCCGAGTGGTGCTTCGTGGCTGGGGAGGGGGAGGCTATCTTGGACATGGCAAAGACCAAATGCTGGGGGTTCTCGTGGCCTTCTGGGTGGGGGAGAGAGTTTAAAATAAAGAGTATCATCTTCAACTGGCAGCCTTGGTTTGGCACGAGGACTTCTGTGCCCTCCCTGCAGAATGTCACAGAAGCAGCCTCTTGCCGTATCTCCACTACCTGCCCTGCTGGGTCCCTGCCCGAGTCCCGGGTCCCACTCCATGGAGAGGCTCCTGCAGCTTCCACGCCAGCGCCTTTAAGAGGGTAAAGAATGGAAGGACTCTGTCCTGCTCAGTCGTAGCTGGGACAGAGACAAAGAAAAAGTCTCTTGGGTTCAATGAGAGGACACTGCAATGTTGTCCCCCACCCGCCGCTGACCCTGAGACAGCGGATGACGTGTGCCTCCTGCCCTGGCACAGACGATGTCTTAAAGCACCCAGGGTAGTAGGCTTGCTGCACTCTCCCGAACTTGAACTATCTGACCCCTTTGACCTTCCCCCTCCCCCACCTCGAGATTGCTGGCTGTCTCCTGGCTGCCATTTTGGGGTCCATTTTGATGGACCCCACATCAGTCTGCATCCAGGTGCCCCGAGATGTCCCAAGGCATGACTGCAGCTCTAAGTGGCTTCCCCCAGGCCCGCCTGCTTGCCCACTTGGATGGGTGAGATCAGAGTCCCTTTATTTGGGGCATGGTGGTACCAGTGTCTGACACAGTGGTTTTTGTGGAGAACACAGATACTAAACTTTTCGATGTGTGTAGATAGTGTTGTTACGTGGTTCTTCTGGAGGGGCACTGGGGTGTGGAGGGTGAGTCGGCAGGCAGGGAGAGGTGCACTGTTGGCGAGGACTGGGCCAGGCCTGGAGCTTTCTGGGAGTTGGAAAGAAAATGTTCTCTGCCCACCAGCTTCTTGTTGCAGAAGTGAGGGTAGGAGCTGCATTGCTGTTTTGTTAGGTGGCTTTTGTGTAAAATGGCCGGTGTAGCAGTAATGAAAGTCACGTCTATCGTTTATTGAGCACTTCATCTGGTCTGCCCTGCTGGTTTATAGACATCACTGCCATTGATCCTCACAGCATCCCTGTGAAGGATTGGGCTGAAGAAGATGCTGAAGGTCAGAGTGACTTGGCTGAGGAAATACAGCTTACTTTTGACTCTTAATCACCATCTGCATCTGACTTCTTAGATGTTGAGACAGAGAAGCCCTGGGCTGACTCAGCTGTTGGGCTTTGTGAAACAAAAAAGCTGCTTTCCTTGTCTTCCGCCTGATAATGAGTCAGTGTCACGGTTTCATACTGCCCACAGGTATGTTTTGTTCAGCTTACCCAAAATTTATAAAAATGTGAGCCAAATTTAACAAATCTGGAGGTCTCACAAATTTGGATTAACAGCTTCTCTTCAAAGATTTAGATCTGGCAACAACAGGCTGCCCTTACCACATGGCAGCATTTGTCCAGAGCTGAGCAGCTGCTGTGCCCTTTGGATGCCTGTCCCCTCTGGTTTGCCACAGTCCCCACCATTCCCTGGTACCTCACCTCTGAGACTGGAAGTGGTTGCCTTCTGTCGTCACATTTACAGTCTTTCTTTCATACTCGATCCAATGTACTCATTGGAAGTCGTACGCCCCAGGGAGGCGTTTGAATGAGCAGCTCCTAGAGTAGATAAATATCAGCTCATACTGTCTTTTCTGACTCTTGTTGGATGCCTTCAAGTCCTCCCTGAGACGGGCGGCTGAGTCCTCTTGGAGTCCGCATCCTTTGTTGAGTTCCCGGCCCCATTTGTTTTTTCCATTGGTGTATCGAAGGGTGGGGCATGGGCCACACTTTCAGATCTGATACTCTTGACTGGCTACTTCTCAAAGGGTGCTGGGCCTCGTCCTGCAGCCAGACACAAGGCGTCAGGGTTCAATAGTCATCTGTCTTAGTCCCCTTGGTGTTGCTAAAACATGATACTGGGTAGCGTATAAAGAAGAGAGATTTATTTGGCTCATGATTCTGGCTGGAAAATCCAGGATTGGGTAGCTGCATCTGGTGAGGACCCCAGGCTGCTTCCATTCGTGGCAGAAGCGGAAGGGGAGTGGGTTGTGCCGGGATCACATGGTGAGAGAGGAAGTGAGAGAGGGAAACTGAGGAAGCCAGTCTCTCTTTTAACAACCTATTTTGGGAACTAATCCATTACCACCAGAGCGAGAACTCACCTAACGCTGCAGGGCACTAATCTATTCCTGGGGGATCTGCTCCCCTGATCCAGACACCTCTCACTGGGTCCCACCTCCCAGTGCTGCCACAGGGGGGATCAAGTTTCAACATAAGTTTTGGTGGGGACAGACCAACCATATCCAGACCACAGCAGCATCCCATCTTGGGGACCCCCAGCCTCCTCGTTGGTAGCCTCGGAGGGGGCCACGTCCCCGGCCATGAACAAAGTCTCTTTAGTGTGACACCTGTTGACCCTCATGGAGAGGGACGGAGTGTGAGTCAGCTCAAGCTTGTCTTCCTCGGTGGGCGTGACCCAGGGGCAGCAACGGAAAGCAAGCCGGAATCCAGATCGGAACCTGGGGATGGAGGGTCACTTTGAGCAAGGGCGTCGGAGTCCAGCGGCTGTCATGTCGCTGCTCCCACCCCCAGGACACCTTCTCCGAAGTGCCCCGCCTCACTTCGCAGAGCCCACCGTGGCTCAGGGGCTCTGGAGAGATGCATTCTTTAGTGAACTGGATTCTTGGAAACAGCAAAAGTGTTCTGAAGTGGGTGATTAAATTGAATCAGACTACTTGGTATTATTTTTAAAAAAAACCAAATATTGTTATAAAGAAACAGCAGATTTTCTTGTTTGACTTGTTAACTGGCTACTAAAGGAAGATTCAAGGAAGAGTCTGCTTAAAAACACGGGTTTCAGCGGGCTTGGGGGCAGAAGGATGCTGCCCCAAGGAAACTGCTCTGAAAGAGAACTCACATTTGGAACTACCAAGTTTTGGCACATTTGCTTAAAAAATGAACAGCTTCCCATGGCAGCACCGAAGGTCTGTGTGTGGACCGGAGTTGAGAGGCAGCAGACAGGGCGAGTGAGGAAATGGTTGGCGGAAGGAGAACACTGGCTGCTCAGAGATGGGGAGAAAGAAATGAGACCCTGTGCAAACCGACAGCGGGGAAAGGAACCGTATTGTCTCTTCCTGGGCGGTGCAGGGTTCCATGTTGCAGAAGAGCCCACCTTACTTTGGATTCTTGCCTTGTAGCTCCCCAGGACTCCATGCTGTGGCCCAACAAGTTTGTATTTGTGGGTTCAGTGGCCTCTACCTTATGCCCACACTCAACTTGTCCCAACCCAAGCTCCCAGTCACCCTCCCCTCCCCCAGCCAGCGTGGCCCCTCCCCTGCAGGCTTCCCATCTCTGCTCCTGACAACTGACCGCGCCATCCTTCCAAGTGTCCCAACAACAGGTTCTTGGGAGTCAAGAACCTGACTCCTCTCACGAACCTTGACTTCCTCTCACGAGCTACCTCACCTCCAGCAAATTCTGTTGGCTCTGCTTTAGCCGCATGCAGACTCTGGCCACGGTCTAAACCACCCCCTCTCCCTGGGATTACTGCCCTGGCCTCCCGGAAGCCATCTCCGGGCTTCTCGCCTCCCCGCTATGGCCCAGCTCCTGCGCAGCTGCTGGACTGGTTATTTTGAAAGGTAAGTCAGAGCCGGGGGCGGCTCCCTACGTCTGAGCACAAGGCCCAGTCCTTACCTTGACCACAGGGCTGCTGCTTTAGCTGTTCCCCATGCCTGGACCTCTTGCCCAGACCGAGCGTGGCCGGCTCAGTGCTTCAAGTCTTTGCTCAAAGGTAGAGCTGCAAGCCCTGTGCCCACCAGCTAAATCCCACGCACTCCTTGCGGGCCCCTCTCTGAACTCCAGAAGTATATGGGCCAAGGAAACTCGATGATGTCAGAGAGAGGAGTGAGATCCTGGTCGCTGCTCCTTGGCTGTCTCTGCCGAGGTCACTTCCCAGCTGCCCCGGAAGCCTCTCGAGGACAGGAAACACACTGATCCTCCCAGGGCGCAGCCTGCCCCACCCCAGGGCTGGCCCCAGCCTCCTAGGGGTGCTTCTCCCGCCCAGGAAAGGCCTCAGTAGGAAGCTTGTAAAAATATTAGGACAGAGGTCAGTCCCTCCCTCCTTGCCTGGCTCTTTCCTTCCTCCCTGTCTGCCCTGTTGCCTCTCTCTGACTCTCCCCTTCCCTCCATCTCGCTGGCCCTCCCCTCTTCTCCTTGTCCCAGATGTAGACCCCAGAAGAGCCAGCAGGAACAGACAGATGTTGAGAGCTATGGCCCGGGTGATGAGGCAAGCTTTTGGGGAGCAGATGGGGCTCAAGCTAGGCCCAGGCCGGAGGGAGGACAGTGCTGTGGGCTGACTGCGACGGCATTCCCGGCTGGGGAGGGGGCAGGGGCCACAGGCTCAGTTGGGAGCGAGCTACAGGCTTGAGCTGTGCAGGGGGGCTCCTGTGGGGCCCGGGGGCAGGGCAGGGGTCAGGACGGGCCTCACCTGCCGTTGAGGCAGCAGTAGATGATGGGGTTGTACATGGTGGAGCTCATGGCCAGCCAGAAGAGTGCCAGGTAGACCTGCTGGATGAACTTGTGGCAGTAGATGTCCTTTTGGAAGCTGCCCAGGATGAAGTAGAGGTGGTAGGGCAGCCAGCAGACGGCGAATGTCACCACCACCAGCACCATGGTCTTCACAAACTGGTCCGAGGGAGGCTCAGGTTACTCCTCAGTCCCTGAACCGCAAGCCCCAACCCTGGGGGGTGGGTGCAGGCACCCCTGGCGCCAGCCTGGGTAGCCCTCCACCTTCAGAGCCCTCCTCCTCCTACCCCAGTGCCCTGGAGCATCTGTTTCCCCAGTGTTCCTGAGCCCTCCACCCCCAGGGCCTTTGCTTGGGTCTCCCTCCCCCCGCCCACCCTGCTGTCCTTCCTTTGAAGTCCTCACTCCCCAAAGGCCAGCTCAATGGCCACCTCCCCCCAAAAGTGACTTGGATCCTTTCATTCACAGAAGCTCTCCCCGCCTGGAGATGGGCAGGACTCCTACTGCTAACCCTGTCCTTGGGGAGCCCTGTGCCTGCTGTGGGTTCCCAGGCCTCCTTCTCTCTGGGATCTGTGTCCGTCACAGCCCTTCTACCCGTGGGCAGTGGGGCTCCAGCCAGGGACCGCAGCCTCTGCCCAGGGCCAGCTCCACGACCTCACAGCTGTCCTCTGCAGGCGCCCTCCTGCACTGCCCAGCGTGCCAGTCACAAAAGGGTTGGGGGCTCCTACACACCCCAATCCTCTTGCAAGGACCGGGGTGGAGAGCCCTGGTGTGGAGCAGATGAAGGGCAGGCCAGGGATGGCAGGTGGATGCCAGCTCTCCATGAGAGGGGACACTCAGATGGTGTCCCATATCCAGCTACCTCCCTTGAACTGCCCTGTGAAAAATGCCTAATATCAGGTGCCATGGTGTTCAGGTGCCATGGTGTCAGCCTAGCTCACAGCAACCTCCTGGGCTCAAGCGATCCTCCTGCCTCAGCCCCTCGAGTAGCTGGGACTACAGGCGCCCGCCACCATGCCCGGCTAATTTTTTCGATTTTTAGTAGAGATGGGGGTCTTGCTCTTGCTCAGGCTGGGCTCGAACTCCTGACCACGTTGGCCACCCAGCGTGCTAGGATTACAGGTGTGAGCCACTGCACCCGGCCTCAACATTTTGATTATTCAAAAAGTCTAAGATTTTAATATTTTGTCATTCTAAGATTCTTGGAGGTATCTGAAATTTTGTGGGGCCTTAAGAGTCCCCAATTCCTCTAACATTCTGGGAAGTTTTTTTTTTTTTTTTTGAGACAGAGTCTCACTGTGTTGCCCTGGCTAGAGTGCCATGGCGTCAGCCTAGCTCACAGCAACCTCAAACTCCTGGGCTCAAGCGATCCTCCTGCCTCAGCCTCCTGAGTAGCTGGGACTACAGGCATACGCCACCATGCCCAGCTAGTTTTTTCTATATATTTTTAATTGTCCAATTAATTTCTTTCTATTTTTAGTAGAGACGAGGTCTCGCTCTTGCTCAGGCTGGTCTCGAACTCCTGAGCTCAAACAATCCGCCCGCTTCGGCCTCCCAGAGAGCTAGGATTACAGGCGTGAGCCACCGCGCCCGACCCTGGGAAGTTCTTTAACTTTGTATTTGGCCAAAGACCAAAGGCAAATCCACCTGCTGGAAAGAAAGCGGTCAGACTCTGGTCCCACGCTTGTCACAAGGGCAAATTCCCCGAGTTTCTCCTGGGCCGGCCCCGCCCCGGCGCCCACCTTCTTCTTGGCCTGCAGGTGGCGCAGGTTGGCTCCGTGCGCCTGGTGTCCGGGCACTGCGTGCCTCCAGAGCGTGAGGCCGATGATGCTGTAGGCGACGAACATCACCACGAGGGGCAGGAAGTAGATGAGGGCGATCACCACGAGGTGGTACCTGGAGGGAGAGTCAGGGGCCCGCGCAGTGGGCGGTCGACAATGTCCCTGGAGCCGCCCCCTGGGGGCCCGCCCTAGGCCATCTCCCAAGGCCTTGGTGTGATGTAAAGAAAAATAAAGGCAACACTGGCTAGCATATGTGCCAAAATATGGCTTCCCCTGCAAGGGGGACACCAGCATGAGACCCGCCCCTTTCCATGCGTTAGACACTTGCCAAGAAAGAAATAAATTGGAAGTAAAAAAGTTAACCAAGCAATACGTTTGTTTAAAATTTAAAATACCATTAAGCACAAAGGAGGAAGGAAAATTACTTATCCCACTCCCACCACTATTAACAATTTGACAAATTTTCTTCCAGAATCATGTATGAACTGTAGTCACTCCTTATCCAGGTTTCGTTTCTCCCGTTTCTGTTACCCAAGGTCAACGGTGTTTCCAAAATGGGTGAGTACAGTACATAAGATATTCTGAGAGAGAGATGCCTCATGCACATAGCTATTATTACAGCATATTGTCACAACTGTTTCATTATTAGTTACTATTGTTAACCTCTCACTGTGCCTGATTCATAAAGTAAACTTTATCTTTGGTGTGTGTGTGTATAGGGGAAAATCTATACATAGGTTTCAGCACTATCAGAAGTTTCGGGCATCCTCTGGGGGTCTGGGAATGTACCCTACTGAATAGGTATGTGTGTGTTTGTATATAGATGTATGTATGTGTACATATCTATTGGATGCTATATATAATCTGTATCTGTCTGTCTGGAGAGACAGAATGACAGCGGTTAATAAGGCTCAATCCTGCGCCAACATCTCTACCAAGGAACGGGGCGTGGAAAGCTGCCATATTGTGCCTGCCATTGTGTCATCTGCTTCCTGCTCATCCGTGTTTGGCTGGGAACATCCTTCACGCCGGCAAATGCTCTTTCATACACCTCTGAGCCAGTGGTCTGGAATACCACTGCATGACTTCCTACCCAGTCCCCAGGGAGGACCCGGGTCGTGTTGGGGCTTTTCATTTCCTTTTGGAAAGACAGCATAAAGGAGGTGTGTCTTCCCCATGCCCCTTGTCTCTGGTTTCTGGCTGATGCTGCTGCATCCTCTCCTATGAGCTGCAGGCTGGGCGCTGACTCCCAGGCAGGGCTGCAACGGGAGCCCTTGGAGCATCTGGCGAATGGGCCTGAGGCCCCTGGCTGTCATGTCACCTTTTTCTTTCTTACTGGGAGGGTTGAGGTGTTCCCAGGTCCCCTCCCCTGCCACCTCCCATTGCTTGCCTAGCTGGGTGCCTTTCAAGATGTGTCGCCACCCCCGAGGGAGAGGAGCAAGTGGCTCCAGTAAGTCTCTTTCCTAAAGCACCGTGTTCAGAAGTCCACTGGTGTGCTTTTGGCAAATGTGACAATTACAAAAGGTTTAGGGGCTCCTAGGCACCCTGATTCTCAAGTAGGATCTAGATCGAGAGCCCTAGTGTGGAGCAGATAAGAGGGGACGAGGGGCAGTGAGTGCCAGGCCCCTGTCACCTTACAGAGTGTCTGAACTACAAAGACCTTGAGGATCAGTGTCCAGATGGGGAGACTGAGGCACAGGAAGTCTGTGTCATATGAAACAGTGTACAGATTTAATCAAGGCCCAATTTTCCTTTCACTGAGGGTCAGAGCTGCGGGAGTCAGAACAGGGCTCTTGTCCAGCGTCTAATTATCTTGGACAAGTCAGGTCTCTCCCTCAGCCTCAGTTTCCCCATCTGTAAAAGGAGGAGGTAATCTCTAAATTCTTCCTTAGTACGAGCAGCACTTCTCTGTGGCCTCATTCCCAGGGCCATCGTGCAGGACAGGAATTCACCCTGGGCTAGGTCCCCACGCAGAGGGAGAGCCAAGGAGTTTTGGGGGGTCACCGTCCAGACCCTGCCAAAATCAGGGATGCTGCCCTCGCAGCCTGGACTGCTTTTTTTGTATTTTGATCTTGGGGGTGTGTGTACGTGTTCCTGGAGAGGGCATCTTTGATCTCATCAGATTCCTGCGCACACACAGGATGTGAGCCTGTGAGGATGGAGCCCCCAGTTTAAATCTAAACTAGATGCTCCCCGACCTAAGAAAAGCAATGACACGTTCTCACACATGAAACCAGGCTTTCCACAAGTCCCCAGATCCTTTCAGAACATTGAAGTAGCATCAAAGTATGGCTTTCCCTGCCCTCCTGTCTTTGCCTGTTGCCTGAATCCGGGTTGGAACTCCAGTCCGAGAGAGCAGGCGTGGAGCCCTCCAGTGTTAAGGTGGAGAAACACTGCCCCCCAGTGGCCAGTCCCCAAATGTTCTTCTCTCCATACTTCCCTGTGCCAGAAAGCGGGGCGCTTCCCTGCATGGATACCACCTTAGGTGGGGGGGAGGGCAGAGACCCCGGGTGAGGTCTGCTCTTGAGACTTAGTCCCCAGGAACAGGTTTTCCAGATGAATGGCACCTCCTTTGGCACTGAAGGCCATGAGAGCAAGAGTGGCCCTCTCCTGGCAGGTGCTCAGGACAGATGAAGACCAAGTCGGGGAGGGTTTGGGGGAGGGATGTTAAAGGAGGCTGGTGGTGGCTGTGCTGCCATGGTTACCTGGCAGCCCTCAGCTTGAAGCATGCACAGCCTCACGCTTGGGGCAGCTGCGACTTTGTCGGACTAATCTGCCACCTCCAGGTTTGTTTCCTTGTGCCTCCTATTTAAACTGCCACATCCTGGGCACCACTTCCGTGCCGGGTGTGATGCTGAGGGCTCCGTGTGCGTTATCTTATTTATGCTCACGACAGCCCTTTGGCAAGGTACAGTTACAAGTCCCCACTTTAGAGATAAGTGAGCATCAGGGTCCCCCAGCCAGGAAGGGCCAGGCCAAGACTCGAATCTGGCTACTGACTCCAAAACCTCAGTCCGTTCTTTATGCTCTACTAAGCAGCACGGCGCTGCTGGGGCATCACAAAGCCACACAGTGAGAACCTCAGACATGGGGCCCCAGAATGGAGAAAGGACTTGCCCAGGGTCACAGAGTGGCTGGACTGTGCCCGAGTCCTTCCGCCCCTTCCCTCTCTGCCCGCAGCCGTGGCGCCCACCTCAGCATGAAGCGGACACCAGGCAGCCTCCTGAAAACATCCCTAGCTCCATCGCTGGCCCTTTCTTCCTCAATATCCTGACCCTTTGTGTCCTGAGTGTACAGAAAGCCCTCCCCCAAACACACGCCTATGCACACATTCCCTAACACATGCCTGTGCACACATTCCCTAACACATGGCTGTGCACACACTCCCTAACACGTGCCTGTGCACACATTCCCTAACACGTGCCCGTGCACACACACGTCTACAAACACACATACTTGCACGTGCGCACACAGGCATAAGTGGGGGTAGTGTGTGTATGTGACAGGCACATGCACATATATGTGTCTCCTGATTTAAGTAGCAAAGTGGTTAGGACATTGGACTCTGAAGAGGACTGTCTGGATTTGAATCCTTGCTCTACCACTTACTACCTGTGCCTCAATCTCTCCATCGGAAAAATGGGAATAATATTAATACATACCCCATATTATTAGAATTATGTAAGGTGCTTAGAACAGGCCCGCACTTAGTGTTACTTGTAGTATATAGGTATACTCACACAATCCCATGTACACTCACGGACTCTGCACACACACCACACATGCGTGGACATGAATGTGTGCACACATACACCCCGTCTGCCCCCAGCCCCAGAGGACTTACAGGAGGAGCGTCTTGCCGCCGCTGTCTTCGGGCCAGGCCACCACGCACTTGGTGGCTCCCTGGTCCATGGTGATGGTGGAGTAGAAGCACTGGGGGAAGGCGAGGGCCAGGGCCACCAGCCAGATGCCAGCAATAACCGCTTTGGTGCCGCAGGCTGAGAGCCGTGGCCGGAAGGGGTGGACGATGGCCATGTACCTGTGAGCAGAGGGTGGCGTGAGTGGCGGGCACCCTCCCATCAGGCCAGCCACCCCAACATGTCCAACAATCGCCCAGCCCCAGGCCCACATTCCGGCCCCTTCCCCGCCCTGCTGCTGCTGTCTGCAGATGTCGGAGTCTCGCCTGGCCTGCAGAAAGCCAGCTGGGCTGGTGAGTGTCCTGCAGCCACACAGCACGCTAGAACCCCAGAACCCAGCCCAGGCACCTCAGCCCACCACCTCCCTCTGGGCATGGAATGCTCTCGGATAGCCACAGGGAAGTCCATCTTGGGGCAGGACTGAGTGTCTGAGGTTAGCCTGAAGCTCAGCTCTGAGCAGTGAGAAAATAAGCGGCCCTACTATAATTAGATGGTGACCGCATGCAATATTAAAATTCTCCCCTCTTATAATCTCTCTGGAATAGGAAAGCAATATAAGAAATCTCCTTGTAGTGAAAGAAAGACCTCACAACAAAGATCAACCACCAGAAGAGCACTCCAGAATGTCCCTAAAACACAGCCCCTCTTCTTTCACAGCCTTGAACCACCCGTCCAGTGCAAAGTCTTTTCTTGAGTCTAACCTTACTCTGCCCACTTCGTTCGGTCCACGGACCCCTTGTCCTCCAGATACATAGTTTTGGATCATGGCCAGGTCTGGGAGGCTGTTCCCTGGGTTCTACCCTAACTTTCTGTGCAACCACGGGCACGTGCCACCCCTTCCGAGCCCCAGCAAAGTGAGAGGGCTCCCCCGAGCTCCCCCGCAGCCCCTCTTGCCTGTCAGCGGCAATGGCGGTCATGGAGTAGATGCTGACGAACATGGCTGTGATGGGGAAGAGGTTCTGGAAGTAGCAGAAGGCGCGGCCGAAGTACCAGATGTTGTGGCTGGCGTAGACGAAGTTGAAGGCAGCGTTAAAGGCAGCCATGCAGAGGTCGGCCAGAGCCAGGTTGACGATGAAGTAGTTGGTGACCGTGCGCATCCTCCGATGGGCCAGGATAATCCAGATGACCGTGGCATTGCCCGTCACAGCTACCAGCACCAGGGCCAGGTAGGCTGCGGCCCACAGTGCCAGCTGCCAGCCGGGCATGGAGAAGGACGTGATGCCCGTGGTGTTGCTCTCAAGGCCAGACGAGCTGTTGGTGTCGGTCACAATGGCACAGTCCCCCATGGCTACCTCTGTGTCTGGGACAAGGGGTCTGGATCCAAGGCTTCTCCCGGCTTTGCTGTGGAAGAGAAAGCCCCTCCGGTGCGAGTGCGTGTGGGGGTCGGGGAGAGGAGTAGACGCAAAGCGAGGTGGTCCAGGGGGCTGGGCCACACTAAGTCTCAAGTGGAGATGAGCTAGGCTGAGCAGAAAGTCCAGTCCAGAGCCATTGTCATTTCAGATTCCTCATCCCAGCCAGACTTCTCGAATGTCACGTGGAAATCTAGAACTCAAATCACAGCGTCAGAGCAGGAAACATCCTTATAAATCATTGGTTCAACCCCTTCCCTGAAGAGATGGAAGACTGCAAGAGGGGACGTGACCAGCCCGGGTCACTCAGTAAGTCGGTGACAAGTCAGGACTTGAACCCAGGTCCCTCCTAATGCAACGCAGGGAACATTCTGGATCACAGGATCGTGCAGCGGGATCCCACAGGTCGACTGCGCAGCAGCTGTCTCTCCAGGATTTGGGACGCAGGACGGGCTGGGGGCCACGACGTGCTTGCGACTCTGCCAGCTGCCAGCCCTGGGCCGCTGCTTCCCTGCTGCTCTCCGTGCAGGGCAGGCAAGGCCTTGGCAGAGGCGCTGCCTACTCAGGAGGTGGGGCTTAGGCTCCCGCCCCTTGTCCCACCCCCTGCTTGGATGGCTCGGCCTTGTCTCCCCAAAAGATTTAGGATTGGCAGCTGCAGCAGGGAGAGACCAGGGAAGTGGGGCTGGCATGCAGGGCACAGTCTTTGGCGGGTGTTTACTTTCAGCCCGGGGCAGGAGCTACGTCTAAACAGTGATTCTGAGCTCAGACTGAGTTGGAGGTTGGCTCGGTGACTCCAGGTGAATCTCTTAACCTTTCTGAGCTCTGGCTACCCCATCTGAAAAATATAGGGCAAAAATGGTGTACATCTCACGGAACATTTGTGAGTTTCAAATGAGATGATGTGCATATATTTAGCACAGGGGTTGGCACATAAAAACCATGACAGGATTTGTGGCCCCAAGGGAGGCCCTGCTAAATAGCTCGGGGCTCTGTAGGAGAGAGAAGACAGAACCCAGAGAATTTTTTTTTTTTTTTTTTTTTTGAGAAAGGGCTCGTTCTGTTGCCCGGGCTGGAGTGCATTGGCATCAGCCTAGCTCAGTGCAGCCTCCAACCCCTGGGCTCAAGCGATCCTCCTGCCTCAGCCTCCCGAGTATCTGGGACTAACAGGCCCACAACATCACGCCCAACTAATTTTTTTATTTTTTGTAGAGACAGGAGTCTCACTATGTTGCTCAGGCTGGTCTCAAACTCCTGGCCTCAAGCAATCCTCCCATCTCAGCCTCCCAAAATGCTGGGATTACAGGTGTGAGCCACTGACTGTACTTGGCCAAGAACCCAGAGAATTTTTTTTTCGTTTTCTTTTTTTAAATTTCAGAGTATTATGGGGGTATACACGTTTTGGTTACATAAATTGCTTTCGTACAGTTTGAGTCAAAGTTATAAGTGTGCCCATCACCCAGACAGTGTGCATCGTACCCATTAGTGTGAGTTTAACCATGCCCTCCTCCCTGCCCACCTGCTTGATTTCCTATGAGTTTTATTTCCATATGTTTACATAACTGTTAATTGATTAGTTCCGATTTAATACTGAGTTTCTAACGAGTTCCCAGGTGCTGCTGATGCTACTGGCCCAGGGACCTCACTTTGAGAACCACTGTCTTGGGACAAGAACAGGGCTTTGCTGCCTCTTCTGTGAACCCCAGCAAGGCCGGAGTTTTAACCCCTGAGAAGCTGTTCCCGCTTTGCCCAAAGACAGATCTGCTCTCGGTCATTGACTGTGTGCATGTGTGCGAAGCCGCGATGATGTTTCCGAGTCTCTGTGTGTGTGGCTGACGCGTGTGAGCTCACAGCCATGCGTGAACCCGTGCACACCTGCGGTGTGTGTGCCCTGAAGGCAGGGCGGTCTCAGAAGGGCTTGGCATGTCCCTGGTTAAGGCAGAGGCGGGCTCTCATTCACCAGCAAGCCCCGCACAGTGGCCTCCGGGCCCCCGAGGCTCTGCCTGGCACAGCCTGGGTTGCTCACGGCCGTGCCCTCTCCCGCCAGCCGCTCTCCTGCTTGTGCCCCGTGCGTCATTTCCCACCCGTGGCCTCCCGCCTCCCTGGCCGAGCTGGGAAAGCCCTTTAAAGGTTTCCAGTGTTGAAAAGAGTAGGCTGCCTGTGGAATCCAAAATGGAAACAATGCTAAGCTGTAATTCAGGAAACTTAAATGTATCCTGAAATCAAAAGAGCTTCTTTCTAGGTTTTTCTGATCATGAACTTCTGGATAATTTCATCAATGATCAATATTGAGATTACATCTATTGTTTGGAGTCCCTGCTGCACTGACGTGCTAGATCTAGTGGGAATCCCGCCCTTGCCCTTGGAAAGGGGGTGCTTCCTGGGCCCCTGACCCTGCTGTAGGTGCATGTACTGGGGGTCCCTGGGACTCTTGCCCTCCCAGAGCCAGCTCCAGACAGAACTGGCTCCAGCCCTGGCCCAGCCATGGGGCAGACACCTTTTTCCTCTCTGGAGCGGGCCACCATCGTCTGTTTGGACCTTGGTCCCTTGCTGAAGGGTGTCTGTTTTTGATCTTTCAGTGGCAGCAGCAGCAGCAGCAGGACTTTGGGGCTTGTTTCTGTCTCATGCTCATTTGGCCGGCATCCTAGAGGGCGAGATGTGTAGAAATAAGAATGCATACACAAGACGGCCTTCTCTCTTCGGTCCTGGTCTCCTACTCCCGGGCATCTGGAATTTGTCGAGCTTTAGGTGCAAACACAGTGCAGGGCTGGGGTGCCTGAGAGGGCGTCACCCATCATAGAAGCCCAGGATAGTACAAGTTCCCTGACACCACCCCCAACATCCCACCGCCTCCACTGTGTATGTAATGGAGATTATATTTTAGAGCTATTAAATCTGAGTTTTTATTTCCTCCTTAAATCATAGCTCTTGCAGCTTTCCAACTATGTGCCAGGAGGCTTGCAGCCCTGTGGAAGGAGAGGGTGGGGGCCGCCCAGGACAGGGGGGTTAGTGATCAGCTTTGCTGCGCAGAGCTGGCCTTCTGGGTCCACAGCTAGACGGTGGCCTTGAAGGCTGGTCTTCACTAAAGAGAAAGAAATATTCTAAATTCCTACAGCTCCTATGGACACAGCAAGACTGGAAGGTTTGCTCATCAGAGTTTGTGTGTGGGACGTCCCAGTGAGGCAGGAAATGGAGGGGAAAGGCTGCCCACGGGTCGCGGCCAGGATTGCTGAGCCGACGGTGCAGGTTGGGCACCTCCAGGAAGCAGGCTGTTGAGCAGGGAGCTGCCACTGGAGTCGACGCCTGGGGAGGGCAGGGAAGGAAGCAAAAGCGGATGGACGAAGATGTGGAGCTGCGATGCCGGCCCCACAGCAGCCTGGCATGGCCCCGTGGTCGCTTGGAACTAGAATGGTCCTTGGTTGGGCAAAAGTAGCCAGGCCTTTATGCCTTCACATTGGTCATTGGATGTGGGGCACCCCAAGGAGGGGCGTGACTGTTGTCAAGGCAGCTCTCTGCAGCTGAGGGCAGGCCTGCAGGGGGGACAGCACACTTGGTAGCTTGAAGGGGGGTCTGGGAGGTACAGGACAGCATCCGCCCTGGCAGAACAGCTGCACCCCCTGCAGATGGGGCGTGTGCTCACAAGTGCGCCTGGCCGATTGCTGGTGCTGTGACCTCCGGGCTAGACGCCTGGAGACTCGGGTTGGGGACAGGATTATTTTTCAGGGAGTTTGGAGGAGAAAAAGGTGGGAGGAGCTGGGGGATGTGAGGGGAGTGAGTGGGAGGAAAGGGGGCTCCAGGAAGCACTGTGGGTTTGGTGCCCCTTTGGTGTCTGCGAGATGCCTTTAGAAGTTGCCTGACTGTGTGTCTGGCCTGGAGGCTGCTCCGGGTCCTGGCTCCAGTGGGTCAAATACAGCATGACGGAACATCAGCTCTGTGGGCCGCCTAGTTGCCAGAGTGGTGCCAGGAGGTGGCAGAGGACAAGGACAATGTAGTGTGCTTTTTATCCAGCTAAGTGAAGCCAGTTTAAAGGATCATTCTTCATTCTAGGACTATGAGCTTCCTGCTTTTGGGGGTAAAATGTCCTTTTGTGAAATAATGGTGATGGCAGATGGTAGTTGTTAACCTGGCTTTGCTTTTTCTTTAAAATTCCTCACTTGGTGGAAGCCCCCAGAGGGGAAGGGTGTGGCCAGGTCCCATCCCCAGCGAGGGGGGCCACATCCCTGGCGGCTTCCCCCTGTTCTGCACAACGTCTATTGGTCTGTTCGCCTCTTCTCTCCGGAGGCCCATCAGAGCCACCTGTCTGGTCGCCTCCCTGTCACACCGATGGGGGGCTCCTCAGGGCCTGGATAGTGTCTTGTTTATGTCCAGCATCTGGGACAGTGACCAGCCCCTCGTCAATGTCCTGTAAATGTTGGCTGATTGGAAATGATACATAAAATTGAAAATCTGACTTGTGTGAGGGATGCGGAACCATATGTGTATATATATATAATCTATTTAGATCTATTTAACATAGACACAGATATGAAAGTTTTAAACTAATGGTGGGATTTTAGGCACCTTCGAGTGGGCAGGGCAGAAAAATGCCTGGCCCACTGGCACATAGTAGGTGCTCAAGAAATGTCAGAAGAAGAAATGAATGACAAATGATGAGTAAAGCTTAAAATATCACCCTGTCAGGGGCGAAGGGGTAGCATTCTTATTTTCATAGGCCCTAAAGCTTAAAGTAAAAGAACATCTCACTAGCCTGGGCAACATAGTGAGACCCTGTCACTACGAAAACTAAAACAAAACAAAACAAAACCAAAAAACAAAACAAAAAAATCTCTTCGTAAGTTGAGCAGGGCTTTGGAGGAGGATATCAGGGTCTCCATAGCATTGCTGGATCTATTCCTCATAGATAGCCCCTCTTTGTCCATAAACCAGAGGGTCCCAGCCAGCCCCTTTAGGAGATGAACCCTTGGCCTGGGCACCAGTGGCCCAGCATTTGAGACCTCGGCTGGGAGAGGGAGAGGCGGCCCCAGAGCCGGGCTGCTGACGACATGTTTAAACACTGAGAGAGTGGGGTGGGGGGGCAGCGCCTCGCCCTGAAAGCCTGAAGTTTATCTGGCTGGAGACGAGAGGCTGCCGAGTTTACATCTGCCATGGTCCTGGTGTACACAGAGCTCTGGGGCTCTTAAAACGTGTTCATTTCTCAACATCGGGCTCCAGTAAAAGCTGCCCATCTATGGCTGGCGGAGGAGGAAGTGGGCGAGGCTCGTCTTAGAAGGCGACGCTCCGAGAGCCACTTGCTGGTTGGGTAGCAGGGGGTCATCCCAGAGCCAGCCTGGGTATTGCAGACCGAGAGGACTTGGTGTCTGCCCAGGGTGTTGGCAAATGCGAAAACAAGTGCTTGGCTGCAGTGAGGACAAGGGCTTGGCAAAGGCTCGGCCCCTCTGCCGAAAGGCTCCAGCCCTGCCCCTGGCGGCTCCGACGACCAGCCTAGAGTTGGGAGAAGGGCTCACATCTCTGCTTCAGGAAGCTCCTGGCCAAGCTGGGGAGCCACGTTCCAGCCTGGCAGGGAGAACTCACCATACCCTTCTGTCAAATGGGTGACACCATGAGCTTCAAGCTTCAGAGGAGGGAGGAAGAGGCCTTTGGGGGCAGCGGAGAGTGAGGAGGAGGGCTGACACTTGAGTGGCTCCTGGAGGTCACGGGGAGGGAGACATGGGAATGAGCCCTGAGCCTGAGAGAAAGGTCAGAGCAGGTGGTGGAGCCAAGCGTTCCTGCGGGAAAGAATGCGAGATGTAGCGAATATGAAGCTCAGTTCACAGCCCTAGAGGGGCAAGAAAGGTCCTTATTCTCTGAAATTCAACCTGATCTTGACTCTGAGTGCTCATCGTGTTGAGCTGGCAGGGAAATCCAACTGCTTACTCTTGGGATCTCACTGCCCACCTTTGGGGCCATCCGTAGTGCCGGCTTCTGGCCTCTGGGATGGGGCCTTTACTGGTCATTAATCCACACAGGTCACCTTGGAGAGAGGCCTCTTCTCCCTGTTTCTGCAGGGTTCTCGAGGTCGGCAGGTGGAGGCAGGAGACTGTTGTTTCTGAGCCACTCCTGTGGCCTAGGAAGTCAGGGCTCAGCTGGGGATGGGGTCCTGGGGGCCCACCTTTCTAGAACCCCCCCACCGAGGCCGGCCATCGTGGCCATTCCTCCCAGGGCCCTGCTAGGGAGAGGGACTGAACAGCCACTTCTCCTGGCCTCACGGTCCTCCCTTTTTCCTGCCTTCTCAAGGAAGTCCTGCTTCTGTAAAAACTCAGCCTCC
>NW_012135747.1:1094876-1099865 GCF_000956105.1 Propithecus coquereli | reverse complement strand
TCCTTTCAGTGTGGCCCATAAAGGCAGGAAAAACTAAACTAAGTTTCCATGTTAAAGCAGTCGGACTATCCATCTCCTGCCCGAGATGAGGCTGGAGCGGGAGGGTGAGGGCTGATGGGGAGAACCTGAGTGCCGTTTCTGGAACACCCTGTCTGAGGTCACCACTGGTCCTTCAAGGTCCCTCAAACGCCACCTCCTGGAGGATGCACCAACATGTGACATTTGGGCCAAATGGCCTTCATTAATGTGACGCTGGGGTGGTCCACTCAAGATCACATGCGAAATATTTTTCTCCACTCACCTCGTCGTAGGAGAGCAGAGCCTGACCCCGTTGAAGACTTGGCTCTCCTGGAAATCACAGCTGACTGGCCCTCACAATGTCACTTTGGGCTACTCGAATTTAGTTACACAAAGATGACACCATGAAGCCGAGGGATGCGGAAGCCCCCCAACCGATGGAAAACAGGGATGAATTAAGGTGTTATGTGCTTTCGATTCACGCTGGAATCCCACCTAGTCCTTGCCACACCTCGTTATAAAAATTTTTCACCCAGCCAAAAATGTGCCTGGACCTTCTGTCTATGTCTACCTAGTCTGGGTCACCATGATCATTAGATTTGCCGCAGTGGCCTCCTCACTGCTCCCTCCACGCCATTCTCCATGTCTTCCCACAGTGATTTTTTTTAAAAAATACAACCTGACCAAGTACTTCCTGCTTAAAACCCTTTAGTGACTCTTCATTGTTCTTAGGACTGAGAAGAAAATAGCCCCACTCCCCTACCAGCAGTGACTGCTGACTATCCCTCAGGAGCCACTTCCCTCTTCCTTTCAGAAATAGAGCCTCCCTGAGTGTCAGCTGTCACCCGCTAAAGACTACATTTCCAAGACTGCTTCCAAGCTGGCTGTGGTCACACAACTAAGATGTGGCCAGAGGGATGTGTGCAGAAGTGATGCATACAACTTCAAGGTCTCATCTTTGAAGAGGGAGCTGATTGCCCCTCACTTCCTCGCCCTCCTTCCTGCCGGCTGGGCAATGGCTCCCTCCATGGCAACAAGAGGAGCTGCCATCTTGAATCCACAGAGGGAAGCCATGTTGAGGATGGCAGAGCCTGGGAGGGCCCAGGGCTATTACTGAAAAAGAAAAAGGAAACAAAACAAAACAAACTTCTCTCTTCTTTGAGGAATTGTATTTTGGAATCTCTTTATTACAGCATGTAACCATAGATAATCACTAACCTTCAAGAACTTCCTTGAAGCTTATATAAGTTAACTATTTTTGTTCTACAGTCTAGTAGCATTCCTGTGCTTTTCTTCTCGTTAACATCCTGCTCCATCATACCCATTCAAGAGCGTTTTTCCTACCATGCTAAGAAATCTATGAGGCCAGGAATTATGTCTCTGTTGATTACCATCCTTGCCTCCCTTTCCCCCAACTGTGATTGGCACAAAGTATGTGCTCAGTGGTACCTCGTGATTAAATAAATGAATGGGCCAGGCACCGTGGCTCCCACCTGTAATCCTAGCACTTTGGGAGGCTGAGGCCGGAGGATCACTTGAGGCCAATAGTTCAAGACCAGCCTGGCTGACACAGTGAGACCCCATCTCTACAAAAAAATTTAAAAATTAGCCAGATGTGGTGGTGTGCATCAGTTGTCCTAGCTACTTGGGAGGCTGAGGTGGGAGGATTGCTTGAGCCCAGGAGTTCGAGCCTGCAGTAAGCTACACTCCAGCCTGGGTGACAAAGTGAGATCCCATTTCAAAAAAAAAAAGGGATTGTTTGGGCAAATGAATGAACTCACTGAAACAACTTGACGTGATATTAGGAAATTTCTTTGCTGTGAGTAACAGTGACTTAAACAAATAGGGGCATATTATTCTCATATAACCAGAAGTCTGGAACTAGGTGATTCCATGAGAACCAGCTCAACAATATCAACAGCTCTTCACTTTTTCTTGACCTTCTTCTCAGGGCTGCAAGATGCCTGCACAGCTCCAAGGATCATGCCCTTACATGACAGCACTCCCATCCCAGGAAAGGAGCAGGAAGGAAAAGAAGTCTTCTTCTAGGCTTCTCTCTTTTTGTCAACGAGGAAAATCTTCCCCAGGGTTCCCCCAGGGATGTCCCTTCCATCTTGTTGGCCAGATAAGGCCACACCACCACCCCTAGCTGCATGGGGACCTGGGAAAGGGAACTTCCTCCTTCGTCAGAATCCTGCTGGGTTTTGTCACTGGATCCGGTGGGAAGAAGCCAGTTCTAAGAGCCCTTGCCCCTCCTTTCCCGGGTGGTCTCATTTGGGAGGACAATGGGATATCATGATGTGGTCGAAAATCAATGGCCGTGCGTTGTGCTTGATGCTTGCTGGAGAATGTTACTTTCTGTCTTTTGGAGTTCTCTCCCTCGACTCTGCCCACGAGCTCACCTGCTTTGGTACAATCAGTGACTGTCATTTCTGTGGTCACAGCAGAAGCTGCTATTTACTGAGCACCAGCTGTGTGCCTGATGATCGAATGAGTTACACAACCTCTTTGTGCTGCTTTTTCCTCATTGGTAAAATGGGGCTATTTGTACTATTAATATCTCCTGGAGTTGTTGTGAGGGTTAAATGCAAAATGCTCAGATCAGCGCCTAGCACAAAGGGCTAAACAAGTATTTGCTGTTGTGAATGTATTGTATCCCTATTTGCCAGATTGGATTATATGCTCAGAAAGGTTAAGTAACTTGTCCAAGGTCACACAGCTGGGGGAACCAACAGTCAAAGCCTGGTCTCTCTGACTCCAGAGCCCACAGCCTTTCCTTCCTTCTCTTACCGCTGGGCTCCTCTGTGACTGCAGTTTCTCTTGAATGTCCCAAGGGTGGATGTCTTGCCGTAGACATCACTTATTAATTCACGAATCCACCTCCTCCTGGAAGTCTCCTGGGGCATTTGCTCTCTGCCCCTCACTGGCACCTGGAAGGCCCTTCTGGAGAACACAAGAGCTTCCCCTCGTCTTTTCTGGAGGGCCGGGAAGGTCAGGCATTGTGGTCAGCAACAAATACACCACCTCAGCCCTCCAAGGATGCTGAACGCTAGGAAAGGCCCTCACTCAAGGTCAGACAACCAAGTACTAGCAGAGCTGTGGCTGGAACTCAGGCCTCTAGACCCCCTGTCCTGTGTCCATTCCCTGCTCAGGGCTTCCTCTGTGTGAGCATTTTGCAGGGACAGCAGCTCATTCGAAGGAGACCTTTCTCTCTCACAGTTTGGCTAAGAATGGGGTTCACCTAGGAGATCCTAGCTTGAGCATTCAGGGGAGACCATGTCTTACTCATCCTTGACCCTCCACCCCCACTCCTGCTCCTGCCTGGGCCCAGCCTCATGCCCTGCAGAGGTGGCAGGCTGTAGCCTGAGTGCCTGTAATACGCAGATGTCAGCACTAGAGGGCGGCCTTGCTGCTTTAATCCTTAGGACCACAGGGCTTGAAGAAGACTCAATCAGATGATGATGACAATGGTGGCGACCAAGGCTGCTATTTATTGAGCTACGATGATTCATCATCTCTAATCAGCAGGTTTCCCCGTGCACACCACGTTCTTCTTCTGTGTTCCGAATCTCAGAAAATGGACCACATCCACCCCGTTACCTAATCCTGAAACCCGGCACCACCATCAGTTTCTTCCTCTGTCGCCCTCTCCACACTCTGACCCACTCCTGTGCATTCTTCATCCTGTATCTAGGCCCCTCCACGTCTCTCTTTCCCACTGTCCTTCCCCTCTGACTCCCCATTCAATCTACGGAGAGCCACGGGCTCCTGCCGCAGGCCCTGATGTAGGCCATGGGTTCCTGACCTTCGCTGCACGTTGGAATCACGTAGGGGGCTTCGAAAACTCCAGATGCCCACGGCACGCTTTAGACCCATTAAGTCAGGATGTCTGGGGTGAGAGCGAGGCATCAGTATTTTTAAAAGATCCCCAGGTGGTCCCAGTTAGCAGCCAAGTTTAGGTATCATCTGCCCTTGGTCTGAGACCCTCCTCCACGCGCTTTTGCCTGGGTGGCTCTCAGGAATCCGGCAGGGCCCTGACATCGCGGCACTGCTGGACACGGGGAGCGAATGAGCTGCGCCTTCCGGATCCACACTCAACAAGTGGTGTTGTCACCGCTCATTCTAATGTCTGCCCCCGCCCCCAGCTGCCAGCCCTTCCTCCACCTGGAGAAAAGGCCCTGATCCCTCCTGCATCTGTGTGTGAAAACACGAACGGAGCAAATCTTTGCAACACCACAGGTAAGTTCTGCCATTCTGAACAATATTGAATTTTGCCCCAACTTCTTATTTTTACAGTTTATCTGTGTATAGTGTTTAAAGCATGAAGAGATATATTTTCTCTTCGAATGTGGATATAAACATAAAGATGCCTGTTCTTCATACTCTCAAAGCCACTTTGTCCTATTTTCTACTTGGAATTCCCAAGCTGTGGCTAATACTTGCCCAGGGATCTTGAGGCTGTGGAAAATACCACAAATGCTTATGGTTTATGGAAAACCAAAACCAAAACAATTTTTAGCCAAGAGGTGAAAGCGGGGAGCAGATGGGCTAAGTTAGCCTGCAGGTGTCTGTGGCTGGGGGGTCCTGCCGGTGCTGGGGTAGTAGGTGGTCTACCTGGTCCACCTGGTCTACCTGGGAGGGTGCAGGGCTGCAGCCCATCCTTGTCCCCTCCTGTAGGGGTTGTACAAGTCAATGCCCCATTCTACAAAGGAAAAACCCAGGCCTAAAGGCTAAATGAATCACCCAAGATCCCATTACTAATAAGCAATAGAGGGAAAATTCAAACTCAGCCGTGAGTGACTATCCAGACTGTTTCCATTATATCAGGATGAGTCAAAGTTCCCAAGCTGCTTTCACTTCACTCTTTAAATTTTTTTTAATTTAATTTTTATTAAAGTAATGTATAGTTTAAGAAGTCTAGCCGGGTGCAGTGGCTCACATCTATAATTCTAGCACTTTGGGAGGCTGAGG
>NW_012135747.1:1090762-1094099 GCF_000956105.1 Propithecus coquereli | reverse complement strand
TAGCAGATTAAACTGCACACTCACACTCACAGGGCATTCTTCTACAGCCCCGCTGCAATGGTCTTTCCCCAGCCCCTAGGAATTCGAGACTAGCCCAGTTTCTCTGCAGTTGTGAAATGCTCGGGGCTGCTTGCTCTGGCAGAGGGAGAAAACATCGCTCCAGTGTGTGTGAGGTGCATAGAGTGGTGGAAACCAGCCCCAAGCTCTAGTCCTGCAGGGATTGTGAAGGGCTGTGTGACTTTAGGCACAAACTCTAAGACTGCGTCTCCTCCTGAGTAAAACAGGGAGAACCCTTTCTGTCTCGTCTTCCACGCTAAGCAATCATGATGACCTGGGAGAGAGAAAAACACTTCAGTCGACGCATGTTGGTGACAGAAAATTATATTTTGCTAGTGGAGGCCTTTCATTTTGTTCTGAGCAGGGCCGAGAGGGATTTGGGCACGAGAGATAGAAAGTAGGTGCTGTGGCCGAGGGAGCTCAGCAGACAGGAAAGAGGAAATTGAAATGCCCCGAGGGAAAACACAGGAAGTAGGAGAAAGAAGGCAGAAAGTCTGGAGGCAGAGAATGGACCCCTCCCCAGGACCCGACAAGATTTTTGTCAAATGCCTGGGCGATTGGATTTCTGGGTGGAAGCCCCGGAAGGACATAATTCTGCAGTCTGATGTGGGGCTGCCAAAACAGTCAGCCCAAGGGCGGCGGGGACAGCTGACTTGGGGCATCCCGTTTAATGGGCACCTACATGTGCAGGCACCCCCAGCACCCGGACAGCATCTGGTGCTAAGGTGATCGTCCTTCCCACCTCGTAGTGCCGACGATCCGGTGGGAGGAGGACACTACCCGAGTAAATCTCAGAGTGATGAATGCTCTAATACGTGGGGTGAAGGCGCTTCGTGGACCGTAAACGGTAAAGTCCACCCTTTACAGGCTGCTGGGAGTCCCCTAGCAACCAGCACACACAGCAGGACACCGGCTTGTTAACTTCCCTGGCACATACCAGCAGACGCCTGTGCTTTCCAGCATAAGCCTTCCGTCTCTCCTCCTGCCCACCTTCCCCTACAGCTATAGGATCAAGTCCGTGTCCCCCAGTCTCCCACATCCAGCACCCTCAGGCTGCCCTGGGAGCCCAGCCGGCTCCCCTCCCCCAGCAGCACCCGGCCTTTCCCAAAGGAGCTGCCCTGCCCTTCTGAGCGACAGGTGGAGCTGCTTGAGCCATGATACCCGGGCACCTGACCACTCCCTGCGTGAGTCACGCAGGCCTGGCCCAACATGCCATCAGCCCGTGCTCCCCGGCTGCTTCCCTGGAATGCCCAGCTGAACCCAGGGGGGCCGTGTCTGTGGGCAGGTGGCCCTGAGACCCTTCCTCTGTCAAAGCCCTGTGAGACCCACCTGGGGTCTCCTCAGCTAGAAGGGCCCCCCTCCTCTGGGGCTGAGAGGTGTGAATGGCATCCTCTCAGCCTGTCAGCCCCTTGGCATTGGCCACTTAAAGAATCTATTACTTAATTGGAAAATGTGCAAAAGATAAAAACAGGAAATTTATAGAACTATGAATGGCTAGTCAACATGTTAAAATACACTCAATCTCACTCATCAGGGAACTAAAAATGAAAACAAGAGAATATTTTTCTTTTTACAAAACATTTTATAACTGGGTGTGGTGGTGCACACCTGTAGCCACAGCTCCTGGGGAGGTTGAGGCAGGAGAATTTCTTGAGCCCCAGGAGTTGGAGGCTGCAGTGAGCTATGATCACACCAC
This sequence comes from Propithecus coquereli, assembly GCF_000956105.1. NCBI lineage: Eukaryota > Metazoa > Chordata > Mammalia > Primates > Indriidae > Propithecus > Propithecus coquereli. The sequence goes on along the minus strand of NW_012135747.1, from coordinate 1,092,346 downwards.
TGCACTCCAGCCTGGGAGACAGAGGGAGACCCTGTCTCTTAAAAAAAAAAAGAAAAAGTTTTATTGTGCAATATAGCACACACAAAGAAGAGGACGGAACACATAAATATATAGCTGTGAGCAAGGGGCCGCTTCTCTTTCAGCTTGAGTTTCTCTGTCTATTCATGCGGGTGTTGGACACAATGATGTCTAAAGATCCTCCCAGCTCTGAGACTCCTTGAATCATCACAACTGTCAGTCTTGGTTTACTGCTAATTCCCTTGGTGACCTGGGGAAATAGTCTATCCTCTCTGTTTTCTCATTTGTAATTAAGCATACAAATAAACACCTGCCCAACCTGCCTCACAGCAACTGATCTTGGTGGCTCCAAAAAGTGTGGAGGTAGAAAAGCAGCCAGAGGACAGATGCCTTAGGAGGGTGGAGGCCAAGCACCAGGCCAGTGCCTGGGCTATGAGGAAGGGAAGTAGCTCTGGGGGACTCTAAGGCCTTGCCCTTGTAAGGGAAGGAAGACTCTGCTTTTGAGGGATTTTTTTTTTTTTTTTTGAGACAGATTCTGGCTCTGTTGCCTGGGCTAGAGTGCCATGGCGTCAGCCTAGCTCACAGCAACCTCAAACCCCTGGGTTCAAGCAATCACTTCTGCCTCAGCCCCCCGAGTAGCTGGGACTACAGGCATGTGCCACCATGCCCGGCTAATTTTTTTTCCTATATATATTTTTAGTTGTCCAGATAATTTCTTTCTATTTTTAGTAGAGATGGGGGTCTCACTCTTGTTCAGGCTGGTCTTGAACTCCTGACCTTGCTTGATCCTCCCGCCTCGGCCTCCCAGAGTGCTAGGATTACAGGCGTGAGCCACTGTGCATGGCCTTGAGGGTTTGATAATAGTCTATGAAATAAACTCATAGTAGGCAGATGAGCAGGAGAAAAGGTATATAAATTTATTACATACACAGGGGCCTCATATGAAAGAAAAGTCAATATCCCAAAACTCAGTGATATCTAGAAGCTCATATACCTCCTTCATAGGGGAGAGGGAGAGAGGATGTCGGCAATTTAGGGGACAGTAAATTATTTTGGAAAGATGAGTGGGCCCTCAGAAGAACAGGTGACAGTCTGTGACAAAGAATTGGAGGGAGAGAAAAGAAGAAGGGGATAGCTATTTAGTGCCTTAACAGAACAATCATGTATTAATATCTCATTCTATGGGTTGGCAAATTTGGGCTGGGCCCAGCGGGGCGGTTCTGCAGGTCTTGCCTGGCTTCACTCACATGGGTATAGTTAGCTGATGGGTGGGCTAAGATGGTTTCACTCACATGTTTGGCCGTTGGTGGCTGCTAGCAAGGAACCTCAGTCCTACTTCCTGTGGTCTCTCCAAGAGACCAGCTCAGACTTGTTCTCATGACAAGTCAAGGCATTTTGATTCCTGGGCTTAGAACTCAAACAACCTCACTTCTGTCACATGCTGTTGGTGAAGAAAAGTCAGAAGTACAGCATAGATTCACGAGGCAGGGAAATATTAATAGGTTCTACCTCTTGATAGGAAAAGCCGCAAAGAATTCATGGCCATTTAAAATCTCCCACATAGGC
>NW_012135747.1:1042604-1090147 GCF_000956105.1 Propithecus coquereli | reverse complement strand
CCTCTCAGGACACAGTGGAAGTCTTGCATACTAGAAGGGGCACTCCCGAGACACCACGTCCTGCTCCACATCTCTTTCAGCTTCTCCAAGCATCCCTGTCCCCTCACTGGCTGCACCTTCTCTGTTTTCTTTGCTGCCCTCTCCCGCTCAGTGTTGGAGGGCCCCGGTGTATCTTCGGCTATCTTCTCTTGTCTTGTTACACTTTCTCCCTAGATGATCTCACATAGGCACAAGATTTAAATGGATCTGATGCCTGTCAAATCCATATCATCCACCCCAAATCCTACCTCTGAACTCCCTAGACAACTCCACTTGATTTTGAAAAGACATCTCAAAAAATAAAATGGCCAATGAAATTGAATTTCTCTTTAGTATATGTGCTGGCAACGTGAGCACAAAACTAATTGATTTTTGACCCAACTTCCACCCCTCTCCCCACTCTTCCTCACCTTTGTAAGTGAGGGTGACACCTACCTAGTTGCTCAAGGTAAAAGAACTCCATCAGGAAGCCCTGTTGGTTCTGCCTCTAATATGTATTCCTAATCCAATAGCTTGTCACCATTTCCAATACTGTCCCCCTCATCCAAGTCAAACCTTCTTGCACTGGGACTGCTGCAATGTCCTCCTAGCCAGTCTTCCTCCCCACACCGGCTCGCACCCTCCTGTCTATCCTCCGCACAGCAGCCTGCTGAAACACCTCCTTCCACCCTCCCAGCAGCCCCTGCACGAGCCGCTCTGATCCCTCCAAGGTCTTTCCTGTCTCAGGACTTCGCACTTGCTGTTTCTTCTACTTGGGAGCTCTTCTCTCAGATCTTTAGTATGCATCCATATCTGAAATTATCCTTTTAATGTGTTTGTTTTCATGTGTGGCATGTGCCCACAACTCCTCACTCCCCAGTAGAATAGAACAGAAGCTCTTGTCTATCATGTTTGCTGCTGTATCGCCAGAGCCCGGGCAGGACTTGACTCATCGTAGAAGCTCATTTTACATTTGCTGACTGATCCATTGACTGTGAGGATTACAGTTAGGATTGTTAGAGCTGAAAGAGAAACAGTCCAACCTCCTCGTTTCACAGATGGGGAAACAGAGGCCCAGAGAGACTCCCTTGCCCAGTGGCACAGATACAGACTTAGCCAAGCCAAGCTGGTCATGCACAATCCTTAGGTTCTTTTTCATAAACTGTAGTAGCTGCTAAAGGCAAGGGTTAGTTATTTTCCTCTAAATCTCCCTGCCAAGTTATCATGCAAACAGATCTCAAAACAAATTCTGCTGCCCGTACAAATACCTATAAAACAAACATCTATTAGCAAGCAGCCACAAAACTGGTTCATATGACTCTTTCTGTAAAATCAATGAAAGCCCAGCTCTCTGTCCTTTAAGGCAACAGTCCCCAATGTTTTTGGCATCAGGGACTGTTTTCATGGAAGACAATTTTTCCACGGACGAGGGCAGGGGGCAGGGATGGTTTCGGGATGATTCAAGCACATTACATTTATTGTGCACTTTATTTCTATTATTATTACGTTGTAACATACAATGAAATAATTATAGGACTCACCATAGGTTGGGGACCCCTGCTTTAAGGAGCTTTTCCACCCTGCAGGAAGGATCCACTTGAGGAAGATACAACATTCTAGAGGTAAGATTCAGTTAGACTGATGGTCCTATCTGAATACCTTGGGACAGAGGCTCCCTCAAGGATTAGCTCAGTGCATCATCCCTAAATGAGAATTAGCAGCTTCCCCAGATTCCCTGACTCTGTTTGAACAAGGAATGGGCTAAAACACTATTTTAGCCAGCCTACATATCTAGAATACTACTAATTTCAACAAATGAGAGCTTATTTCTAATACATGTCGTGCTAATTAATAAGCTGCTGATTTCGCAATGCATTCATTACACTACTCAGGAAAGCCTCGGGGTGGATTGAGATATGGATAGCAGCGTGGGACACTGAGATGATTGTTTGTGACTCTGCACTTCTCTTCTTAACTCCCAAGTTCATTGACTTCAAGCTGGTAACTTAAAAATCAGACATAGGGGAAGTATTTACACTGTGGAAACTGGTAACAGCTCCCTACCACCCGGTTTTTAAACATTTACCAGCACACTGGTGGCTAGTGGAGCGACCTCTGGAATGTGGCTTTCTGATAAAATCTTGGCTGACAACCTCACCCTCATGCCTGCCTTTATACCTAGTGATGCTTAATCCTGGCTGCACTTTAGAAGTTACCCAGGGAACTATAAAATAATACTGATTCCCAGGTCCCTGTTGGTGGAGATTGATGTGATTGGGGTTAGGGCTGGATATCAGGATACAGTTAAAGCTCACCAGGTGATCTTAATCTGCAGCCAGGGTCCCATTCACACCTGTATGTCACACTATGCCACACATTCTAACAGTCCCACAAAAAGGTAATGGCAAAACCAGGATTAGTACCAAGCCTGCTGCCCCCTACCCCAGAGCTCCCAGCAAAAGGAGGAAAAGTGGAAAACAGATTGCCACTTCTACTGAGGCCTTGGTGTTTGCAAATGAGGCTCAGGATAAGCCCTAGCGCTTGGGGTCAGTGTTGGGGTTGCAGGCGGGGAGGGCCAGTGCAGGAGCCCAGGAAGGCTGTGCCAGCCCCAAAGAGCTCCCTTTGTAGGGAAGGCTCACTTCAGCCCTCAAGGCATCTTATAGGGGCTCAGGGAGAGCTGAGGGGGTCTGCTCAGAAGCTTGTGTGTCACCAGGGAATGTGTGCTAGAGGAGAATAAAGTGCAGCTGGCAGGAGAGGCCAGAAGGGAAGAACGGAAGTCTAGGGGCAACTGGAAGGAAACTCTGATAGAAACCAAGATGGGGGAGGTGCGTGGGTAGCTGGGGATCTAGATTAAATACAGAGCGTGGAAAGGAGGCCAGGAAGTGATCCTCAGAGGAGGTAAGATGCTAAGCTAGCTCTCCAGGGGATGGGGAGGGCTACGAGCGTCTAGGGGTGGGGATAGAGACTAGGACCTCAAAGAGTGGGTGTGAGGCTCTAACCCCCAAAGAAAAGTCAAAAATCTTCCTCCTTAAAGGACAGAAAGGACAACTTTTAACAGTGGGGAAGATGTCTTCTTGGTGCCTCTGAAGAAGCAGGCGAAGAAAAGATATCTTGTTGACCCTCGGTCATTCCTCTGAGGGTAACTTGCATCAGTCTCTGGTTCCATGTCTCTACTGCACACAAACACCTTTGCAGTTCCTGCTTCTTTTGTACCAGGAAACGGGTTTCCTTTTTACCCTTCTCAGCAGGTCACTCCCCCCCTCACCCCGCCCCCACCTCCAACCTTGCTTTCTTCCTCCTATGGCAGAGCCCTGGGGGCTGGGGCCAGCCGGGGCTCTGTTTCTGAGTCTGTCTTTCTTTCTGTGTCTGCAGGAGGCTTGGGAGCCCAGAGCAGGGGACTTGGATAAGGGTGACGTTCCTGGAACCACCACCAGGGACCCCACCCAACACTTTTTGAGCTCTTGACCTCTGGGCCATGCATTGCTTGGCTCCCAAGCCCTAGGCTGAGCTAGGCCTGGGAGACAGGAAAGCAACAGTGAGTAAAACTGAGGGAAACAGGCTCACAGCCACCTCTGGTCCCAGGCTGAGAAGAGGCCAGGCGGGGCGAGGCTGGGGCAGACCCAGGCTGCGTGTGTGCAAGGGAAGGAGCTGCCTACCCAACCTGGCTTGAGGATGGGGATAGGGAAGGGCTTTCTGGGAGCAGGAAGTCCCTGGGGGCAGGGTTGGGATATCCGGGTGCCAAAGAAGCAGATTTCGGAGATCAGTTGGGGAAAGGCCTTGAGCAGATGTGTCACACGAGGAAACTCCAGACCCCAGTCCTGTGGGGGCCCCTTAGCCCCACCCTGGTCTGCTGCACCTTCCTAGGTGCCGCACTCCACCCTCCTCAGGCCTGAGCAACTCCACTTCCTTATTCCATTCACGTCTTGCACACTCATTTGCACTTTTAACACCTTGGCGGTTAATTCCTGCCTTTTTCCTCTAGTCTTCCCTCTTGACAACAGCGCAAAACTTGCAATTCTGTGTACCCCAATTGGGCACGCTTGCTCTCCTCTAGCGCACCTCCGGTACACACGCTCCGACGCCCCCCTCCGTTAGCACAGGCGTTTCCAGAGTAGCCCGTGAGCTCATTTGCAAAACCCTCGCCCCCTCCCCTCTCCTCCTCCGTCTCCTTTCGGGTCCGGAACCGCAGCCCCGCCCCCGGCCCGCCCCCTCCCCGAGGCCGGGCACCGCCTGGCTCCCATTGGCCGCCGGGGCTGGCTGGCTCCCCGGCGGGGGCGGTGATTGCGGCTCGCCAGTGTCAGTCCCGGAGAGAGCGCCGGTGGCGGGGCCCGCAGCCGAGCAGCCGCAGGTGGGGCTTGGAGCACTGGCGTTGGGACCGAGCCCGGGAGCCCCGGAGGCCCCGATAACCCCGGGTAACCCGCGCGGGGAGCGCCCAGGATGCCCCGCGGGGACTCGGAGCAGGTGCGCTACTGCGCGCGCGTCTCCTACCTTTGGCTCAAGTTCTCACTCATTATCTACTCCACGGTGTTTTGGGTGAGTGACCCGAGGAGGGCCTGGGGATGGGGGTGGGGGTCCACACTCCCTCGACCGCCCGGGCTTGGGTCCAGACTTAGCAACTCCGGGGAAGGCGTGGGGAGTGCGCGCTGGCTCCTCGTCCCACTCTCCCTGGGAACCGGGAAATTCTGGTGGCCCGAGCTCGGCTTGAATTCCAGCCACCCTGTTAAGAGCGTTAGAGCTGGTTGCAGACCGACCGAGTGCCACATGGCTCACCTGTGTGCACCTGATGGGCGGTTTGCCCGCTGGGTAGGCCGTAGTTACCGCCTTGCCGCGCCCACCACGCCTGCCAGGTATTGCGGAGTTTGCCCCATCAGCCTGTGGAGAGTCAGGCCTTGTGTCAGGGTCCGGGGACCTGGATTCTGGGCTTGGTCCCTCTGTTTTCTTGCTGATGTCCCTGAGCAAGACGCTTAACCTCTGCCTCTTAGTTTCCTCTTTGGTGGAAGGGGGATGCGCGTGGAGTGGAGGAGTCCACCAGACCACGTCTCCGGTGCTCCTAGGTGCTCAGTTACTGTTTCTGCTGCCACTGGGCGAAATACCTCCTCTTCTGCCTTGGGGGAGGAGGATGGTAGTGGTTGAACTTGACCCAGGCTTTGAATCCTGCTGCTTCCACTTTCTGGCTGAGTGATCCTGGGAGAAGTTACTTTAACTCTCTGGGTCATAGTTTCCTCATCTGCAAATGGAGACAGTAACTGTTTTCAACTTTTAGGATGCTTGTGGAGATTAAATGAGATAGGCCAAGTATGTGCCTAGCAAGCTCCAGAAGTGTGAGCCATTATTATTATCGTGGGTAGCAATCTGGTCCCCCAGGGTGTAAGTTGCCCCTGGGTTTCTGTAAGGTTGTATCAGACTAGCCTGGGGCCTAGTCTATAAATGAGGACATCTTTCTACAGGCCACCTCCACCCCTAACAGTCTAGAATAGCTCCTTTCCCCCAGTATGCCACCAGGACAGACTTGTGCAGGGACCCCAGGGGAGTCACACCCTATGCCCCACCAAAACACACACTCTCTCCTGGTGTGCTCCTCGGTCCTTTGCTGGGTCTCTTCTGCTGGCAGGAGCTGCTGGATTTGCCATCAGGACTGGCTTTCCCTGCGAGGCCCTTGTGGCTGTGACCTTGCCTAGTAGCCGGGAGATCAGATTCTGGTCCTGCTCTGGTACTGACTCGCTGGGTTATCTGAGCAAGTCGCTTCCCTGTTTTGGGCCTCAGAACTGTTCATTGACTTTTCCATCTAGAAAACTAGCTTGAGGCCAGCTTCCAATCCTCTGACTCTAGTAGTGTGGAAGAGAGATGAGCAGTATGTTCGGGGGCTGGAGAATGGAGCAAGGGCCCATTGGTGGAAGCTCTGGGGAATCAGAAGGTTATATGTGGGAGTGGTTTGAGCTTTAATTCACCCCAAGTTGCATCAGAATCAACTGGAGAGTTTTAAAAAACACTACAGATTCCTGTGCCCTGGCGTAGGTGTTTATTTAAATTTACTTAAGCTCCCCAGGCAACTCTATGTGCAGTCAGAATTGAAAACTCCTGCTCTAGATGGTCTCATAGGTTCTGTAAGTCCCCAGGGATCCTTTACCTGCCCCTTGTCTGGCCTGGTGAGCTAGCTCTTCTCTCTGTTGGTCAGAGTTGGAAGAGGAGAGCCTCAGGTTGATGGGTGGAGAGGTACGAAGCTGGGATTACATTTCTGGCTTCACCCCTTCCCTTGATGTGTGATCACTGCCCGGTCTCTTAACCTCCCCACAACTCCGTTTTCTCATCTGTAAAGTGGATAAGTGATATCTTGCCCTGCACCTCAGTGAACTGTTTTTAGGATTAGTGATATGTGGAGAGAATGAGCTTTCCAAAGGTAAATTGTGTGGTTAAATCAAACCAAACTCAAAATTTCAAGGCTCTGTTCTATTGCTGTCCTCTTCAGCCCCCGGAAAAGCCTGTCCTGTGGCCCTTGCTTTGCTTCTCTTGGGGAGGGCAGGACTCAGGACTTGGAATCCTTCCTCTGCCGACTGACGTTGTCTTACCAAATCCTTGACTCCCATCCCTGGAAGTATTTTTGCTTAAAAATCTCCCCACATATGCCAAGAACTCAGCCACCTGCCAACTCTGACAGGGCAGCTCCAGGTGCCAGAGTTTGACTGCAGGGCGGAGGCCCAGTGTAAGTAAGTAATTTGTCCTGGCCTGGGTGTGCTGTTAATTGGAAACCATTTACAGGAAAGCCCATTATCTCTGATGCCATCCCTTGGGGGGTGGGGGTGGGACAAGGGTTACTTGCTTTAAAAGCCCAACGTGCTGACACTTGCATCTCAGTCTTTGGGTCTGAAGGGGGCCATAAGTTTTATCACAGCCATGCACTTTAAGACTTTTTGCTTTAAAAATCATTATGGATCGGAAATACATGGGCATGGTACAAGAAAAGGGTAGTGTTCACTGACAAGACCTGCCCAGCCCTGTCCACAGGAGATCTCTGTTATCAGTTTGCTGTGATTATTTTCTGAGATCTCCTAGGCTGGTGGTCCCCAATCTTTTTGGCACCAGGGACTGGTTTCATAAAAGACAATTTTTCCACGGACAAGGGGCAGGGGGAGGCAGAGCTCAGGTGGTGATGCGAGCCATGGGGAGCGGCTGTCAATACAGATGAAGCTTCGCTCCAAGGCTGCTCACCTCGTGCTGTGTGGCCCCTGGTTCCTAAGTTTCATGGAAGACAATTTTTTGTTTTTTTGAGACAGTCTCGCTCTGTCCTGGGTAGAGTGCAGCATTGTCATCAGAGCTCACCTCCTGGGCTCAAGCAATCTTCCTGCTTCAGCCTCCCAAGTAGTTGGGACTACAGGTGCATGCCATGATGCTCAGCTAATCATGGAAGACAATTTTTCCATGGATGGGGACAAGGGAGCTCGGAGCTCAGGAGGTGATGTGTGGCCCGGTTCCTAACAGGCCACAGCCTGGTACCAGTCTGTGGCCTGGGGATTGGGGACCACAGTCCTATGCAAAGGATGTCCTAGGCACAAACATGTAGATATATCGTATATATGTTTTTCACGTTAGTAGCACACTCTACACAGAACTTTTCACTTACATTTAAATCCACATGAATTATGGAGATCTGCTAGGGGCTGCCTCGTTCTGTTTGGTGACTGCATAGACTTCACTCTAGGCTGTGCCAAAATTTATTTAATCCTCCCCTTTAGGTTTTTTCCAGTCTTTTGTTACTGGGAACAGTGGTACAGTGAGTATCTTTGAGTGTGTCATTTGCATATGTGTGTATGTTTGCAGGGTGATATCTAGAAGTGGAATTGCTGGGTTAAAGGGTATGTGAATGTACAACGTATGTACAGAAATGCACCTTGATGAGTTTTCACAAAGTGAACACACCTGTACAGTCAGCTCCCAGATCAACCAACAGAACGGGTAGTGGAAGCCAGAAGCCCCTTCAAGTTCTCCTCTAGTCACTACCCCTTCCCTACAGGGTACTCGCCATTGGACCATCCTACAGCAAGGAACAGCTTTGCCTGTTTTTGTATGTGCATTTTAAATTTTGATGTTGTTAAATTCCTCTATATAGAGGTTATACCAATTATAATATTATTTACTTAATATATGTCTTTAAACTGACTTACTTGTTAAACTTTATTTTTAAAAGGAGGTTTTATATCACTACAACCAATGGGAAACCAATATCCCTTATCATAAATAGCAGGCAATGGTTAAAATAAATATAGCACAGGGAAAACAAAAGTCCTAGCAACATGTTGTGGTTGCTGAAGGCTAGTGACTCTGACACCCACCCTCTCTGTTCAAAAGGTAGGTTGGCAAGTGCTTAAGCGGCTTAAAGACAAACTGGTACCCAAGCTGAGACTCGCTCCTTGATGCGATCGGAGGGGTCAGAAGGGAATTGAACAAGGAGAACTTCTCAGCCTGTGAGTCAATGTGAATGTGACCCTGAACCCCTGTAGCGATCTCCTGCCCCTCACTCAGGGGCCCTCTTGTTTTCAAGAGGTTGTGTTTCAGGGCCACTCAGCATTTCTGGCATCCTCAGTCTAGTGCTCCTTGCTTCGTCCAGTATGTCACTGAGCTGTCTCCATGAGAAATGAACTCACCCAGAGACACTTAGAACCTCCGCTTCCCGCCACGAAGGGTGAATCATTCTGACACATGCTACCTCAGCCCATTGGGGACACACCTCTAATTTTAGCGCTGCCCACAGCATATCCCAGAGATCTGTTTACAGGACTGCTTTTCCTTGCTGGACTGGGGACGCCTGGAGGTCAGGGGTATAGCTCGTTCATATCCTCCTCTGAACAGTGGGCCTGGGCACACAGTAGGTGCACAGGGAAGGCTTGCTGCATGACAGTGATTGAGTCCCACCTGAGCCTACGCAGGTATCTAACCTGGGGCAGAGGCCAAGCTAGGTGTGTAGCCAGCAGCGGTGAGGCTTGCTGAGGCCTTCAATTTGCAAAGTGGGCTGGGCTGATCATGGAGCCATTGACTCTCTAGAAAGCCCAAGGCTGTGGCCTTGACTAAGGGCAGGGTTTTCAGTTGGGTAAGGGTTTCAGGGTTGGGGGGCGTTGACTAATTAGGAAGAAAAGGACCTGGTGGGGGCCGAGGGCAAATGGGGAGGAAGTGGGAGTGGGTGGTAATAATGAATGCTAGACGCAATATGAACTCTTTCTTGCCTTCTCCAAGGATGGACCTGCTTACCGGAGCTTGGCCTGTAATGCTTTATATTTGCCTATAGTTCAATGGTTGAGTGTGGACTCTGTACCAGGCTGCCAGGGTTTAAATCCCACCTCTGGCACTTACAGGTTAAGTGACTTAGGCATTAGCTTCTACGTGCCTCAGTTGCCTTATCTATAAAATGGGTATTAGAACCTACCTGATAGTTGCTGAGAAGGTTAATTGGATTAATATACAGGAAGAGCTTAGAGCAGTGCCTGGTACATGACAAACACTCCATCAACTACTTACAGGTTAGCTGTTCTTTTCCTGTCTTCCTCTCTAGTCTAGGTGCTCCAGAGCCACAGACTAAGAATGAGAAGGGCCCTTAAGGACACCTCTAGTGCAACCTTTTAATTTTACCGAGGAGAAAGCAGAGGCCTGGAGAGAAGCGAGTTGCCTGAGAGCCCTGGCACGTTAGTGACAGTCCAAGAGCAGACCCAGCTTGCCTGACTCTATTGCTTCATCGGTCCCCTGTGTATTCCTCCCTAGCGTCAGGGTGAGGCTGGAAGATGGCCTTTCTGAGGGGGGGCTGGGTACCTGGCCTCCCTCGTAAGCATTAGATTAAGCCAGACAGAAAAAAAAGTGGATCCAGTTTCCAGCAAGAGATTTTTGAAAAGAGCTTTATTGTATTTGTGAAAATAATATGTGCACGTAATTTAAAAAAAAATGCAAGCAATTCAGGAAAGTACAATGAAGATAATAAAAGTCATCTTCGATTCTACTGCCCAGAGAGAACCACTGTTAGGTGTTGGCAAACATCCATCCAGATATCCCCTCGTATGTATCTGTAGATGTTTTATTTCCTTATTTATTTTTTTTCTTACTGTGTTTGATTCATCGGGCAGCTCCATTTTCTTGTTCCAGGCAAGCGTTTCAAAGAGAAAACAATGAAACTCAAGCCGAAAATGGGGCAGGCTTCGTATTGGAGAAGTGGTCAGCCGTGCCTAATGGGCTGTCAGAGATGATCTCACAGCGGCACAGAGAGGTTCTCCCCGCCCCCAGTCTCGCCACAAGGCTTTAGAATCCGGAGAATCGGGACTGCCGCCCTGCAAGGGGTTTGGAGAGGCTTCCAGTGTCTTCATTCTGCAGATGAGCGAACCAAGGCCCTGAGAAAATTCCTTCGCTCTCCGTCTACACTTTCGTGCATGGTCCTGTGCCTTCCTGTAAGGGAGGGCTGCGTTGAGTCGTAGGACTGGACCTTGCCACCTTTGGCGGTGTGGATCCTGGGGAAGCAGGAATAACCACTCGCCCTCCTGCGCACCTTGCCCGCCGAGCCTCTTCTCCTTGGGTGACTCATAATGCCACCCTGGGGTGGGGCTCAGAGCAAACCAGATAAGGGACTGATAAGGAAATTTCTGTACCAACTGATTCCACACACAGGGGAGAGATGTCTTCTGGGTAAGCCAGGGCAGGGGGTTGGGGGCAAAAACCCCAACTTTTCCCAGACAGAATTTTTGGATGTGAATGCTTTGAATCGACTTAGCCAGCCATTCTCTCTGGGGTGAGGATGGTTGGTTTGTTCATTCAGTCAACAAATAGCTATTTGACACCTACTGTATGCCAGGTAAACAGCTGTGAACAAGACAGGCCTAGTCCAGGCCTTGAAAGATAGACAAACTAGTAAATAAATATCGCTTGTGGTAGGTGCTAAGGAGAACATTGAGGAGTAAGAGGGGAGGGATGGCTGTTCCTGCTTTAGGTGATGTGATCACGGAGGGCCTTTATGAGGAGCTGACATTTCAGCTGAGGCTGAAAAAGTTCTGTAGAGAACATTCCAGGCTGAGGGAGCAGTAAGTGCAAAGGCCCTGAGGCAGGTGGGCAAGCATGGATGGAGCCGATGTGGAAGCCCCAGCAGGGCCAAGTTGTGGATGGGAAGGGTGGCAGGGGCCTGGTTGTGTGAGGAGTTTGGGGTCTGAGTGATGAAATAGATGTTTAATTGTCAGGACCTGGCATTAGTGCCACTTGGAGACCTAGATCACTTGCTGGCTCTTCTGTGTGACCCTGGGTAAAGGACCAACTCTGTGGGCCTCCTAGACTCTTCATCTGTGGATGCCACAGGGGGCTGTGGGGAGGCTCCGTGAGATGAGAGATGCACAAGCTCCTTGCCCATGGAAGGTGCAGACTTACAGGGAAGGGGGCTCGCATTGCTCAGGGGTGGCTGGGATCTAGGATGTGACGAGAACCTCTGGATTGGCCTTGTCGGAGGAGGCTGCTGTCCTCTGGGCATCCTCAGCCTGCCCAGAGCAGATGGCTGTGGTCGGTCCTTGGGCCGACAGGTCTGAGCCCTGGGCATGCACATGGTCTTTCCCTGGGGCCAGCCCTTCCCACCCCTGGGTTCCTGGGTTGCTGTGGCGCACCGGCAGAGGCTGTGGGCTCGTGGCGGGCACGTGGGGCCAGGAGGGCTGCCTGAGGAGTGCCCTGCAAGGCTCTGAGAGCTGGTCCCTGAACATGTTGCATTCTTTCAGCTCCAAGGTGGGCCCCTGGGCTAGGGGGAGGCGAGATGGAGAAGTATGAGGTGACGTCTTCCCCACCCAGAGGGTCAGCCCACGAGGAAGATGGATGCTGAGCTGGGCTGCCTGGCTGTGGCTGCAGAGGAGTCCTCAGGAGGACTTTGAAGGCTTCCCTGGGCAGGGAGGCCTGGCAGGGAGGAGTGAAGATGCACCTCAGGAGAGCGAGGCTGGGTCACTGAGGAACAAACGGGCTGTTTCTTGGGCCTGAATGTGACGGCCTCTGGGAAGGCCAGGTCTGGAGGCCCCGCAGGGCCCAGCTCACCAGGTTCGGAGGATGAGTGCTTCTTGTTGGAGGAGTGAGGAGCAGGTCCTGTTAGCTGCATGACAAGTCATGGACAACTCCTCGTGCCCTGGTTTATTGAAAGGGGTAACTGTTGTGCCTCCCACAGGGGTGAAGCTTGGATGGGACAAAGTCTCCAGAGCTCTTATCGGGGCATGTCATATGATAACCATTAATGCAGGTGCTGGCAGGAGATGCCACCTGGTGCTTGTCTCGCCACGCTTTGCTTTACCTCTTTGCATTCTCAGAATGACTCTGTGACCTGGGCAGGACAGGGGCTCTTGTCCCATTTTGCAGAGGAGGAGACTGAGGCCCTGAAAGGGGAAGTGACTTGTTCAAGACCCAACATTTGTGTCTGTCCCTGGGACAAGAGCTGTTTCGCTGTGGAAAATGTGCCTGTTGGGTTGTAACTTTTTCCAAAAGGGACTTTCTTGCCAAGGGAGGCATTTGCATCTTGGCCTGCAGGGAAGCAAATATTTTCCTGGAGGGTAGAAGGAAAACAACCTTGGCCCAGTCTGGCTTATTTTTTCTGCTCAGAGCCCTTGTGCTTCCTGCCTGGGAAAGCCGGAACCACCAACTCCCAGAGCCACTGGAAGTCCTTTCCAGGATGTGGCCTGTGACCCCCTTGCAAGTCACGCAGCCTCCCCAGGCTGTTTCCCATCCCCTACCAGAGGGTTGTCTGTGCAGCCTGCCTGGCTGTGCAGGGTGCAGTGTGGGGAGACCGCAGGGGGCCTGGGGTCACAGTGGTCGTTTCTGTGCATTCACTGTGCGCTGGGTGCAGCGATGGGCACAATGTGGGGGGCCGAGGCCAGCCCTGGCCTGTGCTATGACAGATTGGGACAGTCCCCTGAGTGCATTGGGTGGGGTGCCAGCTTTTGAGGTTGGCATAGGATTCTGAGACTGGGTCACTTTCCTGGGTCAAAAGACAAGACCTTCTAGGGCAGTGGTCCTCAACTCCATGGCTTGAGGCCTCCTGCATTGGGAGGATTTCACAAGGACACACGTCCCTAGAGCTTGTGATACAGTAGGTCTGGGGTGGGGCCCAGCACCTGTAATTTTTAAACTTCCTCAGGTGAGTCTAATGTGCAGCTGGAGGGGGAACCACAGCTCATGATGATGTCTAAGGGAATTCTGACGGGACTGGCCAGGTTTCCCAGCTGACTTTCTCGGCAGCTGAATTCCGAATGATGTGCGGAAGCTTCTGACCTCCCTGACCATCTGGGCAGTCTCTCTGAGCTGGGGAAAGTTAGCAAACACGGTTGGGAGAGGCCCAGAAAGGGAGAGAACAATCTAGCTGGGCTTAGCAGGGGGTGCAGGGGCAGTTGATGGGGCTCAGCCTGGGAGAGGAAGGGCTGGCTGGGACATGTGAGACCACCAGCCTGGGCGTGCGGGAGGCTCTGGGAGGCTGGCTTCTCCTACAGGGGATCCAGAGGGACTCCATGAGTTCTAGAATTTTGCTTTCCTTTTGGTTATCTTTCGAACATTTCTTTTATCTGCTCTAAAGGCACCGTTTCTTTGCAGTTAATTTTGTAACTCAAAGAAGTTTCTGTAGAATCAGACGTGAGTTTCTTGAGTTAGGGATTTACAAGCTTGTGGGGTGGTCCATGATAATTTTCCCCCTTAAATTGTGTCTCAAGTTTGGGAACTGGTGGATGGGCATCAGGTTGGAAAGCTGGGTGTGATCTGAGTATCAACAGCCTGCACTTCTGACCCCCATAGGAGAGGTGCAGCAGGTGGGTCTACGCCGCTTTCCGGTCACGGTGATGTGCTAGTGACCAGTTAGTGGAAGGATGAGGACATGATTTCTGACTCCGACCTGTGAGCTCTGTCGTGGGTTGAATGGTGGCGCCGTCAAAAAGGTATGTCCATGTCTTAGAACCTGCGAATGTAAGTTTATTTGGAAAAAGGGTCTTTGCAGATACAATTCAGTTCAGGATCTTGAGATGAAATCATCCTATCAATACACTACCTGGGTGTGCCCAAAATCCAGTGACAAGTGTCTTTATAAGAGAAAGGCAGAGGGAGATTTGAGACAGAAGAGAGTCACAGACACACAGAGGGAAGGCTGTGTGGGGACAGAGGCAAACAAGCCGAGGGACACCGGGAACCACCAGGAGCTGGAGGAGGGAAGGAAGGAGTCGCTGGAGGGAACTTGGCTTGGCAGACACCTTGGTTTCAGACTTCTGGCCTCCAGAACGGTGGGAGAGTACATGTCTGTTTAAGCTACCCAGTTTGTTAGGGTGGCCCTGGGAAACTGTACAAGCCCTTCTGCTCTACCTGGTTGCTTGCTAGGGAGGGGCCCTATGGAGCAGGGCCCTGAAAATCCCTTTCCTTTCTGTGGGCTGCATGGAGGGGGCTGGGGAGGAGCGAGGCTGGCAGGGAGTGAGGTCTGGAGCCCCTCCTCCCAGGGTTCTGCCCGTGCAACCTGCCCCCCACCCCGCAGCCAGGCCAGGGGGCCGTGTCCCACCGCTGGTTTCATAGGGGCTTCCCCTCTGCAAGAAAACCTGTGGAAAAAGGTTAGAATAGGGGATGGGAATGCAAGCTAGCACTCAGGAAGGACTTCCTGGTTACGAAAGTTGTTAAATTGAAATTGCTTGCCAAGCTGGGCTGTAAAAGTCTTGTTCCGGGTGAGGGAGGGTGGCTTGCAGTGAAGGGTGCCCTGGCCTGGGAGCTGGGAGCCCCGGTCACAGCTGCTGACTGAGGGCTAATTCGCTGCGTGACCTTGTGGGAGTGACAGCCTCTCTGTGGGCCTCAGATTCCCATCTGCAGAGTAAGGGGGTTGGGCCAGACCCGCGTCTGTCTGCCTGCCTATTCCTGCTGGCGCACGAGATGATTTTAGCTGGTTCATGGGGGAGCATTTAAAAATGTTAGTGTGTGTTAAGTGTGATGTGTATTGAAGACAGTACCTCAAATTTGTGATTTCGTAGATGTTGATTAGGTCAGGTCAGGACCATATTTATTTTAGCAAGACAAGTCGGTGGGTTTAAAGCAAACTAGTGAGTCAATAACAGCGCGAGTACCCGGCCAACGCAGCCGGCGCCGAGACGTGTTAAGAGAATGGCTGGAGCTTGGGAGACGCTGGAAGCTCTTGGTGGTTCCTTCCAGCTCCTTTCTGGAAACTTTGGCAGTGTGGCACCTCCTGGCCCGGTGTGGACACTTACTGCAGCGTGTCTATTCTGACTGTTAAAGGAGGGGCTTCTCGTTGTATGCTACAGCATCTTACCGTTGACAAAGGAGTTTGGCCCTCTCAGGGCCCCGGGAATGACCATTGTGTTCCCATCTCACAATGGAGAGGCCACTGTAATCTGTCCGGTGTCACACGGCTCCAGAGTGGCTGTCTTTGCTGGGCCACACCAGCCCATCCCTCGGAGCCGTCCCTCCCCTGACCTTACCTCCTCTCACAGTGGCTGCTTTCTGCAGGGGGTTTCATTGTCATGTTGGTTTTTTTGCGTGCATCTTCTCTTGTCCTAATTTTCTTAAAGCAGAGGAGGAGGGGGTTTAAGGTGAGTGACCCTCTCTCTCCCTTCCCCCAGGCCTCTTCCCCAAGCATGGTGAGGAGCAAGTTCTAAAGCCCTCAGCATCCTGTTTCCTGGATGGGTAATAGGCAGGTTCCCGTTACAGCCTGTATTTAGCTCCAGTTAGCAGTTAGTGAAACATCTGGTCTGAGGATTAATTCGGGGCCAGAGGAGGCTGCCTGCCCCGGTCGCTGGTGAGCTGGCCCTTGGCTGTGGGCACTGAGACTTTTCTGCTGACAGTGAACCTGGTCTGGAGCTAGAGGCAAAAGGAAGACTCAGACCTGTAAACAGACCCCTGCTTGGAAAGCATGGAACTTCGATCTTGCTTTGTTAACTTTTTATTGTAAAAAATTTCAAACACATAGAAAAGGTGAAAGAATGTTACAATGAACACCCCTATGTCCACAACCTACGATCAATAATTTTAACATTTGGCTATGGCAGAATAAATTGGAGACATCATAACAGTCCATCCCAAATGGTGCAGGATACATCTCCAAAAAAGAGGAGAGTGTTCTTGAATATAACCACAGCACCATTATCATGCCTAAGAAGATACCAAGTCTATATTAAAACTTCTCCAATTGTCCCTAAAATGTCTTTCATACTACATTAAAAAAAAAAAATCAGGATCCAGCAATACAGTCATTGTATTAGATTTCTTTTTGACAAAAAATGTCCCAGTACATCTGAAACTTGAGGGGTGACCTCTGAGGCTCCGCATGGTATAGGTTCTGGAGTCCTGGGGAGGACTGTTGTGTGTTACTTGCCCGATTGTGCCCGATCCAAGACCTGGGGAGGGTGGGGTGGGAGTGGGGCTGCTAGACCCTGTTGTTGCTCAGTAGAAATTCAGAAAGCCGGAAGTGGAAGGTCTGGCTGGTCCAGGAAAGCAGTCCCCATCCACAAGACCCCTTGCTCCCCTAAGACCTCTCCCCCATTCCCGTTAGAAGGAGAGCTGACCTGGAAGCCAGACCAGAGACTCCCTGAGTGCCCACCCATGATCACCAAGTGCATACGCCACCCCATGCCAGGCACTGGGGGAAGATGCTCTAAGGGACCGAGAAGCCCGGGGCTGGCTGCCCCGCCCCGTCTGCCCAGGGAGACCCCTGGTGTGGCTAGGTCATGGCTTTTGGGCAGTCAGTGTGCCCACTGACGTGTTCTTGGCTTCTGATGCTTGTGGGGGGTTGGGTTGGGCCTGAGAGAGTCCCCTTCTCTCAGATTAGAAGGAAGGAACTGCCAAGTGGCTGGAGAAGCGCCCCCAGGCAGTAGCTTGAGCTGTGATAGGGGACATGGACTTTGTGGTTTTTTTTGAAAATTTTAAACCCACAGAAAAATTGAAAATAGAGTTCAAAGGACATCTGCCTGCCTTTGAGTCACCAATTACGAACATCTTAACAGCGTCCTCTCTAACTATTCCACGTCTTTCTGCCAACCCAGCTACAGGGAAGCTGCAGTCGTCATGACGCCTCCCCTCCGAATGCCCCAGCATTCAGCTTCCCACAAAGGGCATTTTCCACACACCACTCGTCCGTCTGAGAAAGATCCCGCGAAATGAATCATCATCCGATATACAGTCCATATTAAAATTTCCCCAGTTGTTCCCTGTGTCTTAAGAAATATGTTTGGTTTTTGTCCCCAGTTCCTGGCACAGAGCTCCCAAAGCCCTTGGAATTTCCTGTTAGAAACGTCTTTTGTTACATATAGTGAGCCAGTTTCACCACCTCTGAGCTTATGCTGATGAGGCGACTTAGGGTAGGACCCCTAGAGAGCCTCAGGATGGGGCCAGTCCCCAGAAAGACCAGCCCCCCTGGACCAGACAGAAGGGTGGGTGGGCTGGAGGTTAAGCTCTATAAAAAAGTTCTGACCAACGAGATTTGATGAGCTGCTGGTTTTGGGAACCTGCTGAGGTGCTGGGAGGGTGGCGGGCCCAGGCTGGCATGAACCACCCCCCAACCCCTTGCCCCGTGCATCTCTTCCATCTGACTGTTCCTGAGTTGTGTCTTTTATAATAAACTGGTTAATGTAAGTGTTTCCCTGCATTCTGTGAGCTGTTCTTGCAAAGTATTGAACTTGAGGAAGGGGTTGTGGGAACCCTTGACTTACAGCTGGACTTTGAGGCCTGGACTTGCGACTGGCATCTGAAGGTGGGGCGATCTTCTGGGCCTGAGCCCTTTAACCTGTGGGATCCGATGCTAACTCCAGGTAGACGGTGTCAGAATTGAATTAAATTGTAGAACACCCACCTAGTGTCCGCAGAGAATCAGAGAATTGGTTGTTGGTGTTAGAAAGCACCTCAGTTCCTCAAATGTCCTTCGTAGCTGATAATGTACCTAACCTAGGATACACCCAAGGTTCACACATTACATTTGGCTATGTATGTCTTTAATCTCCCCCAATCTAGACTGTACCCCCCTTTTTTTGAGTCCTTCAAAGCCTCCAGGCAGAGCATCTGGATTTGCTTCATGGTTTTCTTGTCATTTTCTGCAGGAGCATTTCTGGGGGATGTAGCAGGCGGTACAGGATGTCACACTGGGGGGCGAGCGCCGGCTGGCCACACCCCGGCTGGCTATCCCGAACTCGGCCACCAGCCCTCCCCACTGGAAAGGCATCTTTCCCCCCGAGAGTGAATACGTAGGCTGATGGGAATGCCCTGTTGGGGAAAGAACTTTAGAAAGCTAATCTGAGCGTGCGACTCCTCTGTTTAAATTATTTCAGTGATTTCCCTATTCCAGCCTCAAAACACATTGATCCCGTCTGCTTCTGGCCACGCTCCCATGCCCACTGTGGTCCAGGCACTGCCACTTCTCGTGGTCACTGCAGTAGCTCCTGATGGCCCCTCCCACCTCCGACCCCAAGTCTCTTCTCAGGGCAATAGTCCGAGTGGCTCATTTAAAGGTTGCAGTTGGAACAGATCACTGCTCTGCAAACCCCCAGCGCCTTCCACCCACTCAGAGCAAAAGTCAGTCTTCCCAGTGGCCTAAGAGCCCACCTGATCTGCCCCCAGCTCACCTCCTAACTCCGTCTCCAGCAGCTCCCACCCCGTTCCTTGAGCACATGGGCACTTTCCAAGGCCTTGGCACCTGCTTGTCCATGTGGCTTGGTCCCTCCTCTACGTCAAGTCTTTGCTCAAATGTCACCTTCCCTGGCCACACTGCCAGCCCCTCTCCCTAGTCGTCTTCTGGGTTTTATTTTTCTTGGCAGCACTTATAACCATAGCATACTATACATGTTTCTTATTTATTTGCCTCTCCCCAGCTAGAACGTGAGCTCCACCGAAGCTGAGATTTGTGTTTGGTTTGCTGCTATAGCTGTGTCCCCAATTCTTAAAAACAGTGGTTCTCAAGGTGGGTCCAGGGACCTCTGGGGTCCCCTTTCAGGGAGTCCAAGCAGTCAAAACCACTTGGATGGTAATGCTGAGACTTGCCCTTTCTCGTTCTCTCAGGAGCATATGATGGAGTATTTCAGAGGCCCACGACTGTGAAGTGGCCCGAGACTGAGGAGCAGATGTGAGAATTCAGCTACCTTCTCAGCAGTCAGATCCTAACGTTCGCAAACATGCAAAGTCCATGCCACTCTGCTCACTCAGGATTTTTTTTGAAAACTTTTTAAAATAAAAAATACGCTGTTTATGTTAACATGTAAATCTATTGTTGTTTCTAAATGAGTTAATAACTATTTGGAATATGTCTCAGTTTTAATTTATGGTAAATGATTGATGGATGTCATCTGTAAAAACAAAAGCTCTGGAATCCTCAAACATTTTTAAGAGTGAAAAGGAGTTCTGAGGCCAACAACTCTGAGAACCGCTGGCTTAAAACAATGCCCAGTGCATAATAACCACTCAGTAAATAGATGTTGAATGAATTTCTTAACGCATGAGACCTGGCGTGGGTGGTCTGGCTTTTGTGAACCTCCCTGGCTTCCTCCCCTCCCCTTGTCCTCTACCTATGCTTGGCTCCAGCCACACTGACCTGCTGTCCCTGTGGTGACTTCATGGGCGTTTGGAACTACTTATCTCTCTTGCTCAACTCAGAAATTCCTTCTGGGCCATTAAATGGACTCCGTCCAAACATCACCTCCTCTAGGAAGCCTTCCATGATCTTGCCCGTCTCATTTAGCATCTCCTCTCTGGCTCCTCTGCACACTTGATTTCTACCCCAGAGTTTATTGGTGTGCTGTGTGCCTCAGCAGACTGAGCTCTTTGAGGGCAAGAACTAGGTCTTATGTGTTTCCCACTGTGTTCCCACTGTTTGGTACATAATAGGTGCTTAATGAACGTCTATTGAATCAGTGCTGCCTTGGAATTCAGAATGGGGGCTCTCCCACTCCCTGAATTAACCTTGGACCCAAGCGGCTCTAAAGGGGAAATGGTTTCTGGCATCTGGTTTGGGTCTTGAAATGTCAGCATTACAGCAGTACCACATGACTATTACTGGGGTAGAAGTAACATTTACTGGGCACCTACTGGGTGCCAGGAGCTTTTGCATGGCACCTTGCTTCAGGGGCATTGTGGTTCGCTTAGCTATTGTGAACTGGCCTGGACCCTAACCACCTTCCATATGGCTTCTGTGGGGAGAGTATGGCCTGTGAGTTAAGTCACCAAACTTCTGTGAGCTTGTGGGACATCCTAACACATTTTGATAGTACGTGAGGTTGTTGAGGTCAAAGCTGGTATGCATGTTGCCGGATCCTGCCGCCATGCCCTGCGTGCAGTAGGTAATGAGTTCCTGGAATTATCTGTTCAGTGGGCACAGTTACTACTATAGATATCAGTACCGGCAAGGGCTTCCCACTGTTGGTTAAGGAGGTGTTCAGAAATGGAGAGAGATTCCTATAGCTGGGGTGATCCAGGAAGGCTTCCCAGGGGAGGAGGGCTTTGCACCGAGCTTTAGAGGATGGGTATTAGCTCTTTTAGGCTTTATTGTTTCAAAAAAACCCAGCTGGTCTCCTTTCCAAGGCTGCTGTGGGAGGCCGTGCTGGAGGTGTGTGCCTTGATTGAGGCTTGAGGGGAGGGTATTACTGTCCCCTTCAGGGTTTTACCCTTGCAGAAGTGTGACATCCTGGGGCCAGGGGAGGAAGCAGGGACAGACCCTTGAAGGAGGAGTCAGAGTAGTGTGTGGGGAGAGAGAAGACTCTGGACCACCCACGGTCTGCTGGGTTCTAGGAGGGACTGTCTGGGCGTGAGATCCCATGGACTCCTGGAGTGGTGAAGGGACGCTAGGGGTTGTTGTGGCCAACAGGAAAACTGAGGCCCAGAGAGGGGAAGGGACTTGCCCAAGGTCGCAAAGGAGCTAGTGGCAGAGCTGGGATTAGGGCGTAGGGCTCCCGCGTCCCAGCTCACGGTGATGCTGCCTCCTGGTCCCCTTTGACCTCTTTGGAGTTGTGAGCCCTTGGAGGGGACATTTTGTCTTCATTAAGGCCCTGCACATGCCAGGCACTGACACTCGAGATCTGATTGCCTCCTGCACCTCCTAACCCTAGATCGGGGCAGCGGGCTCAGTTCAGATGGGGGATTCTGTGCAAAGGGAAAAAGAATGAAGCAAGGGGTGTACACATATAAAAAGCAGTTAGATTCATTTTTTTCTTATGTGTAAAACTGTATCTGACATTAAAAACAAGAGACATGAGATACTTAGCTTCATTGTTGCCCGAATGTGCAGCGAGCCCGACTGAGCCAGGCGCGGGCTGGAGCTGGCGGTGCTGGCCGAGAGCCCCAGTGTCTGCACCTGCCGCTGGGGTTTCCTTCGCCTCTTCCTTCCTCTCGCTGCCTGCTCCACACTGCTCCTTTTTGGACGGGTCCCTACTTCACAGTGGCTTCTCTCAGCAGACCAGAGGCATTGGGGAAAGGCGAGAGCACAAACCATCCTCCCCTCGAAACTCCTCTTTCCCTCACTTCGGGCCCCACGAGGATAACTCCCAGGCAGCCTCTGGTAGAGCCCCCAGGCCAGGGGAGGAATGGGGGCTGCCTGGGCCAGTTCCTGGACAGTGTGGGCTCTGAAAGGCTGCTGGGACCTGGCCTGGAGACCATTGTATGGGACAAAGGCCCCTTGTCACCTCTGTGAGCTGTGTCTCCTTTTAAAGGTTCCGAGAGAGGGAAGACCAGGGCTCTCCTACCCCACTCCTGCTGGCGGCCTGCAGCCGTGAGCTGTGGGGCCGACTGGGTGCTGCAGGCCGCGAGGGAACGCAGTCCTGGCCAGAGGGAGCAGGAGGAGGGGTGACCAGCGGTGGTTTGACACAGGGGTGTACCCCTGAGTGGACACCCCAGCAGAAGCACCCCTACCCCACACAGTCCTTCATCCCTAGGCTCCCCTAGCCCATGTCCTGGAATCCAGCCTGCATTCCCCGTTTCTGCCCTCTCAGCTCTAGCTCCAACCCTGGGCCCAGGGTGCTGCCTGCAGTGGCACCGTCGCCAGGGCCAGACATCAGGGTGCATCTGGGAGCACAATCTTTTGCTCTGATTGGCCTCCGGCCAGTGAGCAGGGCTGAGATCTGGGAAGAGAATCCCCAGACACCATTACCCATATACTCTGGGGACACAGCCCTGGGAGGCAGGCTCTGACTGTCTTGGTGCAGACACATGGAAGGTGGGGGTAGAGAGACAGAGAGATCTAGAGAGGGAGGGATAGAAAACCAGACAGGAGGGTGTTGGGTGGAGGTGAAATTGCTCTCGACTCTCTTCCTTCCCATGGCTGTTTCCATGGTTTCCTGTTGACCATGAGTCACTCTGGTCCTTAGGCCCTGGATGGCCGTGTTCCAGGATGGCATCACCATGGAGCTCCTTCTCAGGGCTTGCAGACATCCGAAGCCATCTCATTTCTCAGAGTCGACCCTCCAGCGGATATATTGGGCCAGTTCCTGTGCCCTTGGAGGGTCCAGTCAAACTCTGTGCATCCTTCGGGGCTCAGCTCCAGTGGTCCTCTGGCCTGCCAGGAGGAAGTGATTGCTCTGCATCTTGTCTCAGAACATCCTGGTAGTTATTTGTTCTACCACGTCCCATCTGCCTTCCCTCCAGATCTTCCCGAGGAGGGCCCTGGGCTCAGCACTTACCCCTGGGGCTTCGTTCATTTGTGGTTGTTCTTGATTAGAAATTCCACTCCCTTTCCTGGGTGAAGTGAACAACCTCCCAGCTTAGCTCCTTCACAGCTTGGAATGTGCTGTGTGCACGTGGGAGGCTTTTAAATCAAGCTTTTGCAACCGTTGCTGACAGGAGGGGTAGCAAAACAGACTGGTGTGCCCACTTTGCTTCCTAGAGAGGTTTGTTTTCCAAAAGCCATGTTTGCCACCCTTGGGCTGTCTAGAGGGGCTTCCCAGGCAGGCTGGGGGAATGCTTCTGGAAGTCTTTCCCCAGCTCTACCCAGTCGGCGTGCAAAAGCTTGAGGGAGGCAGAAAGAACTGTTATTTAAAAAATCGCAATTCTTTAAAGAAGACATAAATAAGAAAGGGAAGAACCATGCTCAGAGGTGGGAAGAGCCGGTAGAGTAGAAGTGTCAGTTCTCCCCAAAGGGGTCTACAGACTCAGTGTGGCAAGAGTGAAACCCCAGCGAGTTTTTTCATGAGACTTGAGAAGATGATTCTAAAATGTGTATGGAAGAATCAAGATCCAACAACACCCAGGACGCTTCCAAAGAAGACAGGAAGAACGGACTTGGTTTACCAGATGCCAAGATGTGTTATAAAGCTAGTCATTATGGTAGGGAAGTTTGTTTAGGGGCAGGCAGAACGAGCCAGACGAGATGGCCAGGAACAGTGCCAGGTGTGCGTGGAATCTTAGGACGTGACAGGGGGGTCACAGCAGATCAGTGGACAGGAGGACTGGTTAACAAGTGGTGCTCTGACGTTACTAAAAGTCACCAACAAAGCGAGCTGTGCCAGAGAATGTGTCAGGACCAAGGATTGCAATTAACCAAGTTCTCTGTACTTGATGTCTGTTTTTTTTTTAACAAAGGAAGTTCTGTCCAGGGTCAAGGCAGAGTTGACAGCATAGTACTGGTGATGGAGACCAGGGACTGGCTGCTTTGCTGGCAGCGGCAGGCAGCCTCTGCTGCTTTCTCAAGAGCTGGCTTTTGTTCGGGGCTGGGGGAGCCCCATTCCTCAAGCACAGGTAGGGCAGGGGCCACAGAGCTTAGAATACTGCGTAGTGGTCCTGGAGGTGGGGCTGGCGCTCTCTGGGGGAGACAGAATGGGCCTAATCTTGGTTAGGGTTGAGGGCACTGCCGGGACCCCCAGCCCCGGTCTGTCCTGCTTCCCTTAGGGGGAAGGGAGTGGGACGACAGGGACCCAGCGCCTTGGGAACGTGGGAGAAGAGATTGTTCTGTTGGCGGATATGTATTGAGCCTTCTCTGGCTAGTGGCGGGATGATTGGAGCACACGGCCGTTAGGAAGGGTGGTCTCCACCTTCAGAAAGAAGCCCTGTGGGAGTGGCGAGAAGTAGCACCCAGGGAGAGGCATCCTGGAGCTGTGCTGTCCAATACGGCGGTCACCAGCTGCATGTGGCCAAATTGAAATTAATTAAAATGCAATAAAGATCAAGATTCATTTCCTGAGGCTCCTGAGCCACGTTTTAAGAGCTTGCTAGCCACTCGTGGCTAGTGGCGACCACACTGGGCATTGGCATCGTCGCAGAGAGTTCTCCTGGCAGCACGCTCTGCCGTCGGCACCTTTGTATTTTGCAAAGTATTTCACACCCATTCTCTCCCAGGTCTTCATGAAAGGCCCTTCTGGTAGCCTTAATGGCTGGCTAGACAGGCAGGTTTGGTTGCCACTCTGGCTACCTCTCCGATGTCGTGTTGCTTAGCCTCTTTGAGCCTGGTCTATGAAATGAGATTGGTCGTTTCTTGGGCATGTGAGGGGGCGTGAAGATGAAGGCAGATGGTGCAGGTACAGCACGTGGCAGGATAATGGCACGGCACAATCGCTCTGTCAATGGCAGCAGGCTTTACTATTCTACAGGTGAACAATAAGGCCCAAAGCGGGAAGTGAGTTGGCCAAGGGTAGTGAGCTAACACATGGGGGTCCAGAACGCCACCTCCTGCCTCTTGTCTTGCCTGTGCTGCTCCTGCCGGCACGCTGAGCTGTATGGGAGGGAAGTGGGGAAGCAGCGTGCAAGCAGGTGGCTGTCCGCAGGGTGGGATGGGCCCAGGGCCAGGGGGGTGCAGAGGGCTGAGCGACAGGATGTCCAGAGTGTCTCTGGGTCCCTGCCAGCCCCACTTTATTCAAGCTATTCCCCACCTCCTTTCAATCTAGAAACTCTAAAAAGTGCTCTGTTTTGACCCAACACAGAGCCCTGGGCCCTCGAGGGCCCCATGGGATGGGTGCAGAATGAAGCGGTTCTTGGGGCCTTCTCGGAAACAACGGGTTCCTCTGGGGGCCATCCTGATGTTCTGACGTCTCCCTCCTCCCCGTCACCTTGGCTGGAGCTCCTGGAATTCTCTCTACCTCTCCGTGGGAGGATTTATAGCTTTCTTCCCATAGACTCGGGGTTCTGCACTTTTTTGTGTGTTGGGGACCCCTTTGGCCCTCTGGGGAAGCCTGTGGACCCCTCCTCAGAACCAGATATTTAAATGCATACAATGAAATACCCAGGGTTACAAAAGAAACCAATTATATTGTAATATAGCTGTTAAAATTTCATAAAACGAAATTTGTGATATAATTATCACTTGCTTTCCTTATCGATGCGTTAAATTACAGGACCCAGCAGCGAGCCTAGTACTACTGTCATTTTGAAGTAATGAGGAATATAAATGATATTTAAGATATTTTAAATAACTGTAATGTGATCTCCATTGGTGACAGAGTCACAGGTGCTGTTACACTACTGTGATTTGTTGCCCACATTCAACCAAAATGGAAGTAACATTTCAGTTGGATGCTAAAGTCAAGGTGCGATTCCCCCTCTCTGCTGTCTGCAGTTTGAAGACTCTAAATTCCATCCACGGGACTGACATTTCTGGCCTTTCTTCCTCTCCCTTCTCCCAGTCTTGCCCTGTGTCTGGTCTTCTGGCCCCTTGTGTTCCTGTGGAGCCTAACGCAGGCCCTGGAACACAGGAAGAGCTTTGGTTTCTGCCTTTCGAGGCGAAAATGGGCCTTGCAGTTCCCCTTTAAGTGCAGACTTGCTCAGCTGGTACCCGTGGCCAGGTGCTTCCTGAAGGAGACACAGGTGCTGGAACGCCTCACAGGGCCTCCTGCTTCCTGTCACCTGTGTGGAGCTGGGCCTCTCCCTGCAGGGAGGAAACAGGGCTCAGAGGGGACCTTCAGGCCCTGGCCATGCTGGGCGACAGGGCTCCTCCACAGCCTGTTGAAGGCACTGCGTGGTTCTCAAAGCCTGGGTTTTTGGGCCTGGCCCGTGGGCTGCCGGCGACATGTTCTTTCCCTCTTTGGCCCCAGATGGGCATGGCCGTGTCCTCCCCACCTCCCAGCCTGTTTAGCTGAAACTGTCCTGGTTGACAGATGGGCCATTTGCTTCCTGCGCTAGAGCTGAGTGGCCAGCTGCCTGGTGAAGGACTATAATTAACAGAGAGGAGGAGACGGGATTGCACGTTGGCATTGACAGATGATTTCATACCCAGATGGATAAATTGATGTCATCGGAGATGTAAATATCATTTGGAAATTTTGAAGTTCCTGGGAAGGCTTATGCCAGCCTCTCCCCATGCCCAGTGCCCCTCCGGACACTGAGTGAGGGGCCCAGAAGGGCCTGTGCTGTGTGGAGAGCAGCCTGGGGGTGGCCTGCCAGGCTGCTGGGAGCAGCTCCCTCCGCAGGACGGGGAGAAACTGGGAAACAGGGCCTGGGATGGCTCGGCCCACGGTGGTGGGGGAGTTGGGAGGCCTCAGTTTGCATTTGCCGCAGGAGCTTTTCCCATGGCGTTTGTGGTCTGGAAATGGCAGTGCTCTATTGCAGGAGGGAGTGAGATCAGAGCAAGGGGAGTTTTGTTTTCTGCTGGCAAGGCTGTTCTGGAGTGGGTCCCGCTGCTCTGGGGATCTTGTAAAAATAGAAGGTGGCACCGACTGCCTTTCTGGAGAGGGCTGGGGTCGGTTCTACTCCGAATCGGGGCCAGTGACAGCTCTGGTGTTTTGGGGATAGTTTGCAAAGCAGAGTACCTTAACCTAGAAGCACAGCCTCAGGCAGGAAGGAGGGATGGGGACCAGCGGGAGGGATGAGGAGTGAAGGAGTCAGGGCGCATGTCCCCATCATGCCAGAGAATGACTTTTTATTTTTTACAACAAGAAACATAGAACTCTCCAGAGTATATGGGGCCGATTCTGAAAATGTTAAGATGTAATAATTGTGTTGGTTCAGTGACTGGGGACAGTCACACTTTTCATCAAGATAAAAGATAAAACCCTCCCTCTGCCACCCTGGAGCATGATGAGTCCTTGAATACTTTATTCATTCTGCGCTTGGGCTTGAAGACTTCAGTGTTCGGTGGGGTTCTTGCTTAACCACATTCTCAGCTTCAAGGTGGGTGAGTCTCTGGGTTCTTTGTCTTGTTTAGGGTTAGGGTTTAGTTCAGAGCGATTTCTTATAGGTGGAGTAATCCAGAGGGAGGGATTTGGCTTTTTAGAGGCTGCTTACTGTTATTCTCAGAGGAGTAACATGGGGCTGAGGCTGGCCTGGAACAATGGTTTCACCATGTTCTGGCTTTTGGAGCATGGCTGACCAGACAGCCTCTGGGTAATCTTTCTCTATCAAAGGTAGATTTTATTTCCCCTGGTTGCCGTTCTCTGGTAGAAAGGGGGCGTATGTGTGTGTGTGTGTCCTGCCTTACATGGCCAACGTGTTAATGAGTGGCAGATGGCCGAGTCTGTCAGTGTCTTCAGCCCCTGCTGGCCCATGTGCATTGGAGAGGCATAGACATGCCTTCTAGACTGGGGGGATGGGTCTCAGTAACCCCAGGTGATCTTTTCAAACCAAGGGGAATGGCACTTAGCCTTGAAGTACAGCAGAGTGCTGGATCCAAGAAAGATGGTTTCCTGGTAATCCTCTGTTATGCAGTGTTTGGGCGTAAGCTCAGTCTATTTTTTGACTTTTGGCGTCCCCGCCACTAGTCCAAGCTTAGGAGGAAGCAGCCACTTCCCTTACTCAGGACCGAGGACTCAGTCGTACCACTTTTTAGAAAGAGGCCAAGGGGGCCGATTGTGAGGACGTGGTGATCAGTGAGGAGTGTTAAGTTGATTTAAGGCTGGAGTGGACCAGTAAGTAGCTGGAGGGGTGGCCTCCTCGTCCTGGATGGCGACACTGGGGCGGCTGTGCTCCTGATACACACCTTGTCTGTATTACCCCTCACTCCCTTTCCTCGGACCTTAGATGACAGCACCGCGGCCACTCTCCCCTGCCGCCTTCAGCTCAGTGGAGAAGTCCAGTTACCTGCCGACTTGTCCCTTCCCTCTGAGCCTGTGGCCTGGAAGTTGGAATCCTTGGGCAGGCAGGAGACTGGGCAGACAGTGTCTGACTCGGATCCAAGGGGTCTGTTGGACAGCCCAGCCCTCATGCGCTCAGCAGACATCAATCGTACTTCCGCAGAGTCGGAACTGCCCGGGTGCTGGGGGTGCCCGAAACAGTCAGAAAGTCCCTCCTGGCATGGAGCTTATGTTCTGGTGGCGAAGACAAACAATTAAAAATAAAAGAAATAATGTAGTATGTTAAACACTGGTAAGTGCCAAGAGGAAAAATAAAACAAGGAAAGGGGATCAGGATTTTCAGAGGGAAGGGCTTCCCATTTGTACAGAAGGTGGCCCTGAAAGGCCTCACTGAGCAGGTGACTATTGAGCAAAGATGGGAAGGAGGCGGGTGAGCGAGCCATGTGGATGGCAGGAGGAAGAGCATTTCAGGCAGTGGGGACCACCTGTGCAAAGGCCCTGGGGTGAGCAACCCCGGGTGGTTGGACTAGTGTAAGGAGCCTGGGAAGGTCCACTAGCCTGGAAGTTACTGCTGGGAGGTTACAGTGTGTCCTGTGACACAGTGTTTATAGTGTTTCCACTGTTAGAAAAGTGGATAAAGAGGGAGTCTGCTTAAAATTCCCCTCAAAATTCCTTCTGCTCTAACCTTTGGTCTTCCCCGTGCTTGTCCTGAAAGTAAGTTCCTTGTGTGTGGTGCTCTGTGAAACATCTGTCCCCCTGACAGCGCCAGAGTTCCTCTGTGTGACCTGCCTGTGTAACACCCATCACAGCGGCCCCGTGCTTCTGGGTTTGTAGCGTTTCCACCTTTACTGTCTCGCTAAAGCCATGGTGTGAGCAGGGCAGAAGCGAATGCCTTCGTACCCACTTTGCAGGTAGAACACAGACTCGTGTGGTCAGATGCCTGTCCAAGGCCCAGGGTTAGTAACGGGCAGAACTGGTACTCGAACCATGTTCTCTGACCCTCCAGCCCATGGCATTTCCCCTAACCCACCAGCACTCTCCTCTAGAGTGGCACCTCTGAACAGCATCTGTGTGAGCCTGCTGGGCTGCCGTAGCATTGAGTACCACAGACTCAGTGGCCTGAACAGCAGACATTTATTTCCACATAGTTCTGGAGGTTAGAAGTCCAAGGTCAAGGTTTTGGCAGGGTTAGTTTCTCCCGAGGCCTCTCTGGCTTGTAGGTGGCTGCCTTCTCCCTGTGTGTCCACCCAGCCTTCCCTCTGTGCGTGTCTGTGTCCTAATCTCTTCTTCTTATAAGGACACTAGTCATATTGGATTAGGGCCACCTGCCATAATGACCTCATTTTAACTTAATTGCTTCTCTAAGGGCCCTGTCTCCAAATATAGTCAGATGCTGAGGTGCTAAGGATTAGGACTCCAACAAAGGGATTTTGGGGGAACACGATTCAGCCCATAACAGGGTGAGCGACCCCCACCCCCAGCAGGTGCCACAGCCCCCAGATGAACTCTTCACAGGAAAACCAAGTGCCTACAGTCCTTCTCGCTCACGCCCTGCTTTCTTGCTGCAGCTGATTGGGGCCCTGGTGCTGTCCGTGGGGATCTATGCAGAGGTGGAAAGGCAGAAATACAAAACCCTCGAAAGTGCCTTTCTGGCCCCGGCCATCATCCTTATCCTCCTGGGGGTCGTCATGTTCATCGTGTCCTTCATTGGCGTGCTGGCTTCCCTGCGGGACAACCTGTGCCTTCTCCAGGTGGTGAGTGGGCCTGCTCGCGCCTCAGCCGGGAGGTGGGGGCGGGTCCCTGGGACCCCAGGAAACCTGGGGAGACTGCCTCCGGGCCCTGGGCCGCTCAGTTCCTTTAGTCCTTGCCTCAAACCAGCTGCTCCAGAGGGTTCCTTAGATCTGACCCTGTGGGCCCGAGAGAGCCCAGGCCAGCTCCACTTCTGCATGTATGAGCCGATTTGAATCCTGTTCTTACTTAGAGTCTGTGTTCCTCTGGACCCTCAGTTTCAAGTAGGAGAAACCACACTGAAATGAGAGCAAGCAAAGGCAGGCAGAGGAGGTGGTTGTGAGTCACGGGCTCATGTAACCAGCAAGCTCCCATGGGTCCAGGGGTTTAGGCGGCACCACTGGGCAGGGTTGGGCAGTCTCTTTTGCTACCTCCCAGCTGGGACCGCTCCCTTCGCAGTGATTACTGCCAGCCTTAGGCCGACAGAGTCCTTTTAGCTCTGGATCCCAGGGTGTCTTTCCTGCCAACTCTGGCCACAGTCCCAGGACTCCGGGGGGCCTGGCTTGGGTTGGGGTGGAGTCAACCCTACCTGCATCCCTTTATGTGGGGAGGGATGACTCCCCAGAGCTGTGGGCAGCAGGTAGGCAGATCCATTTACCCTGCACTGATGTGCGTATCTTGGCCTCCTTTTCTCCCCTCATATGGGAAGCTCCTATGAGCCCCTATAAGCTCATAGGGGTCTTGGTGCTGCCTGAGGCTGGAAGTTGCTGGAATCAGTTTGGACAATGCCTGTTTTCCAGTAAAGGGGAGAGGTGCAGTGTGTATCCTCTAAGCTTCAGGGTCCGCTTCACCCGCTCTAGGGGCCTGGGGAGCTGCCTCTGAGGGCTCTCTGGGGGCATCTGGAAGCACTGCCCAGCCCCACCCATCAAGCCAGGCCCGTCCCCTCTGGCTCAGCTGGAGTGACACCCAGCTCTCCTCGTGGTGGGGGGAGGGGCGTGCTTTTCCACCTAGACCCTGCTGAGGACCCTGGGACAGATGTCAGTAACAGTCTGGGTGGGGCAGCTGAGTCACCCTTCCTGCTCTCTGGCTGCAGAGACGGGCTTTCCCCGCGTATGACCATCCATGTCCTATGTTCTCACGGCGCTGGCAAGAGCCCCCACCGAGATGGCTCTCCTCACTGTGCTTGACCTTGGAGCAGATGACGCTTCCCCCACACCCCACACACCTCCTCTGCCCCGCTCCAGGGGAAATCTCTGACTTTTGTTTTCCAGTTTATGTACATCCTCGGGATCTGCCTCATAATGGAGCTCATTGGTGGCGTGGTGGCCTTGATCTTCCGGAACCAGGTGGGTCTGTGAGTTTGTTTATCAGCAATGTGTGCCCTGAGCACCCACGGTGTGAGCCTTGGGCTGTGAACTGGGGGCGTGGCAGTGAGCAGAGAGCCCCACGGAGCTTCTGTGCTGCTGGGGAGATGGGCATCGAACAAGCACAGCAGCAAACAGGAGTGTGAGCCAGGGTCACGTGCTCGTGCCCGGGGTGCAGGTGGGAGGACGGTGGTGAAATAGTGGAAGGAGCTGGCCAGGTGTGCAGAAGCGTGGCTGGGGGGTGGGCGGTGAGGAGGAGGGCGGAAGGTGACGTTGAAGGGCCGCTGGGACAAGTCCCATATGTCCTCATAGCCACAGTTTAAAAGCTTGTGATTTTTCTAGAGGTGGTAGCAGTCTTTGGAGAGTTTTATGCGGGGGAGGGATATGGTCTGGTTTACAGTTCACCCTGGCTGCTGTAGGGAGGGCAGATGCGGGGGACCAGCTGGAGGCTGCGGTGGTCATGCCGGGAAGAGGGGACAATGGCTTGGACCCAGTGGAGGCACTGGGCTTGGGCCAAAAGGGCAGGATTTGGTGTCTGTTTCGGAGGCAGTGCCGATAGGACCCTGTCGTGGTGCATTTAGGAGCGAGGGAGAGAGGCAGGTGGAGAGGGTGACGCCAGTCGTCCTGGCCCTGGCAGGGTTTGCTGAAAAGGTTCTCGTGGCTCCTGGTCTCCAGCTCCTTCATGGCAGGCTGTGTGTGCCTCATACTGGCTGTGTGACTCTGGGCGAGTGACTTGGCCTCTCGGATCCTTAGGGGATCATGGAGTTTGGGGTGAGGATCTGAGGAGAGAACGCGTGTGAAGGGGCTGGCCTGGTTCTGGCACATAGCGGGCCCTCATTGGCTCCTCTTGCTCGAGGTCCCACGAGAAGCTAGTGGCGGAGCAGGCTGAATTCCAGCCCGGAAGGTCTTTCTTCCCTCAATCTTCTTCCTTTGTCTTCACCAATCTTCGCTGTTGTGGGCGGGGCTTGAGGAGCAGTGCCTGTTTGCAGAGCCCTGTCCCTTCACAGAGCCCCGTCCGTTCCCGGCCTTACCCCTGCGGGGCCCAGACAGCTTGGTGCTCCTGGGCAGTCACTGTTGGGACCGTGCCTCAGAGCTGTGGTCAAATTATCTTTCTTGCCGGAAGTTGAGGCCAGGGCAGCCATTGCTGTCCCACACTGTGCACATCTCTCAAGCAGCCCACCCAGCATCTGACCCCTGGGAAACTCTTCGTGGCTGTGGCTGGGATCCCAGCCCAGGTGGCCTGCGGTGGGACCTCACCACAGGCAAGTCCTGGACTCCAGGTGTTGTCTTCCTGTCTCGTGAGCCCCGGGGGTTGGGGGGTGGGGAGAGCTTCCCATCACATCGGTGGTGTCATCGAGGCACACCGAGGTTAAGGACCCTCCCGAGAGCACACAGGGAGGGAGAGGCAGCTCAGGGCTGCTTCCCAGTCCAGCCTTCTCTCCTGCTCCTCCCTTTTTTCTGTGGGCCAGACCCCTCCTCTGAGCTGGCAGGTCCAGGATCCTGGTTCATTTTTTGGCAGCCTTGAGGGGAGAGAGGTGTTTATTCCATTTGCAGTGGGGATGCTTCTCCGAGCAGCAGCGCGGCTCCCGCCGGCCTACAGCTTTCCAGGGCTGCGGGTTGGTGCTTTCCTGGCTGGAGCCCAGGTCCAGCTCGTGGGCAGCGGCATCCAAGGCCTTAACAAACAGCATTTCCTTAAGTGGGCAGCAGCTCTGGTTTCCTGTGCACTGCCACAAAGGCAGTCTGATTTGTCATTTCCTAGTGCCCTGTAGGTCAGCAGGGCCAGGACGACATCCCTCCCCTCTCAAGTGAGAGAGCTGAGCTAGATGAAGCTGCCAGCCTTTGAAACCTCCAGGGGCCCTTCTGGCCTCCCAGCTTGGGGTGAAAGTGTCCAGTTGTCCCCAAACCCTGAGGGTGCCATGGCCTGTGAAATGTGCTCCCACCCCTGGGGTGGTGTCCCCTCTGGAGGAGGGGCTTGGTGGCTTGGTGTACAGCCCAGAAAAGGCCCTCAGCAGCAGGACTCTCAGCTGTAAAATGGTGCAGTATTTGCATATAACCTCTGCACGTCCTCCCATATACTTTAAATCATCTCTAGATTACTTATAATACCTAATGCAATTAAATGCTATGTGAACAGCTGTTATACTGTATTGTTCTTTAATTTGTATTACTTTTTATTGTTGTACTGTTATTTTTTTTCCTGAATATTTTTAATCCGAGGTTGGTTGGATATGTGGTTGCAGAACCCACAGATAGGAAGGGCCAGCTATATAGCCTCCCTTCTCACCCAGAGCTAAGCTGTCAGTGGTCCAGAAGTGGAGAAAGTTCTTCACTGGTCTGGCCACTGGTCTCCCACAGCTGGTGTGCCCCACTGTGGGCAGCCACTGGGGAGTAAGGACTGGAGCCCCAAATCCCAGGGACACTGAGGCATGACTCCCCCAGCCAGCCTGCGACTCCTGGCCGGGTCCGAGAAGGGTCTGGCAGATTCTCTAAATGCTGCTTTGCCTTCTCTTCGCTCTCAGCTCCCTGGGTTCTCTTTGGTTCTTGGTTTCCAGATTGGGCTCCTGCCAGGGCTGGAGCAGAGGCTAGAGTCTTGGGGCAATGAGGATGAGTCCCTGTCTTCTAGAGGGACTGGGAGAGCCCCTAGAGGCCCAGGCACAAAGGAAGGAAGGAAGCCCTAGGCCAAGCAGCCCTCCTCCAAGTTGTGAGAACTGGGTTGGCGCTGGGTGCAGCTGGGCCGCCAGCAGCAGGGCCTCCTAGCCTTGGGGTTGAGGAGCTGATGTGGGGATGCTGGAAGCCAGAGGCGGCCTGCGGGACTGCAGGACAGCTACGTCCCAGAGCGGTGGGGGCCCTGGGCAGCTGGGCCCGCCTCTCCACGCCTTTTCCTGCTCCTCTGGCCTCCCATGCCCATCCCCTTCAATTCCTCGTTCATTTAAAAACACTCTAAGCACCTCTGCAGAGAGCAGTGATGTGGTAGCTTCAGAGAGCTTTAAAACTAGGTTTAAAAGAAAAACCTAGAAAGGACAGTTTTCCGTAGCTTTATCTGGTGATTTAAACAATGAGCTCTGAAAACCCTGTGGCCTTTGGTATTTGCTTACCCCCTCCTGCCCCCATGTGCATGGCCTTAGGCAAGCCCCTGACCCTGGTGGCTCCCCACCGCTAGCTCAGCCAAGGGTGCCATCAATGCTGTGAGCTCATTCCTTTGCCCCACCCTGGGTGGCAGATTGGCCCTACCCTTGTGTACTGTTTGTTAGGTACCCCCAACCACACCCCAGCTGGCTGGTCCCTCCCTGTATCACCCAGAGGGACAGGCGCCCAAGGTTGGAAAGGCTTTGTGACCTGGAGGCCTATGGGGAGGGTGGGCCTGTGGCCAGGTGGGTCCCTGCTCTGCTCAGACTGCATGGCTTGCAGATGGCCACCCAGCTCCTGCCCTGGGGCCCAGAGCAGGCCCATCAAGGGCCACGGGCTGGCGAGTTGAGAGCTGCTCACAGACATCTGCGTTTCCTCTCTTCTCTCGGGGGGACGCCCAGTCTCCTGCAGTCCCCGTGTCCCCAGAGCTGACGTTTATTAGCAGCAGAGGGCTTTCCTTCCGGCTGCAGAGGTCAGTCTGCCTGCGCTAGTCTCCTTCTTTACCTTGACTTTGAGCAGAGTGAGTCTCAGGGAGGGGGCAGCTGTTGCATTCTTTGTTTCTCTTTCTGATACCAGAGGTAATTTGGGGAGATGATCCCCAAACTGGAGTCATCTTGGCACCTTAAAGTGTGTCAGCCTGGGGGGTTGACACTTGGTCCCAGCGCCCCTCTGCCCATGGCCAGCCGGGCGGCCTTGGATGAGTCACATCGCTCTCTGGGCTGCAGGGGGCGGGTCTGGCCAGGGTCTGGCAGCCCCAGCACTCTTGCCTCAGGCTGCTTCCACTGCAGTAGGCTTTCTGGACAAGAGCTGGGGTCTCAGTCTCCCACAGGACTGCCATCTCCCACTGGTGACATGATGGGTATGAACTAGTCCATAGGGTATAATTATGCCAGGACCTGCTATGTGCCCAGAATCCCGTTAAATACTTTATTAGCTTGAGTTTATTTAAATCTCACAGCACCCCTGTGAGGCAGAGAGTATTTTCTTCCTGATTTTGCAGGTGAGGAAGTGGAGGCTCAAGTTAAATGAAGTACCCGAGGCCTGGGTGGCTGGGTGGCTGTAGAGACTGTTCTTGACTATGAGGCTCGGCAGCCTCTCTCAGCTTAGTGTTTGATCTCAGAGCTGGAGGGTGCCTTGAAGATAGGCCTGCAGGGTTGGTTCAGAGAGGCCTGGAACCCAGGGCCCTGTTGTCCCAGCGTGCCCCGCAACGCCTCCCCTGGGCGTTGTCTGGCTCTTCTGTCCCCACCGGAGCCGAGAATTCCCCCTTTGTCCCCAGTCTCTGCTGACACTCGACTTCCTGCTCTGAAAGCTCCAATTGTCACCCACACTCTCGCCCCCGCCTCTTCCCACTGTGGGGCCTTTTGTGCTCCCGAATCTCAGCACAACAGCCGGGCTGTTGATCCAGAAAGCCCAGCGTGACTGGCAGAGGGCGGCCTGCCAGTGCTTTCCCGGTGGGGATTGTCCTGGCCCCAGCTGGGAGGGCGACCGCTTCGTCTGTCTGTGGCCCAGCTCTGCAGTGGTAAGAGAGAGGACCCACACAGAAGGTCAGGAGACATGGATTCTGTCCTGGCGAGGCCCCCAACCAGCCTGCTCTATGACCCGGGCAAGGTGCCCGCACCCCGGCCTCAGTTTCCTCATCTGAAAAATGAGTGGTTAGATGGTGGAAGAACGTAGAGAGGGAATCTGGAGGGCAAAGGGAAGATTCCAGCTCAGACCTGTCCCTGGGCAGTAGAAAGAGCAACAGACAGGGAACCAAGACAGTCGAGTCCCAGCTCGGGTGTGGCTGCTTCAGAGCTGTGGCCCCAGCAGGGTCCCAGCCTCCTGGGGCCTGGGCTGTGTGACCTGCGAAGGAAATGGAGTGGGTGGCCCCTGCTGGGACATGGCAAAGGGGCTCTGGTGTCAGCAGGGCACTGGAGGCACAGGGAGAATGTGTGGCAGGGAGGTCGTGGGCCTCCAGGGTGGGGCAGGGAGGGGGCGCGCCAGGCAGGCGGGTGGGAGCGGCTCAGGCACGTGACTTCTGGGAAATGTTGGGTTGGACTCTGGGGCTGCGTGTTCCTTTCCTTTGCGATTTCTCTCTCTCGATAGACCATCGACTTTCTGAACGACAACATTCGGAGAGGGATCGAGAACTACTATGACGACCTGGACTTCAAAAACATCATGGACTTCGTTCAGAAGAAGGTGAGCCGGGCACTCTGGGTGAGAGATGTGCCTCCCGTGCCCTCTGCCCCCAATTTGGGCACCTGCCCAAGAAGGTGGGGGTGAGGGGTCAGGTGACTTAGCTGTTCCCAAAGCAGGTGGCTGGCCAAGGGGAGACGAGGGTGGGCTGTGGATGGCTCACGGAGGATGGGGAATCTGGGCCAACCTTCTCAAGCAGTCCTCCGCCCACACGGCTGGCCCAGAATGTTGTCCTCACCCTGCCTGTCCCTCTCCAGTTACATTGGCTCCCTGCCCCCTCAAAACACAACAAGGTGTTGCAGGGTCCCAGGGTGCCCCCCTCCAGTGGGCAAGGCTCCTCCTTCCTTGAAGTGAGAGTGACCCCCACCCCCAGTCCAAAGTCCCCTCTGCCACGTCCCTTCAGTGATGGGGAGCTCACTCCCTGTCAAGTCAAAGACAGCCCCAATGGAGGGAAAGCTCTTCACTGACTCCTGTTCCTCCCACATGGGGTGGCACAGAACAAGACTCCTCCCTTTCCTCCATGGCGTATCCTCGAACGTGATGATGGTTCCTTTTGGACCACGGACAAGTCTGTTGGTGCAATAATGACAATAGCAGTTGTAGGGCCACCACCATCCTTTTCTACATCAGTCTCATTGAGTCTTGAGACTCAGGCTCCTTATCTGCGTGAGGGGGATAAGAATAGTCTCTTCCTCTTGGCGTCATCGTGAGGGTCACCTTGACTTAATTCAGGAGAAGTGTCGGAACGGTGCCAGGCATAGGATAGGCCCCAGTGTCAGCTGTGATCATCTTTGTATCTCTCGGGTGACACGCAGAGTCTGAGGGCCCACTCGGCAGGGGCAGCACTTCCTGCGACACGACCTTGGGGGCTTTAGCTGGCCTGGTCCCCTGCACCAGCCCTCTGTGGGGACCAACCTCTCCCCACTCCCAGGGCCACCCGCTGCGGCTGCTGCCTTGGCTCGGGCCCTCTCTCTAGTCACAACAGGTGCAGGCTCTGGCAGGGCTTTTTCTGCC
Source organism: Propithecus coquereli (assembly GCF_000956105.1). Taxonomy (NCBI): domain Eukaryota; kingdom Metazoa; phylum Chordata; class Mammalia; order Primates; family Indriidae; genus Propithecus; species Propithecus coquereli. Next base: position 1,052,796 of record NW_012135747.1, on the reverse strand, counting down.
AGGGACGTGCCTGCCAGCTCTGGCTGGGAGAGCCGAGTCCTGCTCCGGGTGGAGCGGGATGTTTTTGTTGGATCCCGCCCTGGGCTGGCTCGGGGATTTCGTTTCTCCCAGCGTCGGCGTAGGAGGTGACGTGCACGGTGCCAGGCCCTGTGCTGAGAGCACGGCCTCTCTGTGTAGTCACTGTTCAGCTGTACAAAGCTGCCATTGCTCTTCCTGCTTTATAATGATCTAAGGCCCAGAGAGGCCGATCAACTTGCCTGAGGTCACATAGCTGGGAGTGGTTGTGTGAGAATTTGAAATTGGGTCTATTTGATCGCAAAGCAAATACCCTTCTAACTGCACCAGAGAAAGGCACTTCCAGGTCCCCAAACCTGATGGCCCATGACCTCCTACCCTAGCACTCCCCTGGTCGAACCCTGCACTGACTTCCCGTGGCTCCTGGAGTGCCACCCCCCGCCCCTGCTCACGGCTGACGGGGCTGTGCTCAGCTGGGCCCTGCCGCCGCCTCCGCCGCGTCCCTCCACCCTCGCCCACCATGTCCCAGATGCGCTGGCCTCTGCTCCGCTGCCGAGACACAGGTTGTTTCTGCCTGGGGCCCTTGCAGGTGGCGGCTGGCTGTTCCCTGTTGTTCACGTTTCGGACGCAGTGTCTGCTCCTCAGGGCGCCCTTTCCTGACTCCCAACCTAAAGCCTCCCCTCCCCGCCTTCCCTATTTCTCCGTATCTGGGGTGCACAGCGCCAGCTCCCGACCTTCCATCCACTGGGGGAGCGCTGCTTTTCTCACCGCGTCTCTCCAGGGCCCAGGACAATGCCAGGCACACACCGGCCCCTCAGTCGGGCTGTGGGAGGGACGCAGCTAAGGGGAGCGCCCAGACAGGGTGTGAGGGGCCCAGACCCGCTGAGCTGGAGGCAGCGGCTCCTGGGGCAGGTGAGGAGGTCAGTTGTGCGGCAGGGACTTGCACAGGATCGTGGTCTCTGGGACCTTAAAGGCCATCTTCTCCAGCCTGCACCTGTACTGGGGACATGAAGATGAAGAAGGTGGAGTCTGGGTGTCAAGGAAGGACTTTTCCTTCCAGTCTAGTCACCACTCTGATGTCCCACTAAGAGGCAGCCCAGCCCTGGCTTTTGTGCCTCTCCAGTGACGGGTGCTCACTACCTTCTAGGCCGCCGTGCCACTCTTGGACAGCTCTGGCCTGACAGCATACAGCTTCTCTCCCCACCAGGGTGACCCACACATAAATTGCAGCCATCTCCTGGCAGGGTCCCCTCGTGCTGCCTGCCTGGGGCTGCAGTGATGGCGGCAGCTCCTCTTTCCTGCCTGCTTCCTTCTCAGTTCAAGTGCTGTGGCGGGGAAGACTACCGCGACTGGAGCAAAAACCAGTACCACGACTGCAGCGCCCCTGGACCCCTGGCCTGCGGGGTGCCCTACACCTGCTGCATCAGGAACACGGTAGCCCCTGCTCTGGGGGTGGGGGTGCACGGGGGCCACCCGGCTGGTCAGACTCCTCTCTCCTCTTCCTGCCTGAGTTGGAGCAGGGTGGTGGGGCTGGGTGGGGGTGGATGGGGGTAGGCAGGGGTGGTGGTCAGAGCCGAGGCTTTCCTGAGCCTCAAGGGCTGCTGCAAGCGGAGATTCTGGGGTGGGAGCGGGGAGGCCGTGTCTTTATTGTGTGTTAGTTAACATCTATTGAGCACTTACCCTGTGCAAGCCTGTTCCAGGTTCTTTGGTTGTATTAACTCATTTAGTCCTTATGCAACCCTGTGGGGTAGGTACTGTTACTTTACCCACCTTACGGAAGAGGAATTGAGGCACCAGGAGGTTAGGTGTCTTGCCCAAGGCTGTTGGGGCTGGGACGAAATGCAGGCAGCTGCTGCCCAGGCTGTGCTCGGTAGCACTGTGCAAGCCGGGCGAGGGTGGGAGGGAGCACTGTGCAAGCCGGGTGAGGGCGGGAGGGAGAGGCTTCTGGGCCAGGTGGCTCAGCAGGGCCCGCACTTTAGGCATCTCCAGTGGACTTTGGCCGTGAGGTCCTAGTGATCATTGGCAACTGGGTGCTTGGAAAGAAGCCTGGTGACATAGATGCCTCCTCCTCTCCCCAGCACAGTCCTCTCGCCTCCGTCTCCTCCTCAGTCACTGGGGATGCTGTCCTGTGTAGTCACTGCCTAAGCGAGAGGCTCCGCCAGTCCTTGTGTTTGACTGACGTGCTCAGAAACTGTTTCTGGATTGGGACGAGGTGGAGAGCTTTGCGATTACTCATGCCCCAAATAGTCATGGAAAGTTTCTCCTCTGACATCTCCACCATTCCGTGCCTACTGCCGGATTCTGTAAACCGAGCAGCTGCGGGCGGGGGCCTTGCGCATGAGTCGGGGAGCCGGCGCCAAGTGCACTGGCCTAAAAAGGGCCGGGCTGGGAGGGGAGCTGTGTTTGGAAATGTTGGCTCCGTTTTAGGGTAGCCCCTGGGCAGGGAGAGCGTGGGGGAGGAGCCCGGGGTTTTAGGAGGGGCCCATGTGGGGTGATCACAAACTTCCTCACCCAGGGCAGCAGCACCAGAATGTCCCATTCCAGACGTGGAAGCCCAACTTGTATTCATTCATTTCATTCGTTGATTGAACAAATCTTGCTTGAGGACCTACTATGTGCCAGACATGTTTCTCAGTCCTGGGGGTATGGCAACCACCCAGAGAAGTCTCTGCCTACATGGAGATGACACTATAGTGGGGAAAACTGACCAAAGAAGTAAGTAAAAGATAGTACGTTAGAAGGTGATAAACGCTAAGGAGAAAAGTAAAGTAGGATGTGGAGGATTGCAATTTTGGATACTGAGAAGGTGGGTTCTGGAGGAAGTGGGGCAGTAAGCTGCAGGTGTCCGGGGAAGGGACGTTCCTGGCAGAGAGAGCAGGAAGTGCAAAGGCCCTGAGGTGGGAGTTGCCCTGGGGTGTTTGAGAAACAGCACAGAGACCAGTGTGGCTACAGCAGAGTGTACACGGGGAGGATGGTAGGAGGTGGAGCCAAGGAGGTCGTGGGTGCCCTGAAGGTCATGGGCAGGACCGTGGAGTGCCCTTGAGTGCCGGGGCCGTCAGGGCTGCAGTGGTGCGGCGGATCTGACTTGGGTTTTACCAGGATCACCCTGACTGCAGTGGGGGACACAGCTGGACACAGGGAGTCAGGTTAGGGGCTAATGTGCAGCAGTGCGGGGGTCACAGGCCAGCCTGGCCAGGAAGCCGACTCAGAGCTGCTGGCCGGTGAGCAGGAGGCTTGGCGAGGTGCTCTGGGCTCAGCACCGGTGGCAGGGAGGCGCTGGACGCAGGGTTGGGCAGGGGAGAAGTTGAGCAATGGTGCAATCTCAGTGCGGGTCGGCTGGGGACCTCTGTCAAAGCTACGACATGGTCCTTCACAGTTGTCCCGTATCGGGGTGAGAGGGCCAGGCCTTCACACCCCCACGTTGACCAGGCTTCGCGTCAGGACAGTGTCCCACCCGGAAGGGACGTGCTGGCTCCACGTGAGGATGTCTTAGTCTGGATTCACTCCTCCGTTCTGTGCATTAGGTGAGAGGAGGCACACACACAAATCACCTTGTGAACTCTGCTGTGCTGATTTCTCAACTGCCCAGGAGTCCCCTCTCCGACTTCCTGTCCTGCGGCCCTCGGCCAGAGGGAGGAGGCGACTGACGGCTGGTTTCGGGCCTGCGAGCTGCTGTGGGGGGCGGGTGCCCAGGGCTAGTGATGCTCAGCAGCGTCTTCTGCAGAGTGTTGATGCTGTGGTCAGACCAGGAGGGCTTCACCTGTGGAAAGACCGTGGCTGCATTGTGTCCTCCCACCCCTTGGGGAGGCGGGTCCCCTCGGGCCCGGAGAAGGATCTGGGCTCTGGTGTCAGGGAGGCCTCTGCCAGTTGCATTCTGCTGGGAGACTCGGTGCCCCTGAGGCAGGCCGGGGATGCTGCCTCCTGGGCTGGCACAGTGAAGTTACTCTTGTCACCTCCTTCCGTACTATGTCATTCACTTCTTTGTTAGGTTCACCGTCTGCTCCCTTTCTCTAGAATAAGTTCCATGAAAGCGGAGACTTCGTTTTGTTATTCTGTATTCCAAGCGACTAGACCTGTGTGCCTGGCACAATATAGAAGCTCAGTTAGTACTTGTTCAATGAATGAATGCGTGAATGAGGTGGAGAGCACCCACTCCCATCATGTGCTCGTGCACCTGCTCCCCAGGCCTAACCCTCTCCTGGGGTCGTGTTCATGGTCTGGAAGGTAGTCTAGGGCTACCTCCTAATGCTGCTGACTGATGCCAAGCGGGCACTGGGCGTTGCTGGCTCTGAGGGTACCCAGGGGACCGTCCAGACTGAGGGAGGTTATTTTGCTCACACACCAAGCCCTGACATTTAGAATGTCCTGGATGACATCTGAGGCCCCACCTTCTCTCTTGGAGGGAGAGTAGACACCCTTCCTTGCCTTTCCAGGGGCTGGAATTGTAAACAAAGTCACTGCAGCCAGCCTTCCTGTGCTTTTCCATGTGCCCGGCCCTGGGACAAGCACTTTGTGTGTATCTCATCTTATGTCCAAAACAGCCGCAGGAAGTGGGTTTGCTGATCACCATGACCTCTTTGTTTATTCATCCATCTGTTCATTAACAAATATGTATTGAGTGTCTCCATGCGCCATCCCCGTGACCCACCTAGGCTGGTCACAGATCTCATTGGTGGCAGAGCAGGGTCGGGCCCCAGCAGACGTGGTGCCCAGGGCCAGGCTGGGCACTGGGCTGGTGTCCCCTGCGTCATCACTAGCTCCTGTGCACCCACCCCCATAGCAACGTCACTTGGATGTGGAGCAGTGGGGCTGGTGGGGGGTCACAGCTGGACCAGGGGTCTCGCTCTCTCACCTCACAGGTGGAGAAGGAGACCCCTCAGGGCACAGGCGGTGATGAGAAGTGGCCGTGCCAGCCTGTGACTTGCAGCCTGGGGAAGGATTTGACTGGGTCTCAGGCCCGACCACAGCTTTTCCTGCCCCTGAATTAATCAGTGGCTGGGAGTCTCGGAGAGCAACTCTCTTCCCAGGAAGGGACTTTTGGCAGCTCCCTCTGCTGCCGGGGCAGTGATCTGCGGGGGCAGGGAGGTGTGGCCAGGGGCCCCGCCTTGCTTCAGGTAAACCACAGCTGACCAGGGTCCCAGCTGTGGTCTGAGGTTTTCCTCCACGAGAGCCCGCGGAGCCTCGATGTCTGAGATGGCGCATAACTGTGTCAGCCAAGTGGTGCTCTGGGGCGGCCACCGCCGGGGAACCTGGCAGCGCAATTCCCTCTGGGGTCCTGGTCTGCTGCTGGTGGCAGGTGGTTCTGCTTCACAGCCGAGCAAGTAGCCCTCCCACGTTTCCTCACGGGGCTTTTCTTGGAGGGGGCGGGTAAGATGTAGACCAAAGCTAGACCACCGGGTTGGAATCTCAGCTCCATCCATGCCAGACAGCGCAACTCTCTGTGTCTCAGTTCTTTCATCTGTAAAATGGGTGGAGGCGTAGTGCCTTTTAGAGTAAGTGCCATTATAAACCTTAGCTATTATACATTTCTGTTTCAGACAGAAGTTGTGAACACCATGTGTGGCTACAAAACTATCGACAAGGAGGTAATGTCTTTGAAATGCCTTTCCCTAGAAATGTTGCTCTTCCCACCCTACTCTTAGGATGATCAGAGGGGTTTCTGGAGGTGGGGCTCCTGGCTGTGAACCAGAGCCAGGAGTGCTGGGGTTTTCTGCCCCCACCCAAACACAGAAGGGCTCAGGGAACCAAGAATTACCCCAGGCTGGGAGATGCTACCTGCCAGGGTTTGCCGAGCACCTGCTGTGAGCTGCTCCATGTGAGGCACTGAGGGCCTTGCTGGTCCCCCCAGCCGTGTTCAGCACCAGCTTGCCTCTGCCCCCGGGGCCACCAGTTTGCAGATGGCTCACGCTGGTTCCCTCTGCCTGGGAGCTAGGAGTCCCTGGGGTTCAGCAAGCCCTCTGGGCGTCCCCCTGGGTCAGCTTCCTGGGCAACTCCCCTGGACTGGGAGAGAGGTGGGGGTGGTGCCGGGAGGGGAGCTGAAGGTAACGGTGACCTGAGATGCTTCAGAGCAGTGGTTTTCAAGGTGGGGTCCCTGGACCACAGCGACAGCATCCCCGGGGGACTTGTTAGAAATGCAAATTCTTGGGGCGGGTCATTCTGACACATGCCAGAGTATGAGAGCTACAGACCAGCCGTGGTTCTCAGCTTGTGTGACCCAATAGCCATTTTTTATCACAAACGCTTGGTAATGCCCTACTTACTATCCCCAAATGAAATTCATAGATAACACCACCTACCTACACTCCTAATTTCAAAACAATCAACACAGTGATCTGACATGAAAGAGAAATAAAGCAGTTTACAGCTCTGTAACACATTTCAACACGTGAACGCCCGGGCAGCGGTTAAGTACAGCAGGAGACACAGTGAGGGGGTTGGGCGTTTGCACCGAGGTGGGGGATCCTCGAGATAGGGGTGACCGCGGGGCAGCAGGTGCAGGGTTTGTGCTGGCAACTCGCCTACCGTGGGCATCGTTTTTGCTGTTGGCGTGGAGTCTTAAAATGGTGAACAATTCTTGATAGAGTTCTGAATTAAATAAAGTTTAATTATGCCTTAATTTACATAATAGTAGTTCTGGGAAATTCATTGTAACCAGTGCAGAAAATTCTTTGTTTTTCCTAAGTACCTGAAATGACGCTTCCTGCTCAGGTGACTGTAGACAGGTTTTTCACTCACACCAATGCCTGGGGGACATCTGAGAGGCACGCAGGCGGGACAGCTTGTGGGACTGGATTGCCCTGAGCTCTGCAGTCCCTCAGCCCTCAACCCCAGTCGTTGGGACAACCAGAAGTGCCACCACAGTGTCCCCAGTGCTCTCTAGGGAGCAGTACTGCCTGGCGAGAACCAGTGGTCTAGGGCTACCTCCCCATGCTGCGTACGGGAAACTGAGGCCCAGAGTGGTTGAGGGGCTGGCTCAGACCTCGAGTGAGTGGCAGGGTCGGACACAGGCTCCAGCAGGGCGAGCTGCTCGGCTGGGCTGACCGGCTCCTCCCCTGCAGCGCCTGAGCGTGCAGAACGTCATCTACGTGCGGGGCTGCACCAACGCCGTGCTCATCTGGTTCATGGACAACTACACCATCATGGCCGGCGTCCTGCTGGGCATCCTGCTCCCCCAGGTGGGCAGGCTGTGGGTTCCGACAAGGTGTGGCTTGGCGATCACAGGGAAGGGCACAGAGGTGCAGGGGCACAGTCTGGGCTCGCCCTGGGAGGGCTGCAGGGCTGGAGGGAGAGGGGGAATGGCAGTAGCATTGGTGGTTAAGCTCTGCCAAGTGCTTACCTGGCACTGTCTCCTTCATGCTCTGGGAGGCGGGTATGACTGTCATGCCCGTTTCACGGGGAGGAAACCGAGGATCAGCGAGGCTGCTTGACTTGCCCAAGGTCCCCTAGATAGTGCGTGGCAGAGCTGGGGTAGAGGCAGAAATCCTAGACTGACAGGGTGGGGGACACAAGGAGATCTCTGGGATTTCCTGGGAGGACAGAGTGGGGGCTGCTTGGGCAGTGGGGATGCTGGGGGAAGTCTCCGCCGTGGGGGTTTCCTGGGCCACCCAGTGCCATGAGGGCTTGTGACTGGCTGCAGGGTTTCTGGGAGCCAGGAACTGCCAGGGAGGGCTGCCCTGATGCCCAGCAGGCTCTCATCGGCTCTGTCCCTCCTTCCCAGTTCCTGGGGGTGCTGCTGACACTGCTGTACATCACCCGGGTGGAGGACATCATCACTGAGCACTCTGTCACCGACGGGCTCCTGGGCCCTGGCGCCAAGGCCAGCGTGGAGGCGGCAGGCACGGGATGCTGCCTGTGCTATCCCGATTAGGGAGCCCTGGGACGGCGGCTCCACCAGGACCGTGCCGGAAAGCACCTCTGAGTCCACACTGTGGGGTGGACAGGACTGCGGCCCCTCTGCCACACTCGGCACTGACTGAAGCCCGGGCTGTGTGTGCCTGCCCGTGGTGTCCCTCCGCCACCACCTCCCCCAGGAGGCTTCCCTGCAGCCTGGGGAACAAAGGCGCCCCTTCTCCAGGCCTGGGCCCAGGGGCAATGGGGAGCTCAGGGCTCAGCCCAGCTTGGGGCCCATTTCGTTTCTGCCAGTGCCTTGGCCGGTGGTCCTTATGCCCCTGCGAGGGCGGTTTGTAGAGACTTGTAAGTGGAGAGAGGAGAGAGTGTGCGCCCCGGGCGGCAGGGGCGGGAGGGGCGGGCTGCAGCCTGGGCCCCACCCCCACCCCTCAGCCACGCCCGGGTCCAGATTGGAAAACTCAGCCTCCAGGTGCCTTGAGTCCTCTTCCACAAGCGCTGCTGCTTTGCTGACCCTGGTTTTTTATGTGATTTTTGTAACATTCATCTTTTGTACAGATAACAGGAGTTTCCGACTAATCAAGGCTGGTTATTCCCCCACCTGCCCTTGTCCCCTTCAAACCAGTTCATTAATCCAACAATAAAGGTATTTTTTTTTTTTTTTTGGTCTTTCATTTCTGCTGTTTTGTTTGGGGGGCAGTGTGAGGAAGGCCTCAGCCTGGACTTGGAAACCCCTTGTTGGTGCAAGAACTGGAGGAAGCTACATTGGGCCAAAGATCTGAAGGTTCGGTATAGTTTGGGACACAGGCCGGGGAAGGCCTCAGGGCCGGAGGTGACGACACCTATCTTTCTGAGAAGTGAGGGAAACTGAGGCTGGGTGATGTACGGCATGAGGCTCCACCTCCAGGGAGCGGGGCGGATGGAAACTAGGAAAACCTGAGAGCTTGGGAGGCAGCAGTGCACGCAGGCACACCTGTGGCTGCAGAACTGGGGCTGCTTCCCCGCAACAGGAAGCAGCTCATTGTCCCCAGGGCTGGTGCTCGATGCCATGCAAAGCGTGGTGCTGATCGCCCCCTGCTGGTGATGGCAGGGATTGCATGGACCAGTACACTCAAACCTTTGGGTCTCCCTCCAGCGGTTCTGGAGTTTCTGTGAGGTTCTTAGTAGCCAGGGCAATAGAACAGTAAGATCCCCAAACTTGAAGAACTCTAATGGTCGGGACTACCCATACACCCGGAAGTCAAGTGGTTGGGTGCCTGGTCTGCCACGTGTACGAGCCTGAGTTGTCTGATGTGGTGTAAGGGCAGCAGGGGGTTTTGGAAAGGAGAGGATAATGCAACAACAGAAACACATCACAGAGCGAACTTTGTGCCGACTTGTGTGAACATTTTCTAGATATTAACTCCTTCCATCCTCCCAACTGTATGTGGTCATTCTCATCTCCATGTTATTGATGGGGAAACTGAGGCACAGAGCAATTGGGTAAGTGATAAAGTCATGCCTTGAGCCCAGGTGGAATCTCTCCAGGCACTCAGCCCCTCTGTTTAACTGCCTCTGCCACCTCCCGTGCACACGAGGTGCCCGGTGTGCAAAACCAGCCGTGGCTGCAGCCGCTACTGCATCTCTGCCCAGGCGTAGCCATCGCAGCTGCTGCTGGAGCCTCTGTCTCGTCCCCATGTTGATTGTGTGGACATAAGGCCAGGTTGAGCTCTGTGGGGTTGGTGGCCTCGTGGCTCTATGGCTCTGGTCGTTCTCTGAGAATTCTCTCTGTGCCCAGAGGGGAGAGGGCAGCGAGATGCCAGAGGCCCTTCAGGGACTGGGACTCCTCTGAGTCTGCTTGTCCAAAGTCACCTTACCCTGGAGCCTGGACACCTGGCCGCCTTGTCTTCCTGTCTTTCCACCGCCACTCACAGACACCCCTCTGCCTCGTACTGTGGCCCCTCGTGGCTGCTTATGTGGACCAGGCTCATGGTCAGTGCCCACAGACGGCTGAGCTCCGGCAGACACTCATCTCCCCTTTTCCAAACCTCAGCCACTCACCTCTCTAGAGCATGAAACGGAACACCTGGAGAGGGCTTCGCCAGTTGTGTGGCTGGGGACTCCCCTTTTTGTGCTTGAGACAGTAATGTCCTCTTGCTTCCTTGTCTCACAAAGATAGAAGAAGGACCCACAAAACAAGTCCTTTCCCACACCATGGCTCACGGAGGAAACGGCAGTGTTTGTGCAGCCCACGGTATTTGTGAAGCTAGAGGAGATTTGTGGGCCTTGATTATGGACTTTTTTGTTCTATAGTTACAAGAAAAATAAAAAATGCATTAAGGAAGACCAACTT
>NW_012135747.1:970003-1041080 GCF_000956105.1 Propithecus coquereli | reverse complement strand
GTCTCACTCTTGCTCAGGATGGTCTCAAACTCCTGAGCTCAAACGATCTGCCCACCTCGGCCTCCCAGAGTGCTAGGATTACAGGCATGAGCCACCACGCCTGGCCGAGAACTCTTTATTCTGGATACAAATCCTTTATCAGATATATGATTTGCGAATATTTTCTCCCAGTCTGTGGCCGCCCCTTCTGAGTCTCAGTTGTTGGTTCCTCTTCCCCAACCTCTTTGCATCTGAGGGCCACATCTGTCTTTTCTGTCTACACTCACTCCCTCGGTGACCTCACCTAGCCTCGTGGTTTTAAAAACCATCTCTAAAGTTGAGACTCTCAAAATGACCTTTCTTTCTTGGACTTACATATCTGACTGACTACCCAGCACCCCCACTTAGACGTCTCATAGAAACAGGCACCTGAAATTCCCAGTGCTAATCCCCGGTCTTCCTGCCCCCAGGCTGGCGCTGCAGCTGTCTTCTGGAGCAACCACGGCCCCCTCTTTCCAGTTGCGTAACCCAACAAACTTGGAGTCGGACTGACTGTTCTGTCTCTCCCGTGCCCCGTCAAACCCACTAGCAGATCCTGCACACTCCCTCTTGGAGACACGGCCAGAATTTTCTCACCTCCGAGCCACCACCGTCTCTCACCTGGATGCATCTCATGGCCTCCCAACTGGTCTCTCGTGGTCCATTTTCTACTCAGTAGCCAGAATGATCCTGTTACAGGGTCGCTCCTGTGGCCTCTCCTGTGCTCCCCGCTCCAGCCACTCTGCCCTCCCCCTGTCCCTGGGGGGCGCCAGGCCTTGGCATTGGCTGCTTCCTGTGCCTGAAGTTTTGTGCTGTCAGGTGTCAGCATGGCTGGCTCTCAGTTTTGTCTGGTTGATGTCACCTCTCCCTGAGACCATCCTTGGCCATCCTTAATAGCACCGCAGTCTCCTTTAATCCCCTGCGCCCCAGTCCAGGCTTTTTCTCTTAGCACTTATCACTGTGTGACGTGCTATGTACTTTACTTACTGTCTCATTTTCTGTCTCCACTACGGGAATGAAAGCGCCACGAAGGGGGAGCTTTTATGTGTTTTGTCCATGACTTGTCTTAGCCCAAGTTCTCCTGAGAGCTGATCTGAGACAAATGCTTTGGATAGGCAATTTATTTAAGAAGTGATTCCAGGGAGCAGGAGTGCGGAGCAAGGAAGTGGGAAATTAAACAAGAAAGGAGGAAAAGCCAATATAAAATGCATTATTTAAAAAATTTTTTTTCGCTTTTATTATTTTTAATTGACACATGATAATTGTATATATTTCAATAAATGTATACAATGTGTAATGATCAAATCAGGGTAATTAGCACATTCGTCACCTCAAACATTTATCGTTTCTTTGTGCTGCGCACATTCAAAATTTGCTCTTCTAGCTATTTGGAAATGCACAATAATAAATCGTGGTTAATTATAGTTGCCCTGTGGTGCTACAGAACACGAGAACTTACCCCCGCTCTCTAGCTGTGCTTCTGTTAATGGACCTTGGCCATTCTCCCTCCCAGAAGGCATTGCAGTGGGGCCGCCCACGCCCTGGGACCCCATGAAGAGGCTTGGGAGATGGGAGGGAACTGTCCACCCAGAGGATGAAAGAGGGGAAAACATTTCCTCATCTGCCCCCACTGGTGAGTGGCCCCCAGGCATGGAGTCCCCTGCTGTTTAGGTCGCACGTGCAAGTACCAAGCAGTTTCTGAAGCGTTTCCAACTGCAGCCTCAGAGAAGCCCCGGGGCAGGAAGAGACGTGTGGTTGGACTGGAGGGGAGGCTGCCCTGTGCACCTGCTCGAAGAGCTGTATCCTGCAGCCCTGGATGGACTAGGACAAGGGGCCCAGAGGATTTGGAACAGAGCACAGAGGTCTCTGCACTCTGTCCCTAGCACCTAGCTCAGGGCCTGGCACATAGTAACATTTGAGACAATAGACCAGAGCTGGTGAGTGAAGGGGAAGGATGAGCGAGGGACACTATCCACGGGGAAATTAGCCCTGAGCAGCTCTGGCAGCCAGGCCAGCCCCTAGGCGATATCCCAGGGGCCGGATTGGTGAATGGGGCCAGTGCTCACAGCCTGGACTCCCTGTGGTGCTGGGGCTGTGCTGGGCCCTGGGATGGACCTGAACTTTGCCTCCTGATCTTGGAGAGGACAACCCTTCGTTGGACGACTTGTCTCCACCATCCCAGAGTCAGTCAAGTAACAACTGCCCTTTTTTCTTTTCATGCACAGCCTCTGTGCTTGTCTCTTTTCACCCATAATGGTCCCAAATCACACGTTACAGAAAAGGGACTTGGGATCAGAAGAGTTAAGGAATGTACTGAGGGTCCTGCATCCTGTGAGTGGTGCAGCTGGGATTTAACTGGCTCCAAGACCCTTGTCCCCCATGTTATGTCAGTCTGGAATTTGAAGTCCTATCTACCACTCCAGCCTCGGCCCTGGGCTCTAGTCAGCGGGTCCCTGGACTGACCCCGTTCATTCTTAGCTCACATGGTTCTACCCATCATCTCACCAGAAAGTCCACATCCCCCCATCCCCATCTCCTCTGAGTCTCACTTCAATTCTGTTGGTGGAGGGACTTATTTTATAATCACCCATTTTGCAGATGAGGAAAGCTGAGGCCAGACTAGCTTAGTAAGTTGTATGTCAAGAGGCTCTGCAGCAACCCCAGACCCTGGCTTAAGCCCTTGCCCTGCCTACCACCCTCCTGGGGCCTGGGAGGCACCAAGAAACATGGGGCTGCTGGCTCTGGCACAGGGTCCTGGCTCCCCTCAGGCTGTGGGCCCTTGGAGGGAGCCTGGTTTGCAGTCCTTGAAAACCCAGGAAGGCAGAAGTCACCAGCGTGGCATTTTCTTGCCAGGGCAAGAAAATGAGCAGAACTGACATGGCTTCATGTGGTCACTAGGTGGCGCTGCTGGTCCACAGTGTGACAACGCTTGGCAACTCCATCCCCCAGTCTGGGCACCTGCTGGGGCAGCAGCTGGAGTGAGCCCCCCACCCCATACCCCAAAAGAGCAGACCATAGGTGAGGGAGCCTACAATATTATAGGCACCTGCATATAGTAGGTGCTCAATAAATAATGGTTAAATGAATGAGTGACCATTCTGTGAAGTTGGCATAGTTGAGACTTTTTCAGCCCTCTTTCACACACTAGGAAACTGAGGCCAGATACCAGCAATGGTAATAGTAACCAAGGGTACTATTATTGGCTGTCATTCGGTCACTATGTGCCGGGCACTGTGCTTAGCACATTTATTCTCCACCCTAAACAGGACCCAAATGAATTCCCTCATCTGCCAGCACAGCCTGGCCTGGGTGTCATGTGACCACCAGAGGGCAGCCTTGGCCTCCAGACAGCCACAAGGGGCCCGGCAGGGACTTAGAAGCCAGAAAGAGATGGGGGCACCCGGGCTCTGGAGGGCAGGTTCTGCATCTGTAAAAGGAGGATGACCGTCCCTGCCCAGCCGGGTCTCTGGGAGGAGGACGTGAGACCATGCGTGGAAAGTTCTCAGCCCCTATGAGGGCTTACGTCACGGTGGCTGGGGACCGGGGCTGCTCACTGAGCACGTGCTGACTGAGGGCGTGGAAATGGCTTGGAGTGCGCGGCCCTGAGCTGGCCGGGCCCTGGGACTCTGTGGGCCACTGTATCCCACACGCGAGCCCCGAGGGCCAGGCTCGGCCTGACATGCCGCCTTGTAGGCTGTCAGCCTGGTCACATCTTTGTCCCGCTCCGGGCCTCTGTCTTCTCTCCAGAGGGAGCTTCTTAGGGTTTCCAGGCGTGATGGCTCAGGGGTGGCCGTGCCAGATGTGTGGACGCCCTTTAGCGCCCTGTCAGCCCGCAGATGGCTTCACTGCCCCCTCCAAGCAAACGCACCATGGCTGCCCTTCTTCTCCCAATATCCAGTGGGAAAACCCAGAGAAATCACACAAATGGAAACATATCTGCATCAAATTAGGAAACTAAGCCTGTGCTTGTGGCAGATCTTGTAGCCATTTCCAGCAGAAACCCAGACTAAGGCACTGTTAGCAATGGGCTGCTGGGGGCTTGGCCTTCTCAGTGGGGTTGCTGTCATCGGCCTCAGCTGCCCTCCTGTGGCTGACGTGGACTCCGCTGGGGAGCTCTGGAGCAAGACAGTGGAGGGCCCTTCAGAGTCACGTGGACCTTGCTGACAGCAATAGTGGGTCTTAGAAACCAACTCCCATGAGAGGAGCCACCCACTCAGAGAGTGGGCAGTGGAGGCAGGACGCAGACCCCACCCTAGACCAGCAGAGCCACCCACGGCTCCTGGCCGGTGGTGCCTGGAGAATTAGAACGGGGTCTCACACCCAGAAGGGGACTATTCCTGGACCAGGGCTTGGCTGGGCACACACCCCCCAAAAAGGCTCAGCTCTGTGAAGATTCCCTCCTCTAGGGCCTGAGGGGCCTGTGTGGGAGCCAGGGCCCATAGCTGGGACTCTCCACTGGAGGAGAGTGGCCAGGAGAAAAAACTGGGCCATGAGAAAAGGTGCAGGAGCAGGGAAAGGGGAACAAGAGGCAAGGACTGTGACTTAGGATCACTACAGCTACAGCACCTCCCGAGACACGTAGTAGGTGCTCAATAAATACGTGTCGCATATGACTCAAAGTATAACCTTCCTTAGCAATAGATCCTACTGGCAAAATTAGGATACTTGTACTTTGGGCTCTACATAAGTTGTAAGAGAATATTGCTTCTATGAAATAAGGACGATCATGGTAGGAGACACTGGTAAACGAAAACACAGCATCTGGTTTGCATTTCCATTGGACGCAGTAAGTAGGAGGCCGGAAAGTATAAAAGTCAATGCAAGATACAAAGCACCAGAGGGAGAAACATTCCCAGGATGCAAAGGAAAAGGTCAAGGACAGAGCATCACTGAGAACATACGAAGACAAGTCACAAGAGTCTCACTTGAATGACTGGCATTCTTTCCCCCTGACAGACACCCTGCCACCCCAGAATAAAGGAAACAGAGGAGATAATAAAAGTTGTTAAAGAAGTACTATGGCACCAGTTCTTGAAAATAAAAAAAGAAAAAAAATGGAAAACACAATTAAGAAGTGAACTTTTTTTTTTTTTTTTTAAAAGACAGGTCTCGCTCTGTTCCAGGCTGGAGTGCAGTGGTGGGATCACAGGTCACTGCAGCCTTGAACTCTTGGCTTCGAGTGATTCTCCCACCTCAGCCTCCTGAGCAGCTGGGACTGCAGGCACAAGCCATAGTGCCCTGCTAGAAGTAAACTTGTTATTTAAAAAGAAAAAAAACCCTGTAAATTAAAAAACATGCAAATCCTGTGGTAGTTCTTCCCAACTTCCTTCAATGCGTACAGAGAAAGTGATAAAATCTATGAGTTCTCTGGGTGGTGGGAGGAGGCACCCCAGGCCCTGGGCTTTGGGGATTAGAATCTCAACTGCCTGTGGCCCCACTCACAGCCCACAGGTGAGCCCTGGAGACACTCACACAGGTGCCCTCGGAGATGGTCATGAGGCTGTCCATTGCCATGCTGTTTGTAACAGTGAAAAATGGGACTCCTCCTAAGTGTTTGCTAAAAGAGGAGTAGCTACATGGTGGTGTGATGTGTTCCTGCAGTGGGATATTCTTTAAATTTTAAATGAAGCACTTTAAATGAAGGAACTAATGTTCTATGTATCAATGTTCAAGAACATAACGTTGAGAAGAAAATATATATACCACATTATATTTATTTATTCATCCATTGATGGACATGGGTTGTTTCTACATTTTGGCTATTGTGAATAATGCCACAATGAACATGGATATATAACGTCTGTTAGAATTTCTGCCTTTGATTCCTTGGGGTATATATCTAGGAGTGGAATTGCTGGGTCATATGGTAATTTTATATTTAGTCTTTTGAAGAACGGCCAAAGTGTTTTCCACAGTGGCTGCACCATTTGACATTCCTATCCACAATGCCCAAGAATTCCAGTTTCTCCACATCCTTGCCGACACCTGTTATTTTACTTTCCTTTTTTTTTTTTTTTGATAATAGCTATGATGGATAATTTCATGTGTCAACTTGACTGGACTAAGGGGTACCCAGATAACTAGTAAAATATTATTTCTGGGTATGTCTGTGAGGGTGTTTCTGGATGAGATTAGCATTTGAGTTGGTCGACTGAGTAAAAGACCACCTTCACCAACTTGGGCGGGCATCAACCAATCTGTTGAGGGCCTGGATAGAACAAAAAGGCCACTTTGCTTCTGATTGAGCTGAGCACCCATCTTTTCCTGCACCTGGATGTTGGTGCTCCTGGAGTTTGGGCCTTCGAACTGAGAGCAGGGCTTACAACATGGACTCTCTGGTCCTCAGGCCTTCAGACTCAGGCTGCATTACCCCACCAGATTTCCTGGTTCTGCAGCTGCAGAAGGCAGACTTTGGGACTTCTTGGCTCCCGTGATGACATGAGCCAATTCCTGTAATAAATCTCCTCTTATATATCTGTGTACATCCTGTTGTTTCCGTTTCTCTGGAGAACTCTGATTAATACAATAGCCATCCTGATGGGTGTGTAGTAGTATCCCATAGCTTTTATTTGCATTTCCCTAATGACTAGTGATGTTGAGCATCTTTTCATGTGTTAATTGGCCATTTGCATATTTTATTTGAAGAAATGCCAATTCAAGTCATTTGCCCATTTTTGAATCATGTGTTTGTTTTTGTTGTTGAATTGCAGGAGTTCTTTATGTATTCTGGATATCAATCCCTCATCAGATATATGATTTGCAAATATTTTCTCCCATTCTGTGGGCTGTCTTTTCATTTGCTTGATGGTGTCCTTTGATATACAAAAGTTTTAAATTTTGATGAACTCTCATCTATTTTTTCCTTTGTTGCCTGTGCTTTTGGTGTCATAGACAAGAAACCATCACCAAAACCAATGTCATGAGGCTTTTCCCTTGTATTTTCTTCTAAGAGTTTTATAGTTTTAGTTCTTATATTTATGTCTTTGATCCATTTTGAGTTAACTTTTTTTATGTGGTGTAAGGTAAGGGTTCATCTTCATTCTTTTGCATATGGGTATCCAGTTTTCCCAACATAATTTGTTGAAAAGACTGTCCTTTCCCCATTGAATGGTCTTGGCACCCTGTGGAAAATCAATTGGCCATATATGAGGAGTTTTATTTCTGGGCTTTCTATTTTAGTCCATTGGTCTCTATGTCTGTCCTTATGCTAGTATCACATGGTTTGGATTACTGCAGCTTTGTAGTAAGTTTTGAAATTAGGAAATGTGAGTCCTCCAGCTTTGTTCTTTGCCAAGATTGCATTGCCTATTGGGGAGTCCCTTTTCTGTGCTTTTTAACTGGTCAAAAGAAAGGGAATGGGATGATGTACAGACTCAGGATTCACTCTACTAGGCAAAATGCTAAGAAGGAAATCCATAGTACATATATCTTGGTAGATGTTTTAATTGACAAAGAATTCTCTAAGAGTATAAGCAGAAAATAAAGGTTATCCACAAGTTAACAAAATCAGGATGGCCTCAGTCCCGATGGTTCAGTGTTAGGAGATTTAGTTATACCCTATCAATAGATCAAATCCAATACTCATTTCTGTAGGAAAAATCCTTGTTTATGAAGAAAATAAAACAGTCATAGACTTGTATGCACTATGCAAACAGATAAGTAAGCACAACAAAATCTTCTAAAAATACAGACAGGGGGCCACAGCGGTTCACACCTGTAATCCCAACACTTCGGGAGGCTGAGGTGGGAGGTCTGCTTGAGGCCAGGAGTTCCAGGCCTGGAGTTTCAGACCAACCTGGGCAACATCGTAAGACTTGGTCTCCACAAAAAAAAAAAAAAGAAAGAAAAAGAAAAAATTAGCTGGGCACGTGTCATGAGCCTGTAGTCCTAGCTACTTGGGAAGTTGAGGCCGGGGCATCCCTTGAGCTAAGGAATTCGAGGTTACAGGGAGCTATAATCTCACTGCGCTCCAGCCTAAGAATCAGAGTGAGATCCTCCTGTCTCTAAAAAACAAAAAACAAACATTTAAAAAAAGAACTAGAAGAAAAAGAAAACTACAATCACAATAGGTGATCTCAATATAAAGCTTTCAGAATTTGACGATCCAACAGACAAACAATAAGCAAGGAAATAGAGGACTTGAGCAATTAAAATAACAAGATCACATATAGATATGTCTCATATATACGCAACTTCTATGTGTGTATACACACATCGCACACATTATTATGTCTCATACAAAGCTATATAAAACCCCAACAAAAATTTGCTGTGTACTTGATCACAAAGGTAAGTAGAGTTTTTGTAGACCATATCCAGTTATCTTAATTCATTGAAATAATAATTAAATAATGAAAAGATTGTTTTTAAAAGATTGTAACTAATTAAAAAACACTTTAACCACTATATCGAAGAGTAAATAAAAAAATGACATTTAAGCTTAGCAAAAGAGAAATAAATTACATAAAACTTATAGGATGCATTTCAAATTCTTCTCAATAGAAAATGTATAGACTTATAGATTTTTATTATTAAGAATAAAAGGCTTGGCCGGGCGTGGTGGCTCACGCCTGTAATCCTAGCTCTCTGGGAGGCTGAGGCGGGCGGATTGTTTGAGCTCAGGAGTTCGAAACCAGCCTGAGCAAGAGCGAGACCCTGTCTCTACTAAAAATAGAAAGAAATTAATTGGACAACTAAAAATATATAGAGAAATTAGCCGGGCATGGTGGCGCATGCCTGTAGTCCCAGCTACTTGGGAGGCTGAGGCAGGAGTATCGCTTGAGCCCAGGAGTTTGAGATTGCTGTGAGCTAGGCTGATGCCGCGGCACTCTAGCCCGGGCAAAAGAGTGAGACTCTGTCTCAAAAAAAAAAAAAAAAGAATAAAAGGCTTAAACCTAATTAACTAAGTATTTAACCAAAGATAAAGAAAATAAAAGAAAAAATAGAAAAGGCAGGCCGGGTGCCGTGACTCATGCCTGTAATCCTAGCGCTCTGGGAGGCTGAGGCAGGAGGATCATTGGAGGTCAGGAGTTCGAGATCAATCTGAGCAAGAGTGAGACCCCGTCTCTGCTAAAAATAGAAAACATTATCTGGGCGTGGTGGTGCACCTGTAGTCCCAGCTACTCGGGAGGCTGAGGCAGTAGAATTGCTTGAGCCCAGGAATTTGAGGTTGCTGTGAGCTATGACACCACTGCACTCTAGCCCAAGCAACAGAACAAGACCCTGTCTTAAAAAAAAAAAAAGAAAGAAAGAAAGGAAAAGAAAAAGAAAAAGAAAAAAAGAAAGGCAGTACAGGGAGTTTTTAAAAAGGTAAAAGTTGAAACAAATAAGTAGAAAACCAAAAAATTGTAACACATTTTTAAATAAAACTAAACTTTAGGCCAGGAGTGGTGGCTCACGTCTGTAATCCCAGCACTTTGAGAGGCTAAAGCGGGAGGGTTGCTTGAGGCCATGAGTTCAAGACCAACCTGGGCAACATAGAGAGATCCTGTCTCTATGAAAAAATAATTTAAAAAAATTAGCTGGTCATAGTGGTATGTGCCTGTAGTCATAGCTACTTGGGAGGCTGAGGTGGGAGGATCATCTGAGCCCAGGAGTTCGAGGTTACAGTGAGCTATGTTGCACCCCTGCACTCCAGCCTGGGTGACAGAGTGTCTCTAAAACAAAACAAAAACAAAACTTTAAGGTTGAGATAATAGGAGAGGAGAAGCTAAAATATACAATATTAGGAACCAGAAACATGATATAACCACAAATATGAAAGAAATGAAAAGAACTATAAATGAATATGCTATGCAACTCTATGGCTATAAATTTGAAGACCTAGAAAACTAAATTCTACAAGACTATAAATTATCAAAACTAATCCAAAGTAAAAAAGAAAACTTGAATAAATCATAACCTTAAGCAAGATATAAATGTGATTAAAAGTCTATGACCTAGTACAACTCAATAACAAAAAGACAAGTAACAGTTAAAAATTGGGCAAAGATTTTGGTGCTCCAAAATTAGAGAAAACCAAACAAAAACAATTTAAAAATTGGAAAAGAATCTGAATAGACATTTCTCTAAGGAAAATATACAGGTGGCCAATAAGCACATGAAAAGATGCTCAACATCATCAGGGAAATGCAAATCAAAATGGCAATGAAATACCACTTCACATCCACTAGGATGGCTAGCATCAAAAAGCCAGATAATAACAAGTATTAGCCAGGATGTGGAGAAATTGGAACCCTCACACACAGCTGGTGGGAATGTATTCATAAAATGTATTAATAATTAAGGAATATATTAATAAAAATGGTGCAGCCACTTTGGAAAACACTCTGGCCATTCCTCAAATGATTAGATAAACAGTTACCATATGATGCAGCAATTCCACTCCTAGGTATATACCCAAGATAAATGAAAACATATGTTCACACAAAAACTTGTACATGAATGTTTATGGCAACATAATTCATAATGGCCATAAAATGGAAACAACCCAAATGTCCATCAATGAACAAATGGATAAATATAATGTGTTATAGCCATACAATGGAATGTTACTCAGCTATTAAAAGTATTAAGAATAAAATTCTAATACATGCTACAACATTGGATGAACCTTTAAAGCATTATGCTAAATGAAATAAGCCTGTCACAAAAGACCACATAATAATGTGATTTGATTTATTTTGAAATGTCCAGATTAGCAAAACCTATAAAGACAGAAAATAGATTCGCAGTTGCTTAGGACTGGGAGTGGGAGTAGGGGAGTTAGGGGAGTGGCAGCCGAAGAGCACAGGTCTTCTTTTTAAGGTAATGAAATGTCTTATTAAATTGACTGTGATGATGGTTGCACATATCTGTGAATATAGTAAAAACCACTGAATTGTACACTTTAAATAGGCGAATTATGCGGTATGTGAATTATATATCAGTAAAACTTAAAAAAATCTATGACTTAGAAATGCATCAGGTCTAGATGATTTTACAGTAGGTTACAGTAGTAATAAGGTAATACTAATTGCTATAACTTCCATCCTTATATCTTGGGGAATTAACGCAATAGAAATTTATCTTTTATTCTCATCTTCTATCTCGTTTCTCTACCATCTTTAACAGATAGTTCCAAAGTCATCGCAAGAGAAGAAGGTGCACCAAACCTCCAAGGAAATTGGAGGTTTTTATGGCCTAGGCCTGGAAGGGATTGGCTTCTGCTCATTTCATTAGCCAGAACTCACATGGGCCCCTAACAACATGTGAGGCTGAGAAATACAGTTTAGTGTGGGCCCAGATGGAAGAAGAAGTGATGAGTTCTTACCAAATTTTACAGAATGGAAACTTCCTATGTTATTCACACTATTCCAGATGATTGAAAGACATTGAAAGTCACTTTATAAAGCAAACATGACCTTAATAACAAAACTTAATGAATAAGTTAAGAAAAAAGCTATGGACCAATTTCACTTAAGAATATAGATACAAAAATTCTTGGTACACACAGTTTAAAATTAGGAAATCTGCCAACATAAGTGAAGGATAATTTAAAAGACAAAGACCACATAATTATGTAAATAAATGCTGAAAATATTACTGATAAAATCCCACAGTGATCCCTCATAACAACACTAACATGAGAATACAGACTGTAACTACACATGATAAAGGCTGGGATTGGGGGCTGGGCACGGTGGCTCATGCCTGTAATCCCAGCACTCTGGGAGGCCAAGGTGGGAGGATTGCTTGAGCTCAGGAATTCAAGACCAGCTGAGCAACATAGCAAGATCCTGTCTCTACAAAAAATACAAAAATCAGCCAGGCGTGGTGGTGCACGCTTGTAGTCCCAGTTACTTGGGAGGCTGAGGCAGGAGGATCGCTTGAGCCCAGGAGCGTGAGGTTGCAGGGAGCTATGATGACGCCATTGCACTCCACCCAGGGCAACAGAGCAAGACTCTGTCTTTAAAAAAAAAAAAAGGCTAGGATTGGAATAAAAACTGTTCCAAACAGGAACAATAAAGGTGAAGTAAAGAGCTGATCCAGATAAAAATGGGGCAAGGGAAACCCAGCTGGGAAATCTGAGGAAGGAAGCCACAGCTTTAATACTATATGAACACAACAGATGAGACAGATTTAAGTAGTGATAAAAATGTCTGATCCATACTTCTTTCTAAAACTTTAGAATAACAATTTCACATAACAATAAACAATCAAAAAATTTTAAGAAGATAAGGAGCAGAATAATATTGCTACAGACAATAAAACGATAGCAGAAAGCCATACCTACCCAAAAAAGTATAAAACTATAACCTATTATCTCAAAGTGGTAAAAAGTACATCCAGGAATTGATGCAAAACATGAAAGACTAACTTAAATGGGGATTAGAGAAATCAGAAATGTGGTGACAGAACTCCAGGATACAGTTAGTAATAAAAAGAAAAACATCACTTCATAAATTAAGGCTAAAACAGAAGGAGTATAACAGTTAATAAACACAATAGATAATGCTTTAAGAGAAACAGAAGGTGAGAAATATTAAAGCTGGGCAAAGAAGGTACAACAATATATGGAAAATGGAGGTCCCTGAAGAAGAAAACCAGAATAATGGTACAGAACAAACACGAAAAACTATTATACAAGAAAACTTTCTTGTAATAAAAAAGATTAGAAACTATGTATTGGAAAAATCTCCAGACTCTACCAAAAAACTGTTATAGCTGATAAACAAATTCAGAAGAGTTGCAGGATACAAAATCAACATACAAAATTCAATAGTATTGATATGTGCCAACAGAGAACAATCTGGAAAAGAAATCAAGAAAGCAATCCCATTTACAAAAGCTACAAAAATATGAAATGTCCAGGAATCAACTTAACCAAAGAGGTGAAAGAACTATACAAGGAAAACTATAGAACACTGATGAAAGAAATTGAAGAGGACACACACATACACACAAAATGGAAAGTATTCCATGTTCATAGATTGGAAGAATTAATATTGTTAAAATGACAACACTACTCTAAGCAACTTACAGGTTCAATATAATCCCTGTCAAAATTTCAATGACATTCTTCACAGAAATAGAAAAAAAAAATCTTAAAATTTATATGGACCCACAAAAGACCCCAAATAACCAAAGCAATCCTGAGTGAAAAGAACAAAGTTGGAGGCATCACACTACCTGATTTCAAAATTTACTGTAAAACGTTAGTAACCAAATAAACATGGTACTGGTGTAAGAACAGACACATAGACCAATGGAACAGAATAGAGGACTCAGATATAAATTCATGCATTTATAGGCAACTCATCTTCAACAAAGATGCCAAGAACATGCAATGGGAAAAGGACAGTCTCTACAATAAAGGATGCTGGGAAAACTGGCTAACTATGTGCAGAAGAATGAAACTGGACCCCAATCTCTCACCATACACAAACATCAAACAAGAATGGATTAAAGACTTAAATCTAAGACCTGAAACTATGGAACTATTAGAAAACAGGCCACTGCGCCCAGCCAAATATAAATTATTAAGTCATTAAATATGAAATGTCTATTTCTTATGAAAAGTTTGGTTTATTATCTCTCAAACAAGAAGCAGTACAATTAATCAAAGTATGCACCTAAACTATCAACACAGTTTTGCCATCTTAACGGCAGCTTGTTTATGCCAGCAGCAAAGAAGCCTGGAGAGCGAGTGGCGATGAAATCATGAAAGGTGTTTTCCACAGCTTGTTGAGAACTGAATACTTTTCCTTGTAAGAAGTGGTCCAAAGCTTGGAAGAAGTGGTAGTCAGTTGGTGCAAGATCTGGTGAATACAGCGGATGACAGAGAGTTTCCAAGTCCAGCCTCTGTAGTGTGAGTGTTGTTTGTGCCACATGTGGTAGAACGTTGTCTTGCAAGAGGATTGGTCTGTTTCTATTGACCAATCTCAGCTGCTTAATCACAAGCATACTCATCATTTCATCCAATTGGTTGCAGTAGACATCTGCTGTAATTGACTGATCAGGTTTCATGAAGCTGTAGTGGATAATACCAGCGCTGGACCACCAAACACACACCATTGGCTTTTTTTGTTGAATATTTGGTTTTGGACTTTGTTTTGGCACTTCATCTTTGTACAACTACTGTGACGAATGCTTGCAATTGTCAAAAAGAATCCATTTTTCATCACACATAAAAATACAATGTAGAAATTGTTCGCCTTTATGTTGTGACAGCAAAGAAAGGCAAGCTTGAAACAATTTCTCTTCTGATGCTCATTTAATTCATGCAGAACCCATCTATGCAGCTTCTTTACCTTGCCCATTTGTTTCAAACGGTCCAATATTGTTGGAATAGTAATGTCAAACCTTGCTGCTAATTCATGCGTAGGTCGAGATGGATTCTCTTCCACTACAGCTTTTGGCTCATCATTATCCACCTTGGTCTCAAGTCACCCACATGCCTCGTTTTCAGGATTAAAATCACCACAACAGAACTTCTCAAACCATCGACATACTGTGCGTTCATTAGCCACATCCCTCCCAAACATTTTGTTGATATTTCAAGCTGTCTGCGCTGCATTGGTTCCACGACGGAGCTCATATTCAAAAATAACTCGAACTTTTGACTTATCCATGGTTTCACAAGAATTGTTCTAAAAAAATTTGAAAGATAATCACAAGCCAAACTATGCATTTGAAAGAATGAGGATGTATCTTCACAATAAAAATAAAACAAGAAGTGTCAAGGTGAAATGTCAGAGATATTAACTGTCAAACTTAGTACTTGAGGAAATCGGTCATTTCATACTTCATAGCCTAATAGCTATTATATATAAATTCTATGTATTATATTAATATGTATCTCTCAGTTTTCATCCATGATTCCTGGCTCATAATTCCCATAGCTCTTGTTATTTCCTAAGTGACTAAAACAATAAACATATCCTTCATTGAAGTATTTGGCCTTTTGTCCTTGGTTCCTGGAGCATCTTCGGAGCAGTTTCAGAGTGATAAAGGTGAAAAACAGTCTTTTGTTATAATGTTGGGGCACTTTAGGCCTCAGAAGCAGCCTCGGAGAGCACAATCTCTTTCTGACCTTCTCCTACCCTCCTTCACTTGCTCCTTTTTCTCCCCAAGGCAGGCCATAGATACTAAAAATACACCCTGACCTTACCCTGCCTTTTTGTCTTGGAGCTGGCCATAAAGCAATTCTCTAACCTACCTTGTCTCATTGTAGGTCATAAGTCGCCCATTTCAGAAAGGGTCCTGCCTTGTACCCAGGAGGAGGGAAGGGTGCACAGAGAGGCTGAGAGACACTGAACAGACAGGCCATGCTGGGTTTCCCCTCTCAGGGTGTTTGTGTTAGATCAGAACCTTTTTGTCCAATCACATTGCTACACACGGTTGTCCCTGCTTCAATCATGCCTATCCAAGACGTCTACACAAAAGGCCCAAGAGGACAGTGTAGAGAGAGCTTCTGGCCAGCTGGACACGTGGAGGCTCCTTGAGGGTGGTGTGCCTGGCGAGGGCACGGCAGCTCCACGCCCCTCTTCCCATGCTGAGCCCTCTGCACCTCTTCATCTGTACCCTCAGGAATATTCCTTATAATTAACCAGTAAACATAAGTATTTCCCTGAGTTCCGTGAGCTGCTCCAGCAAATTAATCAAACCCAAGGAGGAGGTCTTGGGGACCCCAATGTATAGCTAGTCGGTCAGATGCACAGGTGAAACAGCCTGGGGCTTATATTTGGAACTGGAAGTAGGGGCAGTCTTGAGGGCCTGAGCCCTTCTGCTGCATGACCTGATGCTGTCTCCATACAGGCAGCGCTGGGATTGAGCTGGACGACACTGTTGCAGAACTGCTGGCTTGATGTGTCAGGAAACCGCCCCACCTCCCCCATCTGGTCACAGATGTGTTTTGTGTTGATTGTTGCGGTGTGAGCAGAGAAAAAGCAGTTTGTATTTTCTACAAAATATTCTAAGAAAATTACTGGATTTTGAAGAAAAAGAAAACTCCGGTCATTTAGGCAAAAAACCCAAATGAGTTAGAAGGGAAAGGAAAATTTGCTTATCATTAGACTTTTTTCTTATATGAACAACACCATGGAGTAACCAGATGATAAGAGAGGAACTATTGCCTTATACAATTACTCTAGCTATAATAAGAAATGGAATATCTGATGTGACTTGGGGTCTTTCACTCACAATGACGAGGGCCGGTTTTCTGCCCCCTGGCACCCACATCCAACTCCCTAGGGCTATGGTGTCACTTATTTCCCTGCATGTGGCCCTCACTCTCATCTGACACGTGCCCTTGCATTCAGGAGATGCTCAAGAAATCCTCCTTAGAGTGATGTGAACACAGCCCGGAGTGAGACTAGGCACATGTGTGGCTTTGCGGGGCAGAGAGCCTGTTTGCTGTCCATCCCCCCATCTCAAGGACGAGCTGGAGAGATTCCCCTCCCAACTCTCCCCCACCATCCCAGGAGTCGTCAGACAAAACCTGTGCCTATTGCTAAAACCCAGGCCAGAAGGAGCTCAGAAATAGTAGGGCTGAAGCATCTTGGAACCTGGACCTACTCAGTAGGGGGGAAGGCCAGGGGTTAGCCATTCCATCCCCCTGCCACCAAGCCATTGGGAAGGAAAAAGAGTCAACCTCCTGTCACCAAGCACTGGGCCAAGGGGACTCAGGGAACAGGTTCCCTCTGACACTTGACTATAGTCCACCCCTTCCTGACCCCAGCCCCAAATCAACTGTGACCCCAACTATAAGAATTCTTGCCCCTGATTTCAGGAGAGTGAACAGGGGCATGTGAATGATTCCATGGGGACCCAATCAAGCTTCTGGTCCAGCAGCTGACCAGCATTACATTGTCACATAAGAGCCATCGATGTCCATTTGGATAATATTTGTTGGCCATCTGCTAGGTACCAGACACTGAGATATGGAGGGATAAAGAAATGGTGCCTATCCTCAAGGATCCCACAGTCTAAGGGGGCACAGGGGTGGTACAGTGGGTGTATCAGTCTGCTAGGGCTGCCACCACAAAGTGCCACAGATCAGGTGCTTAAACAATAGACATTTCTTTCCTCACAGTTCCGGAGGCTGGAAGTCTGAGATTGAGGTGCTGGCAGGGTGGTTTCTCCTGAGGTCTCTCTCCTTGGCTTGCAGATGGCCACTGTCTCGCTGTGTCCTCACATGGCCTTTTCTCTGTGTGCATGCATCCCTGGTGTCCCTCTCTCTCCTCGTAAAGATGCCAGTACTATTGGATTAGGGCCCCACCCTTATGACCTCATTTAACCCTACTTACCTCTTAAAGGCTCCGTCCGCAAATACAGTCACATTGAGGTTAGGGCTTCAACATATGCATTTCTTTTTGTTTTTTTGGGACAGGATTTCACTCTGTAGCCCAGGCTAGAGTGCAATGGTGTCAGCCTAGCTCACTGCAGCCTCAAACTCCTGGGCTCAAGTGATCCTCCTGCCTCAGCCTCCAGAATAGCTGGGACTACAGGTGCACGCCACCACCCCCGGTTAGTTTTTCTATTTTTTGTAGAAAGGGGGCTTACTCTTGCTCAGGCTGGTCTTGAACTCCTGGCCTCAAGCAATCCTCCTGCCCTGGCCACCCAGAGTGCTAGGATTACGGGCATAAGCCATCACCCAGCCAAGTAAACATACAAATTGTGGGAGAGGGGGTGGGCAGATAGAATTCCATCCATAACAATGTGTTTTAAGTACTATAATAAAGGCAAGACCACTCTGAGGGCAAGAACACCAGTGGAGACCCAGATACACCTGCCTAAATAGTTAGGAGTTATAACTCAAGTTATTAAACTAGTAATATTCTCCTACGTACTCAAAGATGGCTCCTAGCCCCAGCTCCCAGCCCAAGGCCACCCTACTTCTTTTCCCACCCCCATTCCTTCCTGCACATTCAGGAGCCCTGAATGACACGTGTGGATGCCCCAGCCTGTGTGTCCAAGCTCTGTCTACACCCTCCCCAAAGAACTGTCCATTGGCTGTCCCTCAGTGCTGGGGGAATACACGTGGGTCATGCAGTCTGCTTTTTGAGAATGGACCCGGCGAAGAGACCCACACATGCCCAGGAAGGGGGCTGTTTGGCAGATGTCCGAATACACTGTGAGCATTTCTCCCCTTATCTTCCCGACCAGGAACCTGAAGGCCAGGATAATGCACTCATCTGTGGTCATGCTGAGGCGGGGTAAGTGACCAACCCAGATGGCTTCTGATTTGGTGGTTCCACCACATACAGTGACTCCAAAGGGAGGTCAAAGTACCCATGCTCCTGCCCATTGTGGTCCCTCTCAGTCTGTTCTTCAAGTGCCCCTAATGTCTTGGAACTGCCAAGGAACTTCTCCTATGGTGTAACGCCCCCTTCAAACCCCTCCTTCCCCCCAACCCCTGTGCCTGGTGCCCAAGGAGCACTTGGAGGAACGCTCTTAAAATCAAGTTTCTCCAAGGGTGAGGGTGCCGACGGCCATCCTAGGTGGCTGCCTGTAGCCTCAGAATCCAACCACCCAGCCCCAGTCCTGTCCCGGCCACTCCGGAGTTGGGCATGCTGGTGGGTGGGGAGGGAAAGGGGGCATTGTCAGGGAAGACAGGCCAGGCTGCAGCTGCCCAACCGGGAGGCTGGGAGGCCTGAATAGCTTCACAGCTCTGGGCCGCGCTCACTGAATGGGGGCTCAACCCCTCCCTGGCAGTGGCCCGGAATAGATGACATTTTCATTGCAAGCTAACAAGGGGAGAAATCCAATTACCTCACAAAGGGGCTCCCGAAAGGGCCTCACAGCTTGGAAAGAGAAGGGGAGGGGAAGAGGGGGAGAGGGAAGGAAGAAGGGGACTTGTGTGTGTGTGTGTGTGTGTGTGTGTGTAGCGAGGCTCCCACCCAGACCAGGAGGGGAACAAAGCCCCCAGCCCTGCAGGACAGGGGGACCTGCATGCAGGCAGGGAGGTGGAACTGAGGGCTTTTAGTTCACTCCCAGTGGGTCAGAGGGTCTGTCTGGGAGCTCCGGGTTTTGAGCAGTCAGGCTTCCTCCCCGCAGAGCGATCTTCCTGGTGCAGGACAGGCCCCAGCTGCCAGCCGGGTCTCTCTGAACTGCACTCTCTGCCCCAGCAGACTGGTCCGACCTGAGTCATCAATTACCCACTACATACTTTTTGCTTTTGAGTATCCACCTAAACTCTTAACCCCCCCTTTTACATTTATTTAAAGTGTATTATTTAAGCTTAGTATTTAAAAAGAAAAGTTTATATCCTAACTGCAAATAGAAAAAGTAGAAGCTAATTCTAAAAAGAAATACAACTCAAATGACCCAATGTTGTCAAACTTTAGGGAGCTGAAAGCCTGAGGCTCTCTGGGGGTGTGGAGGGTGGTGGTGGGGCGATTAGCAAGAGTTGGCAACCCAGATTTCTCCTAGGTCTAAGCCAGAAGGAAGAAGGGGCCCCAGTAGTCCAGTAGTTGGATTGAAACTGACTGCACCAGGCAAGGCTGTGCCCCAAGGCCTCCCATGCCAGCCCCCAGGGCGGTGAGTGTGGTGGCTTCAAGGCCTGGCTGCCCTTAACCTTGATTGCCCAACTGCTTAATGCTTCCTTTCCTCTTCCAGAAAATAGAGGCCAAGTGAGGATCTACTGCGTTATTGGATGGACCTACTTTCTGGGTGTTGTGGGTTGGCCACTGGGGTCCCAGAAGGTGTGAGGGGTCTGGGAAGGGGGAGGAGGATGGCCGTCTCAGGGCAACAAGCAAGTCCAGTCTCCTGCTCTCCCCCTCTTCAGAGGCGGGAGGAAGAGCTGCAGACCCCCTTCAGGAGGAAATTAGCATTCGCTTCCTCTGGCCCAGCCAGAGCAAATCGGCCTTCAAAAGCCAGCCTGTCTCTGGAGGCCACACAGCATGCCCCTTTGTGGCTCCCTCCCTGTCCCCTCTCTCCCCTCCCCCAGCTAACTGAACTCTCCATCCCAGAGGAGAGGAATGGGAGTCTCTTGAAGCACAAGGACCTGCGGTGGGGGTGGCGTCAGGATTTTTGCCGTCCCTGCAAATGCCCTGTCCAAAGTGGGGATGTCACCTGCTTCTGTTCCAGAGACTCGAGGGCACCCTCAAGCCCTATCTACCCATTTCCAGTCCCTGTTCTTCATCGCCTTGTGGCATTTGACTTTGCTGAAACCTCTTCCTTGTTGAGACTCGGTCTTTCTTGGCTTCCAAGACCCCACTGTCTCCCTGGACTCTTCCTACCTCTCTGAACACTCTCTGTGCATCTTCCTTTGGGCCCTACCAGGGCCCCTGCTGTCAGGGCTGTGTATATATGTGCACGCTTAGACCCGCGTAGTCTCCAGATCCCAGACACTCTCAGGACTAGTGTAACCTGGTAGTGTTGGTCCTATCCCTTGAATGTGCCTGAGGTTTATTCCTTGACCTTCTCATCTGTAACCAGCCTCATTGTTTTCATATTATCTCTTTCCTGATGACTCCCAAGTGTTTTTCTCCATCCCTGACAAATCTCATGGCCTATGGGACATACTCACCTGGATGTCTCAGCTGAAAAGCACAAGAGGCCATCAACTGAACTCATGTTTCCTCCAAGCCTTCTTCTCACTGTGACATTTTCTGTCCTAGACTCCCAAGGTGGAAACTCGTGGGTCCTCATTGATTCACTTCAGTCCTGACACCTCTCATTCCCTTTTTGACCAAAACCTCCCCCGCTTCATTGTCAGACAACCCCAACATCCAGTCGCCAAGGCAACTCTGCCTCTCTGTTGTGTCAGCACCTTCCTCCCCCCACTAAGTCTCCATCGCCTCATACTTGACTGTTGACATGGACTCCTAACAAGTGCCACTCCTCAGTCCTTCTGCTGCAGGCAGGGAGAGCCCTCTAAACCCAAATCTTAGCACAAACATCTCCCTGCTTAAAGAGCTCTGCGTCCTCCTTTTACCAAAACTCACATCGCTTGCTCTTCATCTTCCGTGTTCTATGCACTCTATACCCCACTATGAGTACACTTATCTAAACATTCTTTGTATTTTTATATTTACTCATTCATATGCTCAATAAATATTTATTTGATATCAACTATGGGTCGGGCCTTGTGCTCAGTTCTGGGAGAGGTAAAGGTGAACCAGACCCTGGCCCTGCCCTCGTGGAGGCTGGAGTCTGGTCTTCATGCTGTTGCCCAGGCTATCCTGCCATGCTCATATACCCTTTTCCGTCTGGAAAATGCCTACTGGTAAGTAGGATGTCTTATATTCTTCCCACACACCAGTGGATCATCTTGTGTACACACCACCTGGAGCATACACAGTGCACTTTGAAGACACCTTAACTAAGACCCAGAAACAGGAAGTAGTCCATTTTTTTTGGCGACAGTGACAGAAAACCAACTCAAACCAGTAGGAAAGAGAATTTATTGGTTCACATAAGCAGGAAGTGCAGAGGTAGTGCTGGCTTCAGGGACTCCAGGGATATCACTGGTACCCCCTCTGCTCCTTTCCTCAGGGCTTCTGAGATGGGGAGAGAGAAAGGATCTGGCTGCAGAAAGCTATGGGCTTGTATCAATACAGCCTAGCAATGCCCTGGAAAAAGGCTTTTATCTCCTAGCAACTATGTAACAATTTTAAGGATGGGTTGTGATTGGCCCAATTTGGATCATGTATTCATTGCTGAACCAATAACTGAGGCAAAGGGATGAAGAGCTTTGAATGTCTAGGCCTGGATCACATACCCATCCCTGTGGCCTGGAGGTCCAGACTCTGTGATTTGACATTGTGATTTGCAGCCCAAGCAGAGCCATATGGAATTGGGGAGGAGCAGTTCTCCAAAGGAAGGTGGGTGCTATAATTGGGGAGGAGTGGGGAAAGGATGAGGGGCAGACAAAAACAGAAATGCCAGTAAGGAAGCAGAACTGGGTCCCTGATCCCTGATTCTTTCCATTGCACCACAGAGCCTGTGGCTAGACAAGCAAAGAGAACATCCCTCAGAACACAGGTATGACCCTAAAATGGTCCAGGTCCTCATCGTGCAGGAACTGTTAATGGTAGAACATTTTCTCACTCCTGATGTTTCTTTATAGACTTCTGCTTCTAGTTGTAAAGGAAGCTCCATAACTGAGGCAGACTTACCATCCTGCCATAAACAGAAAACTGGACAAAATATATAATAACAGTGTTTAGACAATGGACAACAGGCAGTACAGGACTGTGAACCTTGAAAGAATGGAAACAAATGAGGTGAACCCCATGAGCACCTGGCTTTCTGCCTGAAGGTGATTTCTGGTCTGTGATGCAGGGATGAGGAACCCACACAGAGCCTAGTGGTCTTGCTGCATTGAGGAGACAGAGTAGAGAGATCAGGAGGTTGAGGAGCTAGGATTTGCAGGGCGGAGTAGTGGTGAGGAGAGATCTTTGCAGAGAAATCTCCAGAGATATGCCTAGGGCTCTCTTGAGTCTTTGAATATAAATCTGAGCATGTAGCAAATGAAAATACATGAGGCTAATAAAAATAAATCCAGGGAAAGTACAATTACTGGGGAGCTATAAGACAAAATATTATCAGAGCTCACACAAGTTGGGGAATCATTTGAGGTTCTACTAGCCAGGATGGAGAAACATTGTTGACTATATGAAGCATCCACATAGTTGATGAGAGGTTCCAGAAGGGTCATATTTCCATAGTGGAGCCAAAGTAGCTCTAGAGTAAAGGCTCCTCTAGTCCTATTTTTTAAAAGCTTAGAAACAAGCTTCAAAAAGATTATATCGGTCTTTTAATGTCCTGCCAGAACAAAATGCAACCCCTCTTTAATGGAATATAACAAAATCCAGCACTCAACAACATAAAATTGCATTGTCCAGCATTTAATCAAGAATGACTAGAAGTGCAAAGAAGCATAAAAATGTTACTCATAACTAGGAGAAAAATCAAATAATGGAAATATGTTCAGAAATAATAGAGATGATGGAATTGTATTTAAGGATGTTAAAATAGCTCTTACAAATATACTTATGCTTAATGATTTAGAGGAGAAATGAACATAATGAGGAAAGAAATGGAAGCTAAAAAGATCTAGATGGAATTCCTAAGAGATGAAAAATACAATATTTGAAATGAAAATTTCACTGGATAGAATGAAAAACTAGACATTGCGAAAGAAAAGATCAATGAACTTGAAGACGTCACCTTAGAAACTATCCCAAATGAAGCATAGAGAGAAAAAAGGTTGAGATAAAAAATCAGGCTCAGTGACAACATCAAGTAGTCTGACATATATGAAATTGGAGCCACAAAATGAGATGGTGAGGACTGAAAAAAACTTTGAAAAAATAATTGGCAAACATTTTTCAAATTTGATGATAACTATAAATCCAGATCAAAGATCACCATTTCTCATGGCTGAATAGTACTCCGTGGTATACATATACCACATTTTATTAATCCGCAATGAAGCTCAATGAACTCCAAGCATGATAAACACAAGTAAAATCATACCAAGGAATATTGCATTCAAATTGCTAAAAGCCAGTGATAAAGACAAAATCTTGAAAGCAGTCAGAAGGAGAAAAAAAAAGACATTATGTGCCCAGGAACAAAGATAACAATGACAGCATATTTCTGATCAGAAACTATGCAAGCTGGAAGACGATAAAACATCTTTAAAATGCTGAAAGGAAATTCTATTCAGAATTCTATTCCCAGTGAAAATATCTTTCAAAAATGAAGGTGAAATGAAGATTTTTAAAATACAGGCTAAAGGTGGTAGAATTTGTTGCCAGCAGACTTTCTCTATGAGAAACGTTACAGGAAATTCCCCAGGAGAAAGAAAATGATACCAGGTAGAAACTTGAATCTAAACAAAGGAATGAAGAAAGCAAGATGTGATAAAGGTTTGGGTAAATATAAAATATATTGACTTTACAAAGCAAAAATAATAATAATATATTTGGAGGATTATAATATATGTAGAAAATGTAAGCCAATGACAGCACAAAGGATGGAAGGAGAGCATGGAAGTATTGTAAGGTTCTTACGGTGTACATGAAGCAGGGTAATATTATTTGACAGCTTTCTATGATAAGTTAAACAAGCATATTGTAAGCTCTGGAACAGCATTAAGTGAATAGCAGAGAGGCATAGCTACTAAGCCAGTAAGAGAGAGGACAATGGGACCTTGATGTTTCTTTCTGTGTGTAGGAAGCGCCATCAGTGTAACACACCTGGCCGCCCTCTCCTCGCTCCCTCATTCTGCTCCAGGGAATACTGAGCGGCTTACTGGTTGGCAAGTCTGGCAGGAGCAGTCAGACGTGGGTAGCCTAGCCCCTTTCTCTGGGACACACATTTCTGCTCTGCCCTTGTGAGCAGGAGAGGCTGGTGGTGGTGCAGTGTTGCCTGTGAGCTGTGGCTAAGTCTGATTAGCTCTAGGGGTCCATGTTAGGAAGCCCACTTGCCCACAGCCACGAGCCATGTTTTTCAAAATCAGCCTCATTGGTTGTAAGTGTGGTATATTGCCTCTGTCTGCCTTGCTTCTTTGTCTAATTTCTTAACTGGATTAGAAATCAGTATTTGTTGAGATACTCCCCCTACCACACACTGAAATCGCTAGCTTGTCTGTTGACTTCCGGATAGAAAAAGGCTATGGGGCCCATCTCCCACCCGCCAAATGCGATTGACCATGGGGTCTTGAGCACAGGAGCCTGGAATGGGGAGGGAGCAATGGTCATAAACGGGAAGGAGGAATATGTGGGTGCCCTGTGGAGGAGTGTGCTGGACCTCTGGGCTCACAGAGGCCTGAAGGTGCCTCAAGTGAGCCCCGCAGGGAGGGCGGGCCCCAGCTTTGCCCCCCACCCTTGTTCCCCTGCTCAGAATCTTTGCTGGCTCCCCACTGGTCCCCAGTCAGGCAAGTCATGGTGAGAGACCCGGATTCCTTGCGGTGGGATCATAAATCAGTTAGGCTCCTCCCCACCCAACCCCGCAGCCTGGCCTTGGTTTACCCATCTACAACAAAGGAATTCTGCTTGATGATATCTGACAGTGGTTTCCTCTGGCCTTGATGGTTTCTGTACTGAGACCAGAGACTCCAGCCTGAGGCTACATTCAGATCTATTTGGCCCAAACTGTGTTTGAATTTTTATTTTTCCAATTAGTTGCTAGCATTGGGAAGATTTCACATACAAATCTGAATTTCCAGCTTCCCTTGAAAAATGCTAAGTCCTCATTGCTGCGTAGAAATAATAAGCTGGACTTAGGTAGCAGCTGGGCCCTTTAGGGGCATATGGCCGCTGCAGGTGACCACAGTCACCACTTGGCCACTACCACTCACGCATGCTGCCTGCTTGCCCTGGGGCCCCCGCACAGACAGCAGGGCAGCTGCCACATGAGCCCAGGTCTCTGGATTCCCAGGCTTGCGTGATTTCTGCTATATTCTGTGGCCAGTCGAGCTCTCCCCAGATGGGACAGGAGACAGGAGTGACCATATTTCAGAGCTGCCTGAGTTTATAGTACAGGACACTGGACTTAGACTCGGTGGGGGAAGAAACACAGCTTCTTGGGCTCAGTGGGTCCCTAGAGTGCGGGAAACACAAGCAGAATTGCGAGCAGAAGTCCCCCTACTTCTCCCTGGGTCCTCTTCCCCCAACCCCCATCTAGCCGCTGAGCCAAGAGGCTGGAGCTAAAGACCCTCCCCCATTGGCAACTTTACAGATCCCTCCCCCAACCCCCATCCCAGTGGTTAAATCATTGTCAGGCACAAGGTCAGGCTGCCAGCTGGCTGCCCCATGCAGAGAAGGCCAGTGGTGGTGTCTCCATAGCCTCTGATCCCACATTCTGCAGCCCTGGGGACCCCAGCAGTACCCCACAGGGCTCCTAGTCCTAGTGCGGCTGAGAGGTAACCTCAGCTCTGCCGACAACCTGGCCCAGGGGAGGCTCAAGGGCTCTGGGGTGGGACAGACCTGGAGTTGAGCCCTGGCTGCCCACCAGCAGTGTCAACCAAGGCAAATTATTGAATGCTCAGAGCCTCAGTTTCTTCATCTGATAAATGGAGCAAAGGATAACTCCTACCTCCTAGAGATGTTGCAAGGATGCGGTGACAGAAGGAGCACGGAGTGGCGGCACTTGGTAGGCTCTCAATGGTTGTCCATTTTCTTTCTCCCCTTGGGCCCCAGAGATCTGGTCCTGGGTGTTCTCTAAACCACTGGGTCTCAGTGTCCTGTAGGCGGGAAAGATAGTCCAGACATGAGAACATGGAAATATGATATACTTTAGCTTTTAGGATAGTAATTGGAAAGTAACCTCTACTTTTTAATGATGAATCCCTTAGCTTAATCAGCATTTACAAAGGATGCGGCTCCCTCAGTCCCCACAGCCATTGTGAGAGTGATATCACCATGGTCCCCATTTGCAGAGAGGAAAACTGAGGGGCAGAATGGATCAGTGAGTTGCTCAAGGTCACAAAGCTGGTAAGGATGGGAGGCCTCTCTGCTGTCAGCTTGGGTCTGGCCACGGGCAGGTGAGGGTTCTTGCTCTTGAAGACTCACCTCCCGTGGTGGCGGAGAGTTGCCACGGCCAAGGCTCTGGCTG
Source organism: Propithecus coquereli (assembly GCF_000956105.1). Classification (NCBI taxonomy): domain Eukaryota; kingdom Metazoa; phylum Chordata; class Mammalia; order Primates; family Indriidae; genus Propithecus; species Propithecus coquereli. Next base: position 1,014,512 of record NW_012135747.1, on the reverse strand, counting down.
CCTCCATCTCCCCTCCGCCCACAAAATGTCGAGCACTTCTTCCCGGTCCTTTCCTACCTGGAAAACTCATGATGAGCAGTCACACCCTACCCCCTTTCAAGGCAGAGATTTCCTCGCCTCTTCCCCGACTCCATCTCCCCTTTGGGATTTTTTCCTCCTCCACCCTGACTTCCATGCTGCTCCCAGGGTACTCACCTCCCAAGCCTGTGGGTTCCTTACCTGGCTGTTTGGCAGCCTCTCTCCCTGGGTGGAAGGATGGACGACAAAGCCCCGCAGGGTGGGATCCCTGCTACACTGGCCTCGTTCCAACCCCCGGCCCCAGGCTGCCCTCGTCCCTCCACTTCCTCCGCAGCCCAGTCCAGGACGGACGGTCCACAGGCTCCCACGAGCACGAGTACAGTAGGCAGCAAAAGCCTTAAATAGCACGCATCCTCTGACCTAACAGTTCACGTCAAGGACCTATTCTTAAAGAAATAATGAGAGGATGTATGCATAAAAATGTTAATCTCAGTATTCTTGACAAAGGGCACACATTGTACACAACCTAAACACCCAACAGGAGATTTCTGGTTTAATATGTTATGATATTGTGGCTCCGTACGCAGAATATATACAGCAACTAAAATGATGACGTGGGTCTGTATTTCACTAGCACTAAAAGAGGTTCACAATATATTACGTGTAAAAAGATTAAAGGACAAATAATACAATGATCTCTCTCACTCTTTCTTCATAGATGTATGTGTGTGTGCGGATAGATAAATAGAGATATAATATCCACAAAAGGTAAACAGTGGTTATCTCTATGTGGTAGGATTAACAAGTGATTTACAATATTTTACTAACCTATAGTTTTCTGCAGCGAGTTACTTGGGAAATTGAAGAAGCAAGAAAACATTTATTTTACAGCTGAGCGCTCCAGCAGCCCCCCTGGGGGAGGCTGGGGGAGGGTCGGCCCCAGGGGCTCTTTCAGCTCTCTCTAGCCCACCTCCCGCCAAATCCAGGCCCAGGAGGAGTGACACCAGGCTTGGTTCCTGGCCTGGGTCCGGAACTTGCTCTCTGTGAGGGATTTGTCGGGCCAGGTGATTGTCCCACCCGGGCGTGCACCTGCTCCATTAATCTTTCTGGTCCCAAGCAGGCCGACAGAGCCCACTCTGTCTGTTGATCTAAGAGGAGGGTGCAAGGGCCCGGGGAGGGGCTTCTGCTCAGTACCTGCCGTTGCTCAGCAGCTGGGGCCTGGGGCAGGAGCCCTCGCTGGGGGCCGAGCTTGTCAGCGCTGATGGATGAGGTACTGCAGGAAGCGGGGAGGCTGCTCTCTCCTGCCACTGTCCCCCACCTCTCTGGGCCAGGCTGTTCCTTGCAGTGCTAGTCCCCTAGTGTTCCTTGTTAGCCCCCCAGGCAAGAAGGCTGACAGAAGAAGCCAAGTCCTTTCTTGGCTTCCTGCAAATGTCCGCGAGCTTTCTCATTTTAACCTCCACTGAGCCCACGAACGAACGTAGGCAAGTCAGATACTCACTTTTCTATAGGTGAAAAATGAAAGCAATTAACATAGAATTAAAATAACAAGGTAGATCTATACTTCATTCAGATTGGAAGATGTTCAGAATATATTTAGTGAAATAAGCTTAATATGGCAAAAGTATAGCTTGATTTTTTTCCTTCATATATTTATACAAATCTGGAAGGATATCCACCAAATGTTAACAGTGGCTGAACTGGGATTTGACCAGGTCTTGGGCTCAAGTCCTATGATCATTTCACCTGGCATTGCCTCTTTGTCCTGAGCCTCCTTCAAAGCTCCACCTCCTCCAGGCAGCCTCCCAGACTGCTCACCCTAATTGGCAGACTCCTCACCCTAATTGGCTTGGACCACCTCAGTCATTTTCTAGAAACCCTCTCCTCTCACAAGCCCTGAGGCTGGGTGCTCTGCCCAAGGCAGCAAGTTTGTGTCCACTGTCATGTCTGTGCCCTGAGAGTCCCCAGCTGACACCACGGGGCCCCTGCTTCTACCCCACCAGATGAGGCCTCTCTCCTCCCCATTCTCTGGCATAGTCCCAATGGCACAATGTCCAAGACCCAAAGCTCACACATGTCATTCCTAGGAAAGGCCACGTGTCCTCACTTAGATTCCATTTCTTCTTTGCACACAATCCCTCTGAGCTTGGTTAACTGCCTCTCTAGGCCACACTCCATTAGGGGCAGCAACTAGAATGGTGACCAGCTGCCAGAGCCAGGCAAGCCAGAGTAGCCAAGGGCCAGGACAGCAGAGAGAAGAATTCGGTCCCTGCAGCAGCTGGGGGCATATGGATGAAGGGATGAGCACATCCCAGGAGATCCAGGAATGCAGGGAATTGGGACCATAACTGGCATTTGTGGTGGCCCTCTAGTCATCAAGACAGGGCGATGTGAGGGGCTAACATTTGCTGAGCTCCTACTGTTTGCCACACACTTGAGGGAGCATGCGCTCTGTTTAAGGAGGTACAGAATGATGCGGTACTTGTAAGAGAGTGCATGAGTTTCCTGGGGCTGCCGTAACAAATCACCGCAAGCTGGGTGGGTGGCTTAACACAACAGATTATTCTGTCACAATTCCGGAGGCCACAGATCATAAATCAAAGATTTGGCAGACCAGAGAGCATCCATCATTGTCTCTTCCAGCTCCTGGTGGCTGCCGGTGTTCCTTGGCTTGTGGCTGCATCACTTCCGGCTCCGCCTCCATCTTCACGTGGCCTTCTCTGTGTCTCAGTGTCTGTTCCTTCTTCTCTTTCCTTATAGGGACTTATTTTTGGATTTAGGGTCTGCGCTAATCCAGGATGATCTCATCTTGAGATCCTTAACTTAACTACACCTGCAAAAATCCTTTTTCCAAACAAGGTCACGTTTACAGGTCCTGATGGATGTATCTTTTGAAAGGCCACTGTTCACCCACTACAGAAAGATTCTTATCTAAAATGGTTACAGATTTTTAGAAAAGTAGCACCATAGTTTCTGGTAAATGTTTTAGTTTGGAAGATCTCATTTCCTGAGCAGGCCAGGTGCCTGAGACCTGGACCGACCTTGAATCACCCTAGTCTCCACCACAGTGCAGGGCACACAGGAGGAGCTCAGTGGATTCCAGCGTGATTGACTGCTTCAGTTTCTTTGACATCCCTTCCTCAAACTCCACATGGTACAGTGGGAAACCGGAGGGAAAAGAGGAAAGATTGTTAGCCTTTGAGTTGGGAGGCAGGAGTTCAAATCCTCCTCCAGCTCCTGGCTTGCTGACTTCTAGCCCCTGAGTGCCTCTCCCAGGCCCTCGGGATCCACACCTCCCTTGCCAACCTTCCACCAGCTCCAATGCCTGCATCAAAGAAGCCATTCCTGCCATCCCACCAAGGCATTTAAAAAATTGAAGTACCACTGTATTCATTAATTAAAGCTTTTGAATGATAGCATTTTTCTATAATTCAATAGTACCTTCCAAGATTTTTTTCCTAAGCACAAACATGAATATACCTTTTTTATAAATAGTTTCATAGTATACCTCTAAAAGAATGTTTGTCATCTTTTATCCAGAATATCTAGATGTTCTGTAGTGGGGTGGTTTGCATGGTGCCTGGCCTGCCTCTTGCTTTTGTATTTTCCCCTTAGCAACACGCTGGGAACCCTTCCTTATGTCAATAATCATTATTTTACACCACAATTTTTTTTTTATTTCAGCATATTATGGGGGTACAGATGTTTAGGTTACGTATGTTGCCCTTGCCCCCCCCCTACCCCCTAAGTCCGAGTTTCAAATATGTCTATCCTTCAGGTGGTGCACATTGCACTCTTTGTACACCACAATTTTTGATGGGACATTGTAGCCAATTGGGTGACTATATATGATAATATAATCTATCCTCCATGGTTGAACATTTCCTTTGTATCCAACTTTTTGTCACTATAAAAGATGATGTTATGAGTGGCTTTGTTGACATATTTTTATGCAATTTCTGATGATTTCTTTTGGAGGAATTTCTGGGCCAACAAATTTGGCTGTTTGAAGGCATTGGATGAAATTACCAATAAGGAAGTCTGGATCAATTTCTAAAATAACTAAAGTAATATATAGATATAATAAAAATTTTAAAATTACAGGACAATAATCATGACAATAGTATCAATGGCTAACATTCACTAATGGTCTCATGCGGTCTCTTACCTTCATATATTTTGTATAGTATGCAGTCATACCTTGGTATGCTGGAGTGGATTTGTTCCAGGACCTGATGTATACCAAAATCTGCATACTCGAGTCCCACATTGGGCTCTGTAGAATCCACCTATAGGAAAAGTCGGCCCTCCGCCCTCCATCTATATGGGTTCTGCATCCCACAAATACTGTATTTTTGATCCTTGTTTGAGTGAAAAAAATCCACATATAAGTAAACACCTGCAGTTCAAACCCATGTTTTTCAAGGGTGGACTGTATACTTATTGTATATTATATATAATAGATCCTATATTTAATTTTTAAAACTGTCCTGTGAGAGAAGTGCTATAATTATCTCTATTTTGCAAATGACATTGCGGCTTAAAGAAGTTGCCTAAGGTCACCAAGTTGGTGGGTGGCAGACCTGTCACCTGAACCAGGGAACCCATCGTCAAAACCTGTGCTCTTGAGCACTGCGATCTACTAAAGGAGGAAGCAGTTTTCTGCCTCCTTGGAAAGTTCTGTGCAGAGGAGAAGCATGAGCAGCAGCCAGGGAGAGAGCACGGGCAGGAGAGGCAAAGGTGGGGTCCACAGGGCAATGCAGAGGCAGTGTCCACAGGGCCCAGTGTGGGTGGCACCAGGCATGTAGCTCGGGCAGGTGGGTGGCTGTTGGTGCCATTCACACAGGTTGCAGAGGAGGGGCCGAGCTACACCGGGGATGTGACTTTGAGTCTAACCTGTGCCTCTTTCTGAGGCCAAGGTGACTCCATGCCCTGCCAGCCTCCTTTCACTGGCACAGGACTGGCATGTAAGACGCGCTCACCGAGCACTGTCAGAACCAGATTCTCTCTCACTCCCTCCTCCTCCTCTTTTTTCCTCCTGTTTCATGTCACAGATGAGATGCCCACTGCCAACTCCTCCATTGCCTTTGGGGGCCTGAGGATGTCAGGGGAGTAGATTTTGTGTGTCAGGGACAGAGGCGGAGCCATCAATTCTGAGTCCAGGCTGAGACACTGGCACGCTCAGTGCTGGACTCTGCTCTGCCACTAACTCTGCTGTGACCCTGAGCCAGTCTCTTCCCCTCTCTGGCCTTCAGTTTCCAAAGCTGTGAAGCTGAGGATGGAAGCAAATGGTCCCTGGGCCATTTCCAGCCTGGGCCAGAGGCAGTTTTGTTCCTGGAGTCCTTTTTAGCTGTGGTTGGCTTTTTGGACCATTTTTTAAAAGCAGTGAGTGAGAAGAGGCTGGGGCGGGGGGTAGGGGGTAGAGGGCAGGGAACTGTAAAGAAATTCCCAGACAGGTCTGTTGCTTTTTGTGTGTGCACGGAGAGACCAGAGACCGGGAAGTGCTGGGGGTGGGCGGAGGAGGCCAGGGATGGAGCCAGGAGGGGAGAGGGGGTGTGTGCAGGGGACAGAAGAATTAAATAAAAGCAAATCCAACAAAAGGAAATGAAAAGTGAGTGACAAGTTTGAGGCTGCAGGCCCTAGGCCGGCCAGGCCTTTAGGGCGAAGAATGGAGACAAACGAGCTGGATTTTCATGCTCAGTGGACGTGAATGAAGGAGCATCTTTTAAAACCCTATCAGGAACTCTTTGGATTGTCATTAGATCTGGAGAGGGAAAGACGGAGGGAGGGGATTGCTGAATTTGGCCCCTGGGTGTGAAAAGATTCCGATTCTTCTTCGCTGGAGGCTGGGGGGCTTCGGGCTCTGTCCTTGCCGGAGCTGTGCACGCCTGGGCCCCTCAAAGGTTTCGGTAATTTATTTGTCATTCCAAGGGCCCTTGAAATTCAGTGGTGGGCTCCCCCTGGTCTCGGCGGGTGACTCCACATGGGAGCAAGAAGGAGGAGGGAGGTCTGGGGTGGGCTCCAGGCTCTGGCTCCTTGTAGGGTGACCAACCATCTGGGTTTGCCTGGGACAGGAGGCTAGCAGTGCTAACACCAGGAACGCCTCCAGCAAACCAAGTGATTGGTCACCATACTGTTGGGTGGGGACTGGTGGAGACGAGTAGGGGAGGGAGGGGAGGGAAGTGAATTGCCCAAGGCTGGTCCCGCTAAGCCCTGGAGTTAGGGCCGATGCTGGAGTCTTGGTCCTGGCCTCTAGCAGGGAGCTGAAATCTAGGGTGGGAGGTTCTTTGCTTGTTTGTTTGTACATTTTTAAAAATGACAATTGGAGACTTTTGCATATGACTGGATATTAGATCATATTCCAGAATTGTTCACTTCATTAGGTATAAAAATGGCTTAGTGGCTGTGTTTTTAAAAATGTCTTTATTATTTAAAAATGGACACCGAAGTATTTACCAGTGGGATAATAGACATCTGGGATGGACTGTAAAATATTCCACCAAAAAAAAAAAAAAAAAAGTCTGTGCAGGTTTGAGGTGGAGGCAAACAGATGCACAAGGTCGGCTGTGGACTGATGGTTGCGGAAGCTGAGGGATGGTGCATGAAGACACATTATTCTCTCTACTTTTGTGTATGTTTGAAAACGTCCAAAGTCATAACTTAAAAAAAGAAAGAGAAAAGGAGAGCATGTCAGTGGTGTAAGGTAGCAGCGGTTAAGAGCACTGGCTTAGGGTTCAAGTCCGACTCCACGTCTCGCTGGGTAACCGGTAACATGGTACTCAACCACTCTCAGCCTCAGTTTCATCACTTGTAAAATGGGAATAATAATTCTGATCTCATGGATTAATAATGCAAAGCACTAGGATTGTGTCTAGGCATAGTAAAGACTCAATAAAAATTAGTTGCCATTAAAAAATGGGTGATTTGGGGGGAGGACATGCCTTTTCAGCCAGGGAAAGCCTTCAAAGTTTTGATGCTGGGGGTGTGGGTGATTTCCTGGAATAAAACTTCCCTGAAGAGGTCAGCTACCAGGACTCCGTACCCTCCCTTCCCACGCCCACAGCATGCGCAGAGCCCCACCCCTGCCCTGCTTTTCTATTCTCAATCTTTTGTGTTTGGCAGAGCTTTCTCCCCCTTCCTCCAGGAAGCCTCATGCTATGCCTTTATGCCTTTGTTTGACCAGTTTTCCTCTGGTCTCTGTCAGCCAACCAGACAGTGCAGAAAGGCAGGTCACAGGCTGAGCCCACAGGAGCTCAAGAATGTGCTGGTTCACAGGTAGGGACAGTAGAGACAGACAGCACATACATGCAGAAGCGAGTGCACACGCCTGTGCACACACGTACAACCACGGGCAGGTACATTGCTATCTTCTCACGAGTGGGATCAGTAGCAAAGAGGCTAGACAGCCTGCAGTGCAAGAATAGGAGAAGCGGGGACCTGGTCTTGCTCACTGGAGGGGTCATGCTGTAGAGTTGCAAAAAGCTGTGAGCAATAGAGGCTGGGGGCCGTCGGCGACTGGAACCAGGCTCACTGCTGACGTCTGTGTTCTTGGAGTCCGGCACCAGGTAGAGGGTCGTGAGGAGGCACTTGCCTCCATTCCAGGGAGCTGCACCAAGAGATCAGGACACTGGAGGTCGAGAGCTGACCGCCTGCCAGGACCACAGCCATTGGTGGTGACACAGTGGTCACAAGAATGAAATTCATAAAAGCCATCATTTACTCTGCACAGGCGCTGGCACGTGCCCTGTGTTATCTTATTTAATCCTGACGATGACCCTATGAGAGAGGCAACAGTGTATCCTTTCACAGTTGAGGAAACTGGGCCTCAGAGACATTGGGTCATTGGCTGAAAGTCAGAAAACGGGAAAGGGGCAGAGCTTGGATTTGTACCCCAGGCCGTCTGTCTTCTGAGTCAATATTCTCAGCTGCTGCATTCTATTATGCAACTTATATTGAGCAAAAAAGTCTAGCGGGGAATGATTTACTGTTGAAATTGTGTGATGTCCAGGATTTGCTGCAAAATAATCCAGAGAGGAAGTGCTGGGGCAAGTGGATGGTGATGTGGGTAAAATATAATTGGCTCTAAGTTGATAATTCTCAAATCAGGGTGATGAATACACGAGGATTCATTACACTCTTCTCTCTGTTTTTGAAATTTTCCACAACAAATTTGACCGGCTCTGGGTTCTACCCTGGCTGTACCATCAGTGGGTGACTTTGAACATGTTACTGAACCTCGGTATGCCTCAGTTTCCTCACTGGGCTTTGTCCCATTGTCCAGCTCCTTGCAGGATCGCAGTGCTGCTCAATCTTTGCCCAGGGAATAAAGGTTGTCACAACACCTGGATCTGCCTCGACGTAGGTCCCCCTATTTGTAAAGGTAGCCTCAGACCACTCCCAACTGCAGATCATTCTTTTGCCTCCCACTCCCCAGAAAGAAAAGGTCTGGCCGAGACGCCTGTGTGTTTGATCCGTGTCTGGATTCCCAGAGTGGAGAACAGAAGTGTGTGGGTGCATGTACATGTGGTGGGGGAATGTGCCGTGTGCTGCTCTCTCCACCTGTGTTGGTCTTCTCTTCCCCTCTTCCAAGTCGCCACCTGTTCATTCCTCGTTCAAAAGGCGCCTGGGGGCCCCAGGCAGAAGGGTGGTGCCCAGACCCTGGGGGAGGCAAATCAGGCTCTGGGCCTCCCAAACACTGGGGATGATAAATGGGGTCCGAGTCTTTCAGGCTTCATTATAGAGTCGCCATGGGTTTGCCCAAACCATGGCAACCGATTCAAGCAATGATTAACCTAATAAAGCAGAGGCAAAGGGGAAAAAGATGCATTCAAGACCCCAAGTCAGGCCCTGGTTCTCTAGAGGCAGTAAATTTCCCTTCAGGGGGTATGGTGTCTGGGCCCCAGACACCCTAAATCTCTGCCTCTGGGAGTGGGGGTGGGAGGCCTGTGAAAGCCTGTGTAAATGGATGTTGGAGATTAGCTGGGGTGGCTCAAATGCACACTTAGCAGTTCCCCTTCTGGGTGCTTCTTGGAAGCTGACCCAGCACTGGGGATGGGGAGACATCTGTTTTAGTCCCAGGAGTCAAATTACCTGGGCTTTCTTTTTTTGAACCCTGATATATTTGGCCCTGAGTAGGGGTGTGTGTGTGTGTTTGTGTGTGTGTGCACTCATGCACATGTCTGTCTGTCTGCCCATCTCTGGGGTGTAGGTAGCAGGCAGCGGAGATTTCTGTTATGCCAATGTGACAGGCAGCCTGTAAGATGGCGCCTAGCAATCTCTGCCTCCCGGTATTCATGAGCTTGTATAATCCCCACCACTTGGCTGTGGGCTGGATTTAGTGATTCCTTTCTAGTGAACAGAATGTGGCAGAGGTGATGGGATGTCACTTTTGAGACCAGATTACAAAAAGACTGTGGCTTCTGTCTTGGGCATTCTCCCCACATCTTGTTTGCTTGCATTGAGGGAAGCCACTTGCCATGTTCTGAGCTGCCCTATGGGGAGGCCAATACGACAAGGAACTAAGGAAGGACTCTGGTCAAAAGCCAGTGAGGAACTGAGGCCCTCATTCCAACAGCCCTTGAGGAATTGAATCCTGCAACAACCACATGAGTGGTCTTGGAAGTGGCTCCTCCCCCAGTCAAGCCATCAGCTGAGACCACATTCCCAGCTGATACTTTGACCTCACGAGACACCTGAACCAGAGGCACCCAGCTAAGTCACACCTGGATTCTTGACCCACAGAAGACCCACATAATAAGTGTTTCTTTTTTTAAGTGAAGTTTTGAGTAATTTATTAGGCAGTGATAGATAACTAGTACAACAGAGGCAGTATAGCTGGTGATGATGTTAGGATAGCAGGATCCTCAGTTTGTCTCCATAATGAACAGGTTTGGGTGCTTGGACAAGTGGCATTACCCTTCCTTGGTTAATGTGGGAAAGTCAGTCCTGGCTCATGCTTCCTTTGCTAGTCCTCTGTAGGAATAAGACGGAGATGAGATGGGTGCAATATTGAGTTCTACCTCAAATTGCTGGGAGGCACATGAAGTGCATGGATGTATCTGTCTTCTCCTTTGAATCCTCATAAAGCCCTAGGAGGTAGGTGTGGTTTTCTCCATTTTTATAGCTGGAGAAACTGAGGCTTGAAGAGGCTAAGCAACTTGCCCAAGATGATAGAATTGGGGAGTACTGGAGTTGAGGTAGGTGCTAAGCCTCATGCTCTTTGCACTGACTCACTTGAACTTTCTCAGAAGGGATCGCCCACACATGAACTATTGGAAGTGTTATTCATGATCCCAGAAACAATGACACAGTACTGTTGAGATAAGCTGGTCTTACTTAGTCATATGGGGCACCTTCTAAAATAGATCCACAGGCAGCCAACGACAGCTTATTTTGGTGCTAAGAAGGATATGAGGCAGCAGAGGTAACGGGTCTCTATATGAATCATTCATCCAATTCATTTATTTAACAAATATTCATTGGCCTTTATGTGCTAGCCAGTTTGGGGAGAGATAGAAATTTCTAAACAAATAATTTCAAAACATTTCATTTAGTTAGCATTTATTTAGTCAATTCATGAACTCATTAATTTATTCTAAAAATATGGGACATATGGTCCAGAATGGTTGATCAGTGTTCTGTTCATTGGAGACATGAAGATGGGCACAATTTCTGACCTTGAGAAGATCTCGCAGACCAGTGAAGGGTGCAAATAAATAAACAGTACCTGGAAAGTGTTAGGATATTCGCATGCACAGGATATCACGGGAGCAGGGAGCAAGGAGGGAGGAATAGTGCAGAGAAAGCTTCTAGGAAGAGGTGATATCCACGTTGAAGGTTGGGGAGGGGAAAAGGGAGGGAAGGTTTGGACACATAGAACAGTGTATGTGTGTGGGAAGCAAGGAAGGGGTACTTAGTGTATATAAGGGGAAAACTTCAAGCAGGTCAGTATTTCTGGAGGGTAAATGTCAAGGCAAACAAGGCATTGTGAAAAAGAGACTGGTGCAGCAGGACTCTGGCCATAAGCATATGTGATTTGTGATGATAAGTACAAATAATAATAGCATGTGCAATCCAGCTCAATCCTGACCACAGTCCCATAGTGGAAACCACTCATTACCTACCAGCATCCACTCTTTATGTCTTCCTAGACACATAGTCCTTCTTCCAGTTAGATGAGGTCATGTGATCACATCTTCCCTGTGGAAAGTGGGCAGAAGTGATCTGTGCTACTTCTGAGCCTAAGTTTTAAGACTATGGGTAAGCCTCCTCCATGCCTTATTTCCTCTTCCCACTGGCTGGGACTTATGGCAATGCAGCCTCAGCCATTTGGTTGGCAAGGCCCTAGGAGCTGGTGGAGGAAGATGAAAGGAAGCCCGGTCCTGGAAGTGTGCTGTGGAGCAGGGCTCCCTACCCACCTGGACTGCTCATGGGTTGAATTATTGGTGAGTCTCCGCTACAGCAATCTAGTTTTACCCTACCCTGAACCCTAAAAGGTAATATTGTTCCCCTTACTTTATAGATGAAGAAATTAAAAGAAAGGTTAAGGGACTTGATCATGATCATATTGATAGTGAACCAGCTGGGCATTGAACCCAGATTCATATTACTTCATAGCTCATACTACACCAGTCTTCCTTGTTAGAACATGAGCTTTATCCCATGGATGATTAGAAACCACTGGAAGATTTTAAACAGGAGAGTGGCAATGTTATATTTGCATGTTAGGTGGGAACTCTGGCTGCCACCTGGATGGTACAGTGAGGAGTGTCAAGATTAGAGGTAGGAAGCTCCGTCAGGTGTTCTCTCCATGTGAGGGTTAAGAGCCTGAACTAGGGCAGTGGTCATAAGAAAGTAAAAGAGGGGCCACTTTCAAGCAAAAGTGAGAAGGAAAATCAGCAGGACTTGAGGGTGAACTGGATATGCGTAGCAAGAGAGAAGAGCCAAGATGAACCCCAGATTTCTAGCATGAGCAATGCTACCTAGTGAGATCAGGAACAGGAGGCGGCATTAGTGTGGGAGAGAGGAGAGGAATTCTATTTTGGACATATCATTTGGGATGCCCAAGGGACATTTGGACATGTAATCCTGGAGCTTGGAAAGGGTAGATCTAAGCTGGAGAGGGTTACCAGGAAGTGGTGTGTGGCCGTTGGTCTTTGCGCCATTGTACAATACACAGGGGTGCAGAGGAAATTCAAATTCATACAAAGCCCTCTCCCCCCAAAATGGGGGAGAATGAGAGAAGAATTTGAGACAAATAAAGAGGCTAATAATAATAATTATCATTTATGGAGACTTAGAAGGCAAAGTAAGGATCTTTAATCAATGTAACAGCCCAACTAAATGGTTATTATTTATTGTCCCAACTACATAAATGAGGAAAATGGGCCTTAGAGAGAGACAAAGGGGTTTAATTGAAACCCACAAGTTGGTGGCAGCACTAGGATTTGAACCCGTGACTCTAAAGTAACTACCCTTAACTATTTTGCTACCCTGTGTGTGCATCTTGAGGACTTCCTTTAGGCTTTGTCCTTGGAATAACTAAAATTTCACTGTAACCCCAAAACTGGGACCTCTCTTGACGGCAAAGTTCCAAATCAATTCTCCCAGCTAGGGCTGCCCCGGCTTAAACTTCCAATGTTGTTCCACGTCAGACTTCTCAGATATTGTCAGAAATTTCTACGTTGGTCACTCAATTCTAGCTCCATCATTTATAAGGGAGGGTCCTAAGTCATACAGAGACAAGCGCCAGTCAGTAGCAACAGATCCCATGCTTTCCTCACCTCACCAGGTAAACCTGACAGTCCTCTGGGTCTGCATATCCACAGGGGCCTCCCTGGGACTCCAGCCTGGAGACAGGGACAGAGGAGAAAGATAGGTGGTTTTCCCCGCGGAGAACGCCTTGCTTCCAGGCGAGTCTCTCCCGCTGGAGCTAAGCGTCATTTCAGCACCATGGTCAGGGGCACGCCACGGCCTTACAGGACCTCAGAGGAACTGGCAGACTGGGTTAGCCACACAGGTCTCCGTTCTTTCGGCTTTGGCCCAAGATTCCCAGAAGTAGAGGCAGCAGACAGGAGGCCTGGGGCCTCACTGAGGGGTCCAGGGTCGGCCAAAGCACAGGGGAGCCTCTTGGCCTTAGGAGACCCCAAGTACCAGGCTAGAACCAAAGCACATAGGAATACAGATGGACTCGCTGACCCTCAACACTCTTATCTGTGGGAACAGAGGAAAGATTTCCAAACTGCTAGTCTAGAGCCAATATCCCAGTCCAGCCTTAGTTTGCTCTAATAACTCACTGAGTGATTGAAGGCCTTGGTCAAGTCACTTCTGTTTCCATGGGTGTGACCACCCTGCCTTGCCCGCCTCACTGGCTGATAAGAAGTGTTCAGCTTCCAGTAGCCCATTGTAAGTGCACGTGGCCCTTTGAGGGAAGGCAGGCAGGTAAGTTAGTTAGAGTTAGTGTCAACTCCCCCCACCATGCCTTTTTTTAAACACTGCAAGAATTTTAAAAGGGGAGGGGGGGAAAGGAACACGACAGAGAATATTAATTACATGGATGTAAAAATGTAATTGCAATGTACCCAGCGCTTATTCTGGGCCACATTCTCTGTGGAAGCCTCCATGCCCTCCCCACACTTCCCCAGTGCCAGGGCGTGAAGGGTCCTTTCCACGGCTTCCAGTTGTGGGAGGCTGTAAGGCCGTTCACCACAAGCACGGCCTTCTCTTGGGCGCCCAGAAATCCAAGGACAGGGTGTTAGGAACGCCCTCCAGCTTCTCTTGTGAATTAGCCGAGGCCGGAGACTCGTCCAAGTTCACGCAGCTCTGCAGCTCGTCGGGGAGAGAAGGGGTAGGGTCCTTCTGTGGGGTCGCGTGCGCCCGGGGCCCGCCTGCTTTTGTGCCAACTCAGCGGCCTGGCTCCCAGACATTAGCATTCCAATGGCTTCGGGACGCTTTGTCCTCCGTCAGAGGCCGGCTGGGGGTGGGGTGGGATGGGGGCAGGGCACCATAAATCTACCTGCTTGTGTGTGCCGAGGGGACTGGGCGGAGGCGCCTCCTCCCCTTGCCCCAGGATTCATATGCTATTTTTCTGGAAGCCAGGCTTGGGCTCACACAAAGGAAGAAGAAGGGGAAGAGTCATTCGACCCGAGCGAGGGCCTTTCCTGCCCTCCTTTCCGAGTTTCGGGGAGCTGAGACACAGAGGACGATCTCAGACCACAGGAGACTCCTCCGCCAAAGAAGCGCAGACCCACCGGGGAGGGGCGGGCTCCCAGCGGAGACGCGAGCAGCCTGGCTTCTTTTAAAAGCCGCTGAAGGCAAAATACCCGCGGGAGGTGGGGGGCTTTCGGGTCGTGATGCGGACTAGTTGGACACGCCACTCATAGAAACGTTTCTGAGCCCTTCTTGCTGAGGGGCTCTTTAGAAAGAGGCGTGGACGAGGCTTCCCACTTCAGCGCGATTTTACATACATTGACGGAGCTCAGCCAGAGCATTGATCCCTAAACTTTTTGGGGATTCGACCAGACCCTAAACCTTCCTCCGCCTCCTCCTGACACGGATAGCAGGGCTGACAGGTCCAGTGTCAAATCTGCCCCCGACCCAAGGTGGCAGCCCAGCAGCCAAGTTGTTTAAGCTGTATGTGTGTGTATATATGTGTGTTTTAATTTGTGGGGCGGAGGAGCAGTCTGTGTGCATTGGGTGACTAATGGCTCCTTAATGAGGGCCCTCAAAGCAGGAGAAGGACTGGGCTTATGGGTGCAGTTGCAGTTCCCCCAGTGCCCCTGCGGAGAATGCAGCGCCCATAGACACCGGTCCAGCTTCAGGGGGTTGTTTGTACACCTAGATGAACACTACTTCCTACAGCCCTGCACAGGGAGAAAGATCTTCCCACCTGAGGAATTCCTCTCCAAATCTTTAGTCCTGGCCCAAATGCCAACTCCTCTGGCCACCCTCCCACAATATAGTCCCAGGAAGAAACCAACGGTCTAATCATTCATCGTGAGGCTCATACCTCCACCTAGCACCAATATTTCTTTGGCCTTGAATGATTTTGTCTACATGATTGTTACTGTCTGGGGAGAACAGAGAGACCTTCCTGCTTTTTTGTCTGCCTTCCCCCCTCCCCCCAACACCCAGTAAGTAGCAGGCGCCTGCTTGGGCTGTGTAACTCAGAGCTGCTGACACCTGCCCCTGGCGGTGTCCCAGGTGGAAAGTTGGCTGTTACAGAGGTCACCAATAACCCATTAATCTCCTCCTACCAGATTAAAGCCACAAAATGAAACAACACCTTTGTTCATTCTTTTGTTTGTTGCATACCCCTTCCTGCCCCCAAATCCTGCCCCTGATAACTGAGACATATCTCCTCTGAGCTACCTTTAGGGACTTGAGAGTAAAGGAGAGGAAAAGTTCAATTTGAAGCTCCTGGGCTAGGAGAGAGAGACACACGCATGCAGGAGGCATTTATCCCTGAGAAGCTGCCACCTTTGTGGTGTAACATGTGGGAAAGCAACCTATGCACCAGCTTCCAGCCCCTGGCAGCACTGTGCCCCACTGGGTTGGCCCACTTCTTCAACACTGGACACTTGAAGTGGACCCAAGGAGGCCTCTGGGGTTCAACTAGCAGGTAGGGTGCTTGCCTTCCATTTTCCTATTTCCAAGCAGCAGACAGACTCTGTGGGTTCTTTCAGCTTAGTCCAGCTCCCCCGAGGCCCTAGAGGGTCCCAGAAGCCATAAAGGGGAGCTCCGCTAGCACCCTGGGGCCCGATTTCAGCATGCCAGCCCTATTCCACCTTGGGAGTAAGAGAGATACCAAGGTTAGAAACGTTGAACAGTTTTTTGCTAAGTTTTCAATCAAGGCTTTCAGGTATTTGGGAGGAGGTGCCAGAGATTCTATCTGGACACTCCACCTTCTCTGCTCCCTGTTGCTCAGCCCCACAAGTTCAAGATGCCACAGCCCCAGAGAGCTGGGTGCATAAAATATTCACAGGAGATGAGCTAGGCCTCTAAGTACCTTGGGAAAGTTCCTGGGGTGCGCAGCCCTGGGAGTGTTTCAGAGGACTCTGACTCTGTGCCTGAGTGATTACTCTCTCCCTTTCCCAAGTGCAACAGTGGCTCTGAATTCGGCTGGTGGAGTTGGCGAAGGGCAACAGGGAGAGTCGGTAGTCCTAGCTGGAGGCTTGTCTATCTTCTAAACCGCTGTTTGAAATAAGACAAATCGCTGCCCCATAAAGAAAACAGGAGGGCTGGACCAATGATTTCTTCAGAGACTTCCAGCTCTTGCAACGCAATCTGCCCGGCCTTCCTCCAGTGCCCAAGGGAGGAGCCCCAGACCACCAGAAAGAGTGTCACCCCTCACTTTGGACAGTGGCTCCCCTTTCTCAGCCGTAGCAGATGAGACCCTCCTCTCCCCGAGGCACAATCGAGTCACCTTGCTGAGGCTTCTTGGTGGGGGGGGAGTCCATTTTTTATTGGCCCAAAATCTCATTCACCAGTCCCTAAATAATCTTACGTACAAAATATAGACTCTTCTCGCTGTGAAATCTCATCAATAAATACGAATGTGTAAAACAAGGGAGGGGTCATATAATTTACCCTACCAAAATTAATTTCAAAAGACATCATATCATTTACAAACCGATTTCGTTTTTTAAAGACGCATGTCGCTCCCGGCACCGGCGTCGCAGCTCGCGTTTCAGGCCGCAGGGAGGCTGGGGCGGTGCTTTCGGCGCCTGGCTAGCGCTTTCCCGGTCCACAGCCTCGTCTTCCACCCCCGGGAGGCCAACGGCTCCGAAAAGTGCACGATGAGAAGGCCGAGGATCGCCTTCGAGAATTAAGGCAGAGTGGAGCGCCCTGGAATCCCGGGCTTGCTGGGGAGCAGAGAAGAGAGGCGGCGTCTCTGGAGCGGGGCAAGGGGAGCAAGGCTGAGAGACCCGACCCTGGTTTAAATCACACTGGGGGAGGGGTGGTAAGAGACAGACCGACAGGCAGACAGACTCGAGTGAGGGTACGGGGACCAGAGATGGCGGGCGTCTCTGGCCGAATAGTGCTACCGTTCTCCTCTTTGAACGAGATTTTGGGGGTGGCAGCAGGGAGGGCACCTAAATGTGCACAACTTGCAACGCCCACTTCGCACGGACCGCGGCAAGGGCTGCGTGAGTTGGCGAGGCACGGAGGGCCTGGGGGTCGCATTCAGCCTGCCGCCCCCTCGGGTGCCTGGGCGGGGTAGGGGTTAGCCAGCAAGAGGCAGGAGGAACGAGTGCTCTTGAGGGCCGCAGCCACCGCCCACCGGAGACGGCTCCGGCTCCCTCCCTCTCTCCCAGCACCCGCGCCCAGTGACCGACTGGTCCCTTCACAGAAAGTCTGCGAAAGCCGGAGCAGCCGGGCGCGGGTAGGCAGGGGAGGCGGCCCCGCGCGGGCTGGGGCGCTCCTCTAACGAGGCGGCCGGGCTCAGGCTGCCAGCCTGGGAGACCGGGGAGTAGAGGGAGCCCCAGTCCCCCGCGGAGCCGCCGTCTGGGCTGCCCAGCTCCCCGTAGGCGGGCGCCGGCGGCTCCGGCCCGTAGAAGCTGTGGTCCGCTATGCGCAGCGTCTGAGTCAGCGCCCAGATGTAGTTGTGGGCAAAGCGCAGCGTCTCGATCTTGGTGAGCTTCGCGTCGTCGGGGAAGGTGGGCAGGACGCCGCGCAGCGCGTCCAGCGCCGAGTTGAGGTTGTGCATTCGATTGCGCTCACGGTCGTTGGCCTTCTTGCGCCGACTCCGTCGTTGCTTGCTCAGCGCCAACTCGCTCTTGGGCCGGCTGCGCCCCCCGCGCCGCGCTCGGAGTCTCTTCGGGGCCTCTCGGCAGCCTCCCCCTTCCGCCTCGACACAGTCCAGGGGTGTGCGCGTGGGGCTGGGCGGGGCGGACGCGGCGCAGGTCACTTCGCAGTCTGAGGCTCCGGGGAAGGGCCGCCCCAGCCCGTGGGTCACTTGGACAGCGGGCGCGCCCGAGGGATGAGGCGCCATCCTGCGGCGGGGTAAGAGCGAAGGGTAAGCCGGGGTCGGTTACCGGGCACAGTCCCGGATCCCAAGGCCAAGTGGGAAAAAAACCGAGAAAGAGGCACCCCGCTGTCTCCCCGCTAGATCTGAGGACCCCTTTTCCCCCAGCCCCCCGTCCGTCTCTTGACTTCTGAGTGTTACCTCTAATCGTTCTAGCTGCGCAAAAGAACGGAGAGCGGTGAGCAGCTAGAGCGCGGGGATGTGAGCCGGCCTTCACCTCCGCAAGTTCAACTGAGCTGTAGGCGCCCCCGCCTGGGAGTCTTCTCAGCTCCAGAGAAGAGTGAAGGGGGTCCCGGGCCTCCTTCGCTCCCTCTCCGCGCGGCGGCGAGACCGCGGGGATTTCCTGAACCGCAAGTCGTGTGCCCCTTGGCACGCTTTATCTGCTCGGCCGGGCCAGGAGCGTGCCTGCCGGGCTGCTGCCCGCGCCACCGGCCAATCAGCGCCAGGACCGGGGGCCGCGCCACGCGAGCCCGCTCCTCCCTAGCAGGGCACAGCTGGATTCCGGACAAAGGGCGGGGGTCGGGGGAGGGGAGGGACTCTCTGTTTGCTCTCTCCCGCGGGCTCTGTCCCAGCAACTCTCAGTTCCTCAAAGAGCCTCGTCCAGTGAGAAGAGCCTCATCTGCCTCGTGTCTGGCCGCTCCAGACCTCTTTGCTCCTATCCTATCTTTCTTTGGCATCTGTCCAGATGCATTGTTGGTACCCTGGAGGGGATTCCGGTTCACCCATAGGGTAGGCCAATCCCTGCGTGTTAACACGGGGAAATTTAGGCTCTGAGAGGAAGGTGACCTGTCCCAAATCGCACAGCAAGACAGTGGCAGAAAGGGAACAAGAAGGCAGGTGTCCTGGCTTGGAGGAGAATCCACTAGTTCTAAATGACACCCTGTTGTCCTGCACTATGGGTCAGGTTATTAAACACACGTGAAGTGGTGTTTTACTGATCCTCTCCATCCTGGGAGGGAGGACAGGGGCAACCACAGAGCAAGATCCTGCCTGTGTCCCTTCCATTCAGAGACCTTGGCCTGTTGTGTCCTAGACCTCCTCCACACCCAAAGATACCACGTTGCACTCCCCAGAATGAGGGCTTAGGACCTCACCCTATTCCCCAGCTCCCCATCGATCCCACCCTAGATGTAGAGGATGGTTATGGGGACATACCAGGGGACAATCCACCCCTACCACTTGTGACCAGTAGAATAGCATTCTGGCCCGGGCCTGCGCTGGGAAGAGCTCCAGGAGGTGTGAGGAGGCCAGGAGCAGGCCAGGAGTTCACAGCGAGCCCTTGTGTCTTTTGAACATCTGTGGTATGAGAAGCGATCAACTTTTTCTCCCTTTAGTCCTCCTGTCCAATCACAAGCAGGCAGAAGCTGCCAGCAGTCACCTGGTCCAGCCCCCTGCCTCAGCATCAGGCAGGGATACACAGCAAGCACAGGGTAAGGACTCTCCAAGGCCCTCATTCTGCCCCTGTTAGCACTGTCTGGAAATCTCTCTAAAGTGAGTCTGAGCACATCATCCCTCCTTTCTTCCCCAGCCCCTCCCTCTTGTCCCCGCCTGGGACACCCGTGATCTTCTGCTTCCGGTCACTCAGGGTGAGGGGTTGCAGCTTCAGCTCCTGTCTCTTGACCCGGTTGTGCCTGGAGGAAGAAGCCGAGGCCTGGTTAAGTCTCAGGGTTAAGTCTCTGTAGTCGTTGAAGGCTTCGCTTTCTAGTATTTTCCAGACACCCCAAACCTCCCAGAAACTGCTGCAGAGGGCAGGACTCAGCTGGAAGACTGAGGGGATGGGGTGAGGGGAAAAGGTAGGTCTTCAGGTCTGCCCTAGGGATGGCCTCTCAACTCCCAGGCTGCTTTCAGGGAAAAATCCCTCCAAGGCAGAGGGTAATGTGCTTGGGAACCAGTGAAAGGAGTTTCTAGGACTGGGCTTGAGTGGGGGGCTGTCTTGTTGCTCTTGGCTGGCATACTGTGAGCAGAGGCTGCTTTTCTCGATGAGGAGGGAAATGAAGGCTGGGGCCAGGGTAAGGGCCAACAAAGGGGCTGCTTGGGACTCTTGGGCTCCACTTTTTTGCTGTGGCTCCTCCCTTAGGTCACCACTTACTACAAACTTGTATTCTAGCTATAAGAATGGGAACTCAAGGCCCACTTTACAGATGGAAGAGTCAAGGCCCAGTGAAGGGATGTGACTTGTCTAATATCACATAGCAAGTTCTATTAGAACCACATGGAACTCAGGCTGTAAGATTTCTAGTCCTAGATTTTACTTCGAACCAGTTCCCTCTTCTTGATTTGGGGGAAATATTTTTCAGGGCTAAATAAAAGACCCCAAAATGCAGAAGATAGAGGAAGTCCAGTGTCTGCAAGGAATGCCAGGGTCAGAATAGAGATGGAGAAATAGCTGATTTCCCAGCCAAGGGGAGCCAGCGCCCACTCATGCTCCATTTTAAACTTTCCTGCTCCATAGTCAAGCCTTGCTTGATTTATACCCCTGCAAATTAGGAACCGAGGGAGAAAATCCAAAGCATGCCTCCTTGGGGCCCCTGGATCTGGCCAGGCTCTGTGGAGGGACCCCTGGGGCCATGAGGGATCCAAGCACCCTTGCGGTTCCCTGGGGCCCTGAGGAGCAGCCTATGGCAGAGGCTGTAGATGGGAGTGTCACTGCCTTGGCAGGGGCCTGCCTGGAGCCGCTAATGGATACTGACAAGAGTTGCAGGGCGAGCTTCCTGAGCCGGAAAGACTCAGGGGATTCTTGGAACTTCCTTGATAAGTAGAGGATTCTGAGACCCCCTTGGAATTCTTATCCAGCCTCCCCACAACCCCCTGTGGCTCAGCGCCCTCCAGGACTTGCAGGCCGAAGTCACTCCTGCTATGCGCAAAAAGCAGTCAGGACTAGTAGCGCGTCACGGCGGGGGAAATCGCCTCCTTGCGCAACCCAAGGACTTTCCGCTGCCCTCTCTGGGCAGGAGCCTGGGGCCGGAGGTCGAGGAATCCTAGGGAATTAGAGATTCGGGATCCAGGACTTCCCTCTCGGCTGCAGGGGACGCACTGATCAGTCTCCAAAATTAATTCCTGTGCTTTTGGTGGAGGAGGCGCAGGCAGTGATGGCTCTGCGCGCGCTGGCTGTGTTTGTGAAATGGCTCTTCCTCGTGCGGAGCAGAGTCTGTTCCCCCAGCCCCCGGCCATCCGCAGCCTTTAAGGCTTCTGGTACTCCTGCACCCCTCTAACCCCTGAGTCCTAAGCTTTCTAGGAGGCTGAGCTGCTTTGGGTGAGAGGCGACAGACAGATGTCTGGAGACCGTGGGCAGATTGGAAAAGAAGGAAGGCAGCGGCTGGCCCTGCCGCCTTCCTGTCGGCTGGGGGGGATTTTAGCATTGCCTGGGGGCTCTTTGAGAATCGCGTGGGGAGAGAGGGGGGGCCATGGGAAGCTGAATAGCTAATGGCTTGCTGGAGGAGGGGGCTTCTTTCTCTCGCCTTCAGCTCGGCACTGAAAGAAGGGAAGACAAAAATCTGGCGAGCGAGCTGCTCCGGCCGAGACTGGCCACTTCAAACAGCCCTTCAAACAAAAGGAGACGACGAAAAGAAAGCCCCACCTGTCTCCAGTGTTTGCTAAAATAATAATAAATAGATTTCGTTTAATAAATAATTACAAGAGATTGTAAAGTGGAGTGCTTTGGAAAACATCTACCACGGGAGTCGGTGCAGCCAGCCGTCACCTGCTCCCAAGGCGAACAACTTTATTGTTAAGCCACCCCCCAACTAGTTCGCCTCTGATAAACTCTCCCTGGTTTTCACAATGACTGTTTACTCATAGTTAGCACAATATTACCTTTGCCGTGATAAACCCAGAGGGGGGAGACCTGGCCCCTGGCCCCTGGGCACACCTGTCCCAGAAGCTGACACATGGATTTGGCTCCGGGCAGGCCTCCCCCGGGGGCCCTGCCCCGTGTACATTGGCCCAATTGACACTCATTTATAACAGGTTGGCTGCAAGGCCTATCTCAGTCCTATTTGTCTTCTTTTATTGAAAGCATATGGTCTCCAGGGGCTCACCAGCTCCATATTTCATCTGCCAGGAGCTGGGGCGCTTCCGCAGGCTGGTGCTGCCCGGCGCACAGCTCCCCACTCAACGGCTGCTGTGCCAGCTGAGGGGATGGCGGAGGTAGGGCGGGGAGAGATAAGGCGGGCTCCTCACCCGCTTTCAGAGAGACGCCATTCCCTCAGAGACTCCCCCTCCCCAAGCCCAGGGATCTCGTGCGCTCTTGAAAGGGTGGATAGTTCTTTTTCTTGGGTAGGTGAGAGGGCGCCATATGCCACCCCCTAGGGCGCACGAGGGAGCTCTGGCCCAGGGAACCTCGGAACAAAGGGAGGAGAGGTCCCGGGCGCTCAGGAGCGCCCGAGGTCTTTATTTCCAGATCCCCCTCCCTGTCCAAGGCCGCCTCCCCCAGGCGTCGGCAGCTCGCGCGCAGTGCCTGGAAACAAAGTGTCCACATTATCCCCGCCGACGGCTGGGGCGGTGAATGCGTGAAAAGGTGCATTGCGCACCAAGACACCTGTTGAAGCGGCGCCTCTTCTCAGAGCCTCTTTGCTCTGCGCTCGGTTAGGAGCTGCGCAGGGACTAGGGGGTGGGAGGAGGGAGAGATACTGTGATTTGTGGCGACATATGTTGAGCAGATCGGTGTGTACTCTTCACAGGGACACATGCACCCTCGCTCCCATACACACCCCGCGAGAAGGAGCAGCTGCTCTCCTCACCTTCTCCTGACATAATACCTGGGCCAGGCGCTTTGGCCTCGCCTTTTGAGACTCCAGCTCTCCCCCACCCTCTCGGTCTTCCGCCCCCACCCGCTGCCCCAATCTTGGCAGCTTTGGTGTAGGACTTTATTGTCAAATTTAACAGATGCACGTTTGTTCCCAGCGCCTGGCCCCAAACACACACACACACACACACACACAGGCACCCACAGAAAACGCAACTGATGACACAGATGCGGAGCGCGAGATGCCCATATGTCCCCCTCTGAGCCTGCCCGAGCTGGAGAAACAAACAGGCTGTGTGATTTTCCCTCCTCAGAAAGAAATAAACAACGGAAGCTGGTGGGGGCTGGGAGGCCACCTCCAGGAGGTTCCAACTTGGCGCCTTTGCCCTGTGGCGCAGTGGTGCACGGCGCAGTGCTGGCAGCCAAGAGAGCGCATGGCTGCGGACGCAGAGCGCGGGCCGAAAGGCGGCTGGGAGAGGGACCCCTGGGCTGAGCCGAGAGGGCCCAAAGGTCTGCGGGTGCCCGCTGGGCACTGCCTGACTTCTGGCCCTTGCCTGATCTCTGGGCTTCTGAACTCCTGGGTGGTGAAGGCGCTTCAGTCCTCCCGGGATTCCCAGGAGTTGGCGTCCACCGGAGGCACACTAGGGACCGGCCCGTGTACCGGGAAGAGTCCAGTTGTCTCCATTAGGGTGTCCAACTCCGACGCGTTTCCAGAGCTGGGCTTTGGTGATAAAACACTATGGGAAGAACACTGGATCCACATGGGGGTGCGGCGGGGGAGGGCCTGGCTCGGCCACTACCCCGGTGCCACTGGAAGCGAATTGTTTCTGCGGGCCTGTTTCCCATCTATTAAAGGAGAAAGCTGCGAGGGAAGCACTTGGTAATTTCATTTCACGTCTGCAAAGTTTGGAAGTCTTGGGCATCACTGGGCCTTCCCCTGTGAGTGAAGGAAACCCAGAGAGGGTGCAACTCCTTCCCCCAATACACACACACACACACACACACACACACACACACACACTATATTCTCAGATCTGAGTTTCTGGCCAACTGGTCTTTCACCAGCAGCTGAAGGGCTGGGAGCAGGATGGTAGTGGGCAAGGACAGGTGTAGCACTGGGGATTTAGGAGACATCCTCTCTGCCTCCTCCATCTCTCAACTCTTGGGGCACAGGCAACTGGTGAATCACTGTGACATTTCGTGACAGGTCAGCCATACTTGCTGCTACCAGGCTCTCAGACCTTCATTTCTTCCAGTGCTGGCAGGAGGCTGGGAAGCTGGGTGGGGGGCTTGTGGCCACTGAGTCCCTTCCTCCCTCCAGGACTGTTTCTGGAGAAACATGTGCCCTACCCACCATCAGTGTGCACTTGGATCAGCTCTTCTCATTCCCAAAGATAGGGGCAGCCTCCCTCAGTCTTACACAAATGACCAGTATTTTCTCTGCGTGAATTTATTTCACTGAAAGTGATCCTAACATTTTCAACATCCACTGGCTCAGAGCAGGGGGCATTCTCCTCTAGGAATTTCTCTGTAGAAGTCAGGCTTGCTGGCCCTTCCTCAGTTCCCCAACATTGATGTCTCCCTCCCTGCCACCCCATGGGGATGCTGTTTAGACAGCATCAGGAAGACCCAAAGGGTCTCAGAATTGCTATGAGCTTCGCCTGAGAGCAGGAGGAATCTATCCACCCCACTTTTTTAGGTCACCATAGATGAGATATTCACCTCCACCTCCAGTTACCAGGTTGGGAAGGCAGGAAGAGGACAGGGTGGTACTTAGGGAGAGTCAAGAATTAATTCCAGATTAACTCAGTGCAAAAACAATAGAATGAAATGCGGTACTTAGAACACATAGTTCTATTCATGCAGAATTTTGAAGGAAGTGTATCACCTTATACACTTGCATAACCTTTGGGGCAGCCAGGAAGGGATTTTTTTAAATTCCCGTTTTACACCTGAGCAGTCTGGCTCTCAAGATCCTAGAGCCAAGACTGGCAGTCAGCTTCCCTTGCATGCACTCCAGTTAGCTGGCAGAGAATCTTCATTTTTGTCACCTTCCCCGACTCCAGGATGTGGGCCAGTGGATATCAGAAAGGTAAGGATCACATTCAGTGAAATAAATTCTCACTGTCCACAACCCAGGGTCTCCACCCTGCAACCCTTTAGAGCCCTTCAGAGATGGGCAAGTCTCGGTAGGGGCTTTGCGGGCACAAGGAATTGAAGGGTTTGGGAGCAATAAATAAAGGAGACTTTTCCCTCCTGTCCCTATGGCACCTTTATGCCTCCCCTGGCTCTCTGTTAATGCTGTGGGGACAGAGCCAGGCTTGCACGACCTTGAGAGTGAGACCTTCCTTAAATTTTGTACCCAAGGCACCTTATCTGTCTCATCCGAGTCCCAGCCCTGCTTGGGGGCAAAGCCTCATATTTCTCCTTTTTTAGACTTTAAAGCAGGTGGTCCCAGCCTTTTCGATTATGTAGCCCTAGCAGAAAACTATTTTGGTCACACCCTCCAAAATGTGGTAGCAATTCATGATTCTTAATATATTATGTACAATATAAAATATATGCAAATCATGATTTATTTATGATTTATAGATATACTGCTGTACCAGGAAACATAAAGTATGGACAAGAGGATGGGATTTTGACCCAGACAGTCTGGGTTGCTACTCAGACTTCTCCACCTAGTAGCTGAGCAATGCTGGCCTATTGGCTCAACGTCTCTGAGACACCGTCACTTTCTTACCTGTGTAAGGGGCCAGTAGTAGAGTACCTACTCCACAGGGCTGAAGTGATCTAATTTGAGTAAAGTGATTAGCAAGGCAAGTAGTGAATACTCAGTCACTTATGAATAAATATATATGTGCATTATAAAACATACCCCCAAAGAAATTTGCACCCAGGAAATAAAAATAAATGTAACTAGAAGGCTTAACATGTGGCTCTTCTCCTGCTGCCACCTCCATGCCATCCACTTCAGAGCCTGCTGTCTTAGGCAAATGTGTAACAGCTCCATCCATGGCTATGACACAGGGTTATATTTGACCAGTATTTTCTCACCCATTAGTTCTCATCAAACCGATATCATGGTCAGAGATCAGCATCCCATTTTGCATATGAAGAAACTGAGGCTTTAGAGGGGTGATGGGACTCACCCAGAGGCACTGTTTGTACCATGGAGTGGTACAAACCACTCCATGACCCCCAAACCACTTCCAACCCCAAGTCCACCCTGGCTCTGTGTCATGCTGTGGGTCCCGCTTGTGAGCTTCCTGTGAAACCGATCCAACTCAGGCCTCTTGCCGAACGACTGCCAAAGAAGGAGGTGCAGGCTGACCAATGAGGCCGGCTGGTGGTGCGTGCGTAAGCCTCATTCATTCTTTCCCACCAGAAGCCATAGTGGGCTTGGAGGCCCACTGGCGTGTGACCTTATTTGGTTGGTGGGGTACACTTTGTAGACGCAAGTGTAGAAGGGAGCACTTTTTTGCAGAGTTTCAAGTCTGCACAGGAAACTACAAATCAACCTCCTGTCAATGCAATTGCCCAGACATCAATCTAGCCCAGGTCAGTTGGGCGCACCTTACCTCTGTCCCATAAATGTTTATGAAGGATCATTATGACAGTATGATGACCAGCTGTTCCCCATAGTCACAGAGATTAGACCCAGGGAAAGTGGTTTGAATTGGACAAGCAGGGATTTGGGCTATTTATAGCCATGTCTTTCCTAGCAGACAAACGTGGTGAAAGTCCTCTTCAGATGAGGTTGAATTCTCTCTGAAAAGACCTCCTATTCTCTAGCCTGGGACAGTCGTGCAGCCTGCTCACAGGCAGGGGGATGGAACAGATGATTCCAGAAGGTGCTGTCTCCCCTCAAGACTTTGGGTGGAAACCATTACCATAGTCCTTAACCTGAGTGAATTGGAATTAACATCAGCCACCCCACAGCACAAACCCCTTGTGTGCTGAGTGTTGTGAGAAATACCAAGAGCCAGAGGATTAGTTCCAAGGAAGACCTGCTCCAGCACGTGGCCCCAAACCTTCTGTTGACAAATGATTGGGAACTGAGGCTTAGAGAAGAAATGTGACTTGCACAAGGTCATGCAGTGAGGGAGGCCAGGTCAGACCCAAATCTCTGTCTGCTATGCCACGGGTCAAGTCCCAGGCCCTTGCTCTGCATTACTCTCATTTGTACCCATCACTTGCTGCATTGTACGTGGGGGCCTTCTCCTGAGTGGGCATGAGTGTCTCCCTCAATAGACAACAAGCTCCTTGAGGACAGGGCCTATGTCATGTTGAGAATTCAGCAGTCACATGGCCATGCCCAATTCCAGAAAGGTTAGGAAAGTGTAATTCTACCATGTGTCCAGAAGAAAAGGGTAGCATTGGCATCAGTGCCCACCGTGTCCCCTCAATATCTGCCTCTGCATGCCAGAGGCTGTTACTTATGATCACCTCTGGTTCTGTGTCTGAGGGCTTTTTCTCTGGCCATGGAGTCATGCTTGATCTAAGCATATGGCAGGCTGGAAAAGCCAGGGGGTTAGTGCCTCTGAGAGCAGCCTCCAGCCAATGCTGGGGGGGATTGGTGGGTGAATACCGCAGTGCTCCTCTCAGTTGGATGACTCTGAGGCATGTTCTCCACCATCGCCAGAGATCCCAGTGGGATGGAGCTCCAGTTGCCCACAGTGGGAACTGGCTTCATGATGCATCCTTCAGTGACCTCCTTCCCTTCCCTACTTCCCCACCCTCCACCTATGTTTCCTGGGATTGCCTCCCGAGTAAACTTCTTGTATTTGAGTCTTTCCCCAGGGTCTGATTCTGGAGTTACCCAAACCAAGGCAGCAAGGAAAACAAGAATCTTCGTGAACATCCTAATGACTATCACACTTATCCACGGAATGGGCAGTTGGCCTGGCCTTTGCAGAGGTGCAGGATGTTAAGGAGGATGAAATACTTTAGTGACCTCTAGCAGAGAGTCATCCTCTGATTTCTTCACCTGGGTGATAAAGGGAACACAAAAGCGAGGGTTGCCTCAACCCATCCCACATTTACTGAATGGCTTTTCTCTGTTGCTCTGCAATCTCTAGGGTTTTCTTTATTCTCATGACTCAAGATGGTCACCACCATGGCCACATGCCAGCTAGGACAATGGAAGAGGAGAAGGATAGGCACATCCTTCCTTTAGGGACACAACCTGGAAGTTGTGTACATTGCTTCTGCTTGCATTTCCATTGGCTAGTGCTTGATCACATAGTTTCACTTAGCTACGAGGAAGGCTGCGAAGTGTAACCTATAGTCTGGGTGGCCATACGCTGAGCTAAAAAGTGGAAATCTATTAACAATAGTCTTTGCCATACTTAGTTATTGAAAAATATGAGTTTTTCCTCCTTAGACTGGAGATTCTCAATGTAGTATCCCCACCCCAACCCCAGCCTAGATGCTCCCCAAGATTGTGAAACTCAGAAGATGTTTGGGAATATTCTGTGAGAGTTTCATGAGATCATTTAAGGGAGTCCATGATCTCCTCTTCCCAGATATTCAGAACCAATGGTCTGAAGATTGTTGAACAATGTCAGGCAAGTCATACAACTTTTCTGGTTTTTCTTGAAAACAAAATTTATTTGAGAATTATTTTTTCTTCTGTAGACATATGTTGAGGCTTTGAGTGAATGAAGAACTTTGAATAAAAATTATGACAAAACAAAACGAAGACCTTTAGGTCATTTAGCACACACTGAGGTCTGAAATGGGCCAGGCACTATGGTCAGTGCTGGGAATATACCAGTCCTTGCCTCAAAAGCTCAGAGTCCAGTGGTGGGACAGGCACCTGATCACAAATTACAGAACTGTTGCATGCCTCATCCTTTTGTATTAATGTTCGTAAGGGTGATTGGGTGTTCAAGCACGTTTAAGATGTGCCTCCCTCAAACTTTGTTATGTTGGCACATTACTCTCTGATGTGAACTTAGGGGAAAAAAAAACCAGATGTGTTGCATGCTTGCTGCCCCAGAGTAAGCCCTAGGGTAGCCCAGGAATCCATAAACTTAAAAATCCTCCAGGTGACTTTGATATGAAGCCAAAGGTGGGGTCAGGCTATAGATGACCAGATGATAAGCTTTTGATGAGGTCACTGTAGGAAAAGCTACAGGAACCAAGGCTGGCAGGAAGAGTCCTGGGGCTCTGGATTCCAGCACCAGCTCTGTGTAGACTGCTCCTCTGCTAAGTGTGGGTTATCATCCACCCCTCCATGAAGAGGCTGCATGGGGAGTGATCAAGTGCATCGATTCCAGAGTCAGGCGGTCAGGTTTGAATCCAGGCTGGGTACGTTTCTTATTCTTTAGTGATGTACAAAGTACTTAATATCTTTGTCCTCAATTCTTTTATCTATAACATGGAGGAAATAATAGTACTCATCCCTAGGGCTGCTCTAGGATTCAATGAGCTAACATATATGTCCAGCACTTAGAATAATGCCCAGCTCATGGCAAGGGCAATGCTTTATTGAGGGTTACTTTTTGCTGACCACCGGGTCAGTGATGGGGATGTACAAAATCCAGTCCCTTACAGGGCTGACAGTCAGTCTGCTCAGGGAGGCAGACATTGACAAAGCAATCACACCCTGGTGAGAACTATGAGTGACACACTTCTGGGCACAGTGAGAGCTATGGTAGGAGGAGCCAGGGGCCAGGGAAGGTGTTCTAGGGCGGGGACAAACATGCATAAAGGCCTGAAGTAGGAAGAAGCGTGGCACATTTGATAAAATGAAAGGGCCTTGTGGAGGGAGCACAGAGAACAAGAGAGAGTTTCACCATGAAGCTTGACACCTTGCATTTTAGAAAACTGCATATTTTCTGGCTGTGATGCTCTATCCAGAATGCCCTTTGGCAGTGAAGGCCTTACTCCCCCAGATGCTAGGAGTGCCATCAGCTCTCAGTCCTCTTAGAAGTGGCCTCGCCTTAATATAACTGCCTGATCCAAGGTCATGTTCCTTTCTTGGGGAAGCTTGCATATGAGGACTGGTCAAAGGAGGCATAGAAATCCATCCCTGTCATCCCAACTTGGGACACTCTCAAGGGCCATCCCAGTTCAAAGCTTCCCTCCTGTAGACTGAGGTCTCTACTGAGACCACATCTCAGCCTAACTTGTCCCTCTTCCCATTCCTGCTTTCTTCCTTTCTTTTACCATTTAGAGGTATTGGTTCTAAGAGAATGCCTTCCTAAACTTCTTGCACAGTAATCTCCAACTCAGTGTGCTTCTTGGGGAAATTGACTTGAGACACTGCTTTGCAGATTTAGTGTTTTGGAAATAATAACAGAATGGCAGAATTTTCAGAGCTGGAAGGGATCATAAGGACTATCTAGCAATAGCTCAGAACCAAGTCATCCTATAAATGAAGACCTCAAAGTTCCAGACAAGACTGGGACTTGCCCAAAGTTACATGCTAGATCTAATCACTCCCAGCCTTCTGTTTGGTTCTGGTTGTCTGAGGGCTGGTTTACTACTTTAATCTACTATGACTCCTTTGATGTCTTACTTTAATGCATGGGCTAGACAACCATGGCTGAGCACTTATTTTTGTAAAGAAAGTTTTATTGAAACACAACCATGCTCATTCATTTAGGCTCTATGACAGCAGAGTTCAGTAGGCACAGTGGAGACTGTATGGCCTGCAATGCCTAAAATATTTACTAACTGGTCCTTTACAAAAAAAGTTTGCTGATCATTGTTTTAATGGTTGAATCAGTCAAGATCCAGTCAGGAAAACAAAAAGAACTGTGTACTTCAACTGAAAGAATTTAATATAGGGAATTGGCCAAGCAGGTGTTGGAAGTCTAAAAAAGCAAAAAGGTTACACCAAGGGAACAAAGAGTAATAACTACAGGAAACAGTTATGACCTCTAAGACGGGGGAGTGGAGGACAAAGGGAAAGGTTGGGTTATTAGAACCTAGAAGCTAGAGCAGGGGCTCTGTGAAACCAGAGCTCAGACCTCTGAGGAAGCATTAGCTAGTGCTGATACCACTAAGGGGGTGCGATGAGGCTGGTGCTGAGATTGCCGAAGGAAGCTGGAAACTTCTTGCCTAGAATCAGTATCTGCTGTTCCCGAGGCCATGCTGAAAAGAAATAGTATCAAACAGAGAGGAGCAAGTCCATTTTCACTTCTTTCTGCCTTCCAGTCTCCCTCTGGGGACCTCTATATGGGCAAAACTTTATAGGGAGTCCACTGGCAAAACAATTAGCCAAGCAAAGGCTGTGGTTTGGACAGCCAGCCCCAGCACAGCAGAGCAGAGTACAGAAGGAGCTGAGGAACAGAAGTGCAATTACCTATCCTACGATAGGAAAGAATGATGTTAGAGCCACCAGTTAGCTGAGGTCTCAAGCTCTTCTCAGGCCTGGCATCATTGGAAAAGCAGGGGCAGGGGCCCAGGAACAATAAGCCTATGCCCCATAGACTTGCCTGGCACAGGCCCTGGAGGTCCTCTTCCATTTGTGGGGCGAGTTCCAGGAAAAATGGTTAGGCTGATGGGTCTGAGTCAAAGATGTGCTTTGAGGCCTGTTGGGATAAGCCTATGTCCCAGTAAAGACATGTTCTCTTCCACTCCAGGAGAAGTCTTACCAGATATATCTGCTTCCTTTATTGCTAAAATTAATCTTATAAGTGAGTCTCATTAGCTCTGATTTGTCTGACTGAGGTTGTGTGTCCATCTCTGAATTAATCACTAGGGAATGCTCTGATTGGCTTAGCCTAGGTCCCATGCTCCATCCCTGGAATACTGTATGAGGATGGGGAGAGGAATTGGGGGATCCATTTCACCTGAACCCCATAGACTCGGAATGGGGAATGAGTACCCCCAATGTCAAATTACAGAAGTCCTCAACCAGAGGAGATTGTCAGTACCTTAACAGAGGTGTGCACATCATGTAGTGAGAACACTGTGGGGACCAGGCTGGGAAGACAGCTCAAATCGCAAGTCCTACTGGCAGCATTTGGGTTATAATAGGACTTGGCCAGAAAGCCTAGATGGGCCTGGCTGGGACCCAGAGTTCAGATAGACTCATAATGGTAAAGTGGCTGATTGGGTGATCTTAATGTCAGGCAAGATTTGGGAGGCGGAGTGGAACTAGGTTGCCAAGTGTGTGTGTGTGTGTGTGTGTGTGTGTGTGTGTGTGTGTGTGTGTCAGAGACTGGAGTGGAATGGAGTCTGGGGTGAGTGAAGGGAGGACAGGATCCCAGTGTTCAGGATGACTTTGTGGAAAGGCAGAACCCCAGCATGGTACAGTGGGAGGGACATTGACCAGGGAGCACAGATGTCAAACCTGGGTACACTTGGTGACTCAACTGGCGGCCATATAAAGAGGAATTATAGGGTGAGGAAGAGGAGCCACGCTAACTGCAGGAAGTCTTCAGAGTTGGGCTAGAAAGAAAACATGGCTAGACTACCATGAGCTGCCCCCTTCTCTTCTGCCAAGAGATATGGTGATTTCCAGAAGGCTGCAATGTCTCTGGAATAGTCTAAACCTGTTTTTCTTCAGGTCTCCTCTTTGGCCTTCCCTGGCTCTGCTCTGAGTTGCAGGGAACTGGTTTCATGGGCTGTGATTCCTGTGCTTCCAGGAAAACTGGTTTCTGCTTGGAATCAACCAATGGAACGTACTGATGGGAGATTAAAGGTGGGAAGAAGAGAGAAACCAGAATATTTCTTCTCTTTCCCCTCTGCGTATGGCAGCAACTCCAGCAGCAACTTTACTTCTCTCTCTTTGTTTTTCTTTTTTTAGAAATGTGATCTTGCTCTGTCATCCAAGCTGGAGTCCAGTAGCACAATCATAGCTCGCTGCAGCCTCCAGCTCCTGGGCTCAAGTGATCCTCCTGTCTTGGCCTCCTGAGTAGCTAGGATTACAGGCCAGGCCACGACACCTGGCTAATTTTTAAAATTTTTTGTAGAGACAGGGTCTTGCTATGTTGCTCAGGCTGTTCTCAAACTCCTGGCCTTAGGTGATCCTCCCGCCTCAGCCTCCCAAAGTGCTAGGATTACAGGTGTGAGCCCCCCCACCTGGCTAAGTTGTACTTCTCTTCCATGGCTCCGGTCTTTCTTGAATATTTCATATGTACTTGAAACTAATTTATACTTTGAGATTGTTTCATGTAGCATTCTGAAAATGTCAGGTTGAATTGGTTGATAGTGTTTTTTTAGATCTTCTATTTCTTTTCTTATTTTTTTGTGGTCTACTTTTATCAATTACTGAGAGAGGGGTGTTGAAATCTTCAGCTATAATTGTGAATTTGTCTATTTCTTTCTTTAGTTCTGACAGTTGCCTTCATAAATGTTGAATTTCTATTATTAGGCTTATACATTTTATTAGGTTTTAGTATTAGGTTTATGCATTTTAGGAACTTTTATATCTTATTAGTTAATTGGCCCTTTTAATCTTATAAAATGGCCCCATTTATCTCTTGAGGGCTCTGTCTTGAAGCCTACACTGTCTCACATTGACATAGTCACACCAGGTTTCTTATGGTTAGTGTTTGCATTGTGTATCTTTTTCCATCCATTTACTTTCCACCTATTTGTGTTTTTATTTTAAAATTCTCTCTCTTACAGATGATATATAGTTTGGCTTTGCTTTTTTTAATCTATTCTGACAATCTCTGCCTTTTATTGGAATGTGTTATACATTTACGTCTAATGTAATTTTGATGTGGATGGATATAAGTTTACCATCTTGCTATTTGTTTTTTATTTGTTCCTTCAGTTTGTGTTCCTCCGTTACTCCTATTCTACCTTCTTTTAGGTTAATCATTTTTTTTTTAATATTCTATTTCGTTTCCTCTGTTGGCTTCTTAACTCTATACTTTTTTTCTTTATGCTAGCTTTATTGTGATATAATTGACAAATAAAAGTTGTATACATTTAAGACGTACAACCTGCTGTTTTGATATATGTATACATTATGAAGCAATTACCACCATCAAGCTATCCATCACCTCACATAGTTAGCATTTTGTTGTGGTGAGAACATTTAAAATCTACTCCTTTAGCAAATTTCAAGTATACAATACAGTATTGTTAACTATAGTCACTTTGCTGTCTATACATTAGATCTCCAGAATTTGTTCATCTTGCATAACTGAAACTTTGTAACCCTTTATCGATAATTCCAATTGCCAGCTGCCATTCAGTTCTCTGCTTCTATGAGTTAGACTGTTTTAGATTCCACATATAAGTGAGATCATGCAGTCTCTGTCTTTCTATGTCTGGCTTATTTCACTTTGCATGAAGTCTTCAAGGTTCATCCACATTGTTACAAATGATAGTATTTCCTTCTTTTTAAAGGCTGCATAATAGTCCTTTGAATGTATATACCACATTATCTATTCATCCATTGATAGAAACTTGGGTTGATTTCACATATTGGCTATCGTGAGTAATGCTACAATGAACATGGGACTGTAGATATCTCTTCGAGATACTGATTTTATTTCCTTTGAATATATACCCAGAAGTGGGATTGCTGGAGCATATGGTAGTTCTATTTTTAATTTTTTGAGGAACCTCCATACTGTTTTCCGTAATGGCTATGCCAATTTACATTCCCACTAACAGTGTGCAAGGGGTCATTTTTTTCCACATCCTCATTAACACTTGTTACCTTTTGTCTTCTTGGTAATAGCCATTCTAACAGATGTGAATTGATATCTCATTGTGATTTTGATTTGAATTTTCTTGATGACTAATGATGTTTCCTGGAGACAGCAGATAGTTGGGTTGTGTTTTTTCATCCATTCAGCCAGCCTATGTCTTTTAAGAGGAGCATTCAGTCTGTTAATATTAATTGATAGTATTGATATGTGGGATGTTGGTCTGCTAATCCTGTTGCATAGTCCCATATTGCTTTTTTTTATCCCTTGTTCTATTGTTTTATAAGGGTTGTGAGTTTTGGGTTTTTTTTATTGGTAGGTATCTGTTGTGTTATCTGAGTATTTTGTGCATGGTAGGTCTAGTCATGGAAAATTCCCTCAATGTTTGCTTGTCTGGAAAAGACTTAATTTCTCCATAAATTGTGGAACTTAGTTTTGCAGGATACGTAATTCTAGACTGGAAGATGTTCTGTATAAGTCTGTTGAAGATGGAGCCCTGATTCCTTCTGTTTTGTAAGGTTTCTGTTGAGAAGTGTGCAGTTAGTTAGCCTTATGGGTTTTCTTTTGTATGTTATTTGATGCTTCTTTCTTGCTGCTTGCAGAATTTTCTCCTTCACTTTGACTTTGGCCATGTTGATTAATATGTGTCTTGGAGATGACCTATTTGCTATGAATCTTCTTGGTGTTTGATGTCCATCTTGAATCTGTATGTCTGAATTTCTGGTGATACCAGGGAAACTTTCCTCAATAATTTCCTCAAATAGGTTTTCCATGCTTTTAGCTCTTTCTTCTTCTCCCTCAGGGATACCTATAATTGGAATGTTAGTTTAGTTTACACAGTCCTGTATCTCTCTTAGTGATTGCTCAGACTTTTTAATACTCTTCTCTGCCTCTGTGAATGACTGGGTTATCTCGAGAGCCTTGTCTTTAAGCTTTGAGATTTTTTCTTCTCCTTGGTTTAGCCTGTTCTTAAAGCTTTCTGCTGTGTTTTGAAATCCCTAAATGACCAATTAATTTCTTTGAATTCTATTATATCCTTTCTTATGTTGTCTAGCTCTCTAGTGACTTTTTCATTTTTTTCATTGATTTACTGAAATATTTTTTTTGGTTTCTTTTTGTTGGTTATCAACTTTCTCTTCAATTCCATTCATCCTATTTGCCATCCATATTCTGAATTCCATTTCTGTAATTTTGGCAATTTCCTTGTGGGTGGAGTCCACTACGGTAGCTCCATTGCGTTCCCCGGGGGTGCTGAACAATTTTGTGAGCTGCACCCCTCTTGTGTTACCTCTGCCCTCTGGCGTCTGGTTGCAAATTGGTGCTCCTGAACACACCAGACTTGGTTGCTATGGCACTGTGGGCTGGGATCTTCCCTCCTGGAGGACCCAGCCTAGTCTGACAGTGTGGCTTTCCTGTGGGGAGATGGGTACTTCCCCAGACCACCGTGTCGCAGACCCCCACAGTATTCTCCCATCAGTTCTGCCCATGTGGGCTCTGTCGCCTCCTGAGTCCAACTCCCAAACCTCCTCCCTGTGTCCCCCTGCAACCTGCTTGTGTCTGGGGGCATGGGATCTAGCCCGCATGTCTGACCCGTTGGTGTGCATCTCCAAGAAATGCCAGCAGTCAGGGAGGTCCCAGATCAGGCACCCCAGGTCCACTGCGGGTCCTCAAGGGGAAAGGCATGGGCTCCACTTTCTGGAAACCTCAGACTGGAGGATGCGCCAGCTGGGGAGAGGCAGTCACTCGCTAAATTCTTGGCTCAAACTGCTCTCCCAGTTGCAGTGGGTGGGGGAAGGGCAGGGAAAGACAAGAGTCTGAATGGAAGAAAGCTGGCTCTCTGGCCTCTTGGGTCACTCTCCTTGGAGGTGAACTCTTCACAGAATGTCCAAGCTCTGGGACCATGTAAGTTCTCCCCACAATTCTGTGGTTGCCGTAGTGCTTGGTCTCATGGGTGTGGAAAAGCTTCCAAGCAACTCTGCCCACTGATCACCAAAGGCGTGTGGGAAGTAGAAAGTAATTCCCCCTTACCCCTTCACTGGGCTCTAAGCCTCTCTGGGTTCGATCCTCACCAATATCTTTTTTTCCTTTATCTTATTCCTTCTCTGCTTTGCAATTTTCCTCTCTGAGGTCCCAGCAGGCTCCGGCACTTATCTCTCTAACCTACACCTGAGCTGTGTCTCTTCTCCCCTTTCCTTTATCTGAAATCCTTCCTTTTCTCTGGGACAGTCTGCCAAGTGATCTCTCTAGTCAGCCATCTTGCCCCTCCTCCTCCTTAACTCTATACCTTTCATTATTTTTATTCTTTCCCTCCAAAACTATGCTGCCATTTACCTGTTCCCTCCACCCATTGTGTTATATGATGTTTATGATATATTTTACTTCTACATGTGTTATAAACCTACTTTACATTATCATTTTTTATTATTTTATTTTTGCTTTAAATAGTCCATTCTCTTTTAAGGAAATTACAAAAATAAAAAAAACATGGTTTTAATGTCTACCTACTTATTTACCATTTTTGGTGCTCTTTACTTTTTCCCATAGATCTGAATTCCCATCTGGTATCATTTTCCTTTAGTCTGGAGAACTTCCTTTAGCATGTCTTATAGCTCAGGTCCACTGGAGACAAATGATCTCAGATTTCATTTATTGGATAGATAATGTTTTTATTTCACACTCAACTTGAAGGATGTTTTTGGTGGGTATAATATTTTTGGTTGACATTTTGTCTTTCTCTTTTACCACCTTAATGATGTCATTCCATTGTCTTCTGGTGTTCATTGTTCCTGATGAAAAGTCACATACCATTCATATAATTGATTCTCTACATGTAATGTGTCTTCTCTGATTGCTTTTAGAATTTTTGCCTTATCTTTGATTTTCAGTGGTTTGACTATGATGTGCCTACGTATGTTTTTCCTTGTATATCCTGCTTGGAGTTTTCTGGGTTTCTTCAATCTGCAAGTCAGTGTTCTTCAAAATTTGGGAAAATTTTGATTATTTTTCAAATAATTTTTTCTACCTCAATTTTACTCTTTTTTAGTAGGACTTCCATTATATGCATTTAGATAATTTGTTGTCTCACAGTTGCCCAAGACTCTGTTTACTTTTCTTTGATTTTTTTTCTCTGTTCTTCAGATTACCTAATTGTCATCTCTGATATTCTGTTAAGTTTATCTAGTAACATTTTTATTTCAGTTATTTTCATTTTTAGTCCCAGGATTTCCATTTGATTCTTTATGTAAAAAAATGAACTTTTAATTTTAATATAGTTTTAGTTTTAGAGAAAAGTTGCAAAGATAATACAAAGAGTTCCCATATACCTTGTATGCAATTTCCCAGTTAAGATTGTGTGTTACTATGGTACATTTGTCACAATTAGTATTAATATATTATTATTAATCAAACTTCATAGTATATTCAGATTTCATTAGCTTCCTCCTAATGTTTGTTCTTTATCCCCAGATCCCATACAGGATACTACATTATACTTAATCACCATGTCTTCTGATGCTGCTATGATCTGTGACAATTTCTCAAACTTTTCTTGTTTTTGCTGATCTTGACAGTTTTGAAGTGTACTGGTCAGATATTTTGTAGAATGTTCCTCTATTTGGGTTTGGCTGATGTTCTTTTCATGGTTAGACTGGGGTTCTAGGTTGTTGGAAGGAAAACCACAGAGGTGAAGTGCCATTTTTATCGCATAATATCATGAGTACATAATGCCATCAACATGATTTATCACTGATAATGTTGACCTTGATCATCTGTCTGAGGTAGTGTTTGCCAGGTTTCTCCATTGTGGTTACTCCCCCCTCTTTCTATACTATATTCTTTGGAAGCAAGTCACTAAATGCAGTCCATACTTTAGGGGAGAACCAAGGCAATTATGGGGTTCATCTCATTAAAGACATTTTGAATATATGTATAATAGCTGCTTTAAAGTATGTTTGCTAAACTCAATATATGGGCCATCTTGGGGTCAATTTCCATTGACTGTTTTTTTCCCCTTGACTCTAGGTCACGTTTTCCTGTTTCTTTGTATGTTGAATACTTTTTATTGTATACTGGACGTTATGGATGATGCACTGTAGAGACTCTGGCTTCTGTTACCTTCCTCTGAAAAGTGTTGCTTTTTGTTCTAATATGAGAGGATCACTTTGAACAAGAATTAGCAAACTTTTCCTGTAAAGGGACAGGGAGTAAACATTTTAGGCTTTGTGGTCTGTACAGTCTCTATTGCAACTATCCAACACTGAATTATAAAATGAAAGTAGCCATGGACAATCTATAAATGAACAGGCATGGCTGTGTCCCAGTCAAACTGAATACACGAAAACAGTTGATGGGCCATAGTTTGCTGATCCCTGACCTTGATCTTCTGTTGGATTGTTTTTACACCTTGTTAGGCCGAAGAAAGGCCAATGTATCTCCCAAGACCTTCTAATTTGGCAAGATTCAACCTCTAAACTTTTTCTCCACTGCAAATTTTGTTAGAACTTGGTTTTAAACTTTGTTAGGGTGGATCTAGAGTAGGTTTTAGTCTAGAGTATAATCCTTACTCCTAAGCAAAGTCTTCTGGGTATCTCAGCTGGGTACCGAGGGATTAACAAGGTGTTAATGAGTTCTCCACATTCTGACTGGGCTGGAACTCCAATGTCCCCTGCATTGCTCATTCCCTAAAATCTTTTTTCCATTCTAAATTCTGCTCTCTGGCAAGCTTCAGGTAGTCTTGTCCTACACATGTGCAGCTCCAGCCCTTAGATAAGGACACACAGGGGCCACCCAGATGAAAGTACAAGCTTCCCTCTCTGCATAGCTCCTTTCTCTGATGCTCTGCCCACAGAGTGCAGCTTCAGCTGCACTTACCTCTGATTTCTGCCTTCTCAGTTTAGTGGGATGACTATACTCTGCTTGGACTTCAGCTGCCTGCACTATGGTCAAGAAATTGTCTCCAGCAAAGAGCCAAGGCAATTATGGGGTTCATCTTATGATTTTCTCTTCTCTCAATAGTCTCAGTCATATGCTGCCTGTTGTCCTATATCTGAAAATAGTTGTTTTATATATGTTGTCCAGTTTTATAATTGTTTACAGCCGTGTTTCTCAACCCTGGCATAATAGACATTTGGGGATGGATAATTGTTTGATGTAGGGAGCTGTCTTGTGTGTTGTAGGATGTTTAGCAGCATTCCTAACACCTTTCCTATTTTGACAACCAAAAATGTTTTCTTCTTCAGGGAAGCCTCAGTCTGTTCTTTGAGGACTTTCAACTGATTGAATCCGGCCCATCTTTATCACCTAGGATAATCTCCCTTGCTTAAATTCAACTGATTATGGACTTTAATCACATCCACAAAATACCTTCACGACAACACCTAGATCTAGCGTTTGATTAAATAACTGGGGACTTTAGTCTAGCCAAGTTGACACATAAAACTGACCATCACAAGAGGTTACCATTTTCCCAGCTCAAAGGAATGGAAGTACCATTCCCCTGTCAGTGATTCATTTGGTCATGGCCATGTCATATAATTCTGTCAATGATGTAGAGGGGGAAGCCTGTCGAAAAAATTCTGCGGAGCATTTGTTCTCCTTTACAAGGAGACTCTAGGAAGAGGATCATTTCTTATTGTTCTGTTGGTTACTGTGTCTGGATGTTTGAACCAGAAACTACAGTAGCCACCTTGCCACTAAAGCCTGAAACTGAAACTGACACAGTAAGGAGGCAGCGTGAGAAGATGGAAAGAATATAAGCCCTTGATGGAATCACTGAAGTCACCAACTCTGGAATTTCCTTGCCTTGAAGATCTTTTTATGTGAATAACACATTTTCCTTTTTGTTTAAGGTACTTTATATTAGGGTCTCTGTTATTTATAGCAGAACTCATCCCTCCTGACAAATAGGCTCTCCCTACATTGTGCCAGCAGCTGCTCAAGTTTGTTGTTGTTGTTGCTGTTTTTAAATTATCTTACCAACCACAGTGGAAAGGGAGTTCTTTTTCTCTCTAAAGCTTCAGTGATTGTCCCAGGAAAGGCTCCCATTGGCTCAGCTTGGTCACATGTCCATTTCTGAACCAATGACATAGCTGGAAGGATAGAATACACTTTGGGCCAGGTCTGGTGCACATGGCTACCTCTGGAGCTGGGAGTGGGATTATCTCTTCCTGAACTATATGAACCAAAAGTGGAGGAGGGTCCATTCCTTGAGGGACATTGGCATGCTGATATCAAAAGGGGAAACATAGCTGGGCAGGTTAAAACAACAGGTGATCTCGAAGATCCTCCACAGGCTGGCCTCAACTTGTCTCTTCATAGGGGTTTCTTATTGCTCCTCTCCACAACTATTACTCCAGAACAAACTCTTCTACTGTCAGCTCACTTCAACAGATTTCAAAGACTCTTGTCATGCAATGTGCTCTGGGTGGCTCTGAATACTCAAAGGGGAAGACAACATACTCCCTGTCTTTGGGAAGCTCTCGATCTCTTGGCACCATCCCGTGCATGAAGGCCCTTCCCTCCTCCGAACACAGAAGCACTTCCTTGCTAGTTCTTCAAGCCCCGCTCTAATCCCACTTCCTCTCCAGACACTCCACTCATGAATTCCTCCTTCTTACTACTCCGTTTGAGCCAGTTCAGCTCATTTGTTCAGTTCAGTCATTAATCAGTTGGTATTATGGATTAAATTTTTGTGTTCCTCCAAAATTCATATGCTGAAGCCCTAATCCCTAATGTGATGGTATTTGGAGATGGGACTTTTGGAAGGTAATTAGGGTTAGATGAAGTCATGAGGGTGAGTCCCTCATGATGGGATTAGTGCCCTTATAAGAAAAGACACCAGAGAGCTGGGCTCACTTTCTTTGCCCTGCTGCTCCCCTTCGTGTGCACGAAGAAGAGATCATGTCCTCACACAGTGGAATGGTGGCCACCTTCAAGCCAAGAGAAGAGGCCTCAGAATGAAACCCATCTTGCTGGCACCTTGATCCTGGACTTCCCAGCCTCCAGAATTGCTGTTAATAGAAATAGTTTTCTGTTGTTTAATCCACCCAGTCTATGTTATTCTGTTATGACAGCCTGAACAGACTGTCTCTCAGTCTTATTTTATGTGACTCATGTTGGTCTCATTTTATGGGAGTGTGTTGAGATCCCTCCACACTTTACGGAAAGCTTTCTTTATATAATTTCCTTTTTTTCTTCAGTTCTTAGCCAAGGGGGCCACTATTAGGAGTCAAACAGTTGTGAGGAATGTGGGGCTCAGAGAGATTAAGTGCTTGTCTGAAATCACAGTCAGTCAGGCGCAGAGCTGGGATTTGAGTCCATATTCTGTTTGTCCCAGAAGACTGCCTGTGCAGAATCAATTCTGAAATCTGTTTTTACTTGTGAAGACTTACCTTGTCCTTCTGTAAGCGGTTTGTTTTATACATTTATTTTTACATAAAAAGGATATGTATAGTATTTTTTTCACTTGTATTTTGAAATACACATCTATGCCAAAGA
The DNA here is from genome assembly GCF_000956105.1 of Propithecus coquereli. Classification (NCBI taxonomy): domain Eukaryota; kingdom Metazoa; phylum Chordata; class Mammalia; order Primates; family Indriidae; genus Propithecus; species Propithecus coquereli. The sequence continues at coordinate 972,607 of NW_012135747.1, read as the reverse complement.
GTGTATAGAATATGGATGTATAGTTGAAGAATAATAAAGCAAATATTTATAATACCATGTTGAGAGATAGAACATCATCAGTGCCCATGGGATCACTCCAATCACATTCCCATTTTGTATGTTTATCTTTCACTTTGATGTTATATATCCCTAAATTATATGTTACTTAGTCTGGAAAACCAAGTTGCAAGCACAAACCTGGCAGTACAAGGAAAAAAAACAATGTTACCATTCTTAGGTGAAGGCTCTGAGAATAAGATGGGGTGGGTTATGGTCTAATTCCAGCTTCTTTGAGGGTTTCCCAGAGCCCCTTTGTGGGAAGTCAGGGGGCCAGGCTATGGTGCATTATTGGAAATACTGGGTTCTTCAGAGTTGGGCTCTCTGACAGGGCTGTAGTGTGCGCTTGGCCTAGGCATCTGGCGGGAATCAGGTCAAGGGAGCTGCTCTGTGTTTTCTGCTTCTCAGCTCAACAAGCCCAGCCACCAGCTCTCAGGTGTCAGCTCAATTAGAACACTTCTGTGAGTTACATGAGGGTCCTCAGCTGATCCAGGCAGAGAGTGTGGAGGGGAGAGAGAGAAGATTTATCGTGGTAAAGAAAAGCCATGTTTGGAAAGGAGTTTGGGACAGATATTTTAAGTCACATTCAGGTTAAAAAGATATTATGATGGCAGAAGGATCTTGGTAACGAAATGTCCAACTTTTGAGACATGCAACCTTGATCTGGTTGGCTGTCCCTCTCCAGCTGGTGCACTGGTGTTTCCTGGCACCTCCCTTAACCTTTGTCAAAGGGATCATCTTTGCCTCTCTGTTGGGTTTCTTGCTTCCTATACATACTGTGTATGATCAATAAAGGACAGCCAATGACAGTAATAAAGGACTCTAGTTTAGACTGATGCTCCCATTGAGGTAAAATATGGACTACCTATAAAAATAATATCTGACTTCCAGTTGGACAAGATGCATGGACTCATCTGTCCATGCTCCTCCTAACTACGTACAACTATTAGCCCTAGAAATAGTGCAAGAGATGACCAAAGGGGAACTCTGAAAGGTGGAGAGAAGGTGGCAAATTGGTTGGTGCATTAGCTTCCCAGGGCTACCAGAACAAATAACCACAAACTGGGTGGCTAAAAACAGTAGAAATTTATTCTCTCAGTTCTAGAAGAGGCTAGAATTCTGAAATCAAGGTGTTAGCAAGGTTAGGTGTTTCTGGAGGTTCTGAGGGAGAATCTATTTCATGCCTTTCTTCTAGCTTCTGATAGATGCTGGCAACATTTGGCATCCCTTGGCTTGTACACATCACTCCCATCTCTGCCTTTGTGGTCACATGGAATTCTCCCTGTGTGTGTGTGTCTCTGTGTCCAGAAGTTTCCCTCTTCCTGTTAGGTCATCACTTGTTGGATTAGGGCCTGCCCTAATCCAGTATGACCTCATCCTAACTAGTTACATTTGGAAAGATGCTTTTCCCAAATAAGATCACCTTTAGAGCTTCCAGGTGGACATGAATTTGGGGGAGACACCATCCATCAGGGATCCAGGACTGGATGAACAATTGCAGCAGGGTGTCTTACAAATGCCCACCTAACCAAAGAGGGCAACTCAAGCCTAGCGTTTCCTGATCCCCAACCCAGCAACAAAAGGCAGGTAGTTAAGCTAATTACTTCTTTGGATCAAATGGGAGTCCCAACAACACCACCAGGTAATCCCAGAAGAGATACTAGGAGATGAATCTGAAGCCCTACTGACAATAAGCAGACAGGAAAGCACATTCTTTGCCTGCAGGGCCTGAGATTTTGTTCCCCCACCCAGAGACAATGGGTGGCCCAGAGCAGTTGTAAGGGAGATCCTGCCACAACAATGCCAAGACCAAGAAACCTTTTAGTACTGTGACCCTGAGACTCCCTTCCCTCACTCAGAGTCACCAGGTGGCACCAACAGGTTAGGGTCCTAGCACAATAAGGCCCATAATGTAGTATAATAATGTATAATGTATAATAATACGGGCCCATAATGTAGGCCCGTAATGAAGTACAACAGTCTTCCATAGGCACAAGGAATCCTATCGCAACAATGCCCAACTCAGGAAATGCTCTTCATATCCACAGGCCAGAGACTTGCTTCTTTTACCTATGGGGAGCAGGTGGCCCAGCCTGGGGAAGCTCCTTCACCTTCTGAAGCAGCACCAATAGGGATAAATGGGAGCCCCAGTAGCAAAAATAAGTCAAGCAAACCAAAATAGCACCACATAGGCTCTGAAAATTAGATTTTTGTTAAAAATACAGCCTGCAAAAGCAGACTAGGACCTTCATGCTAAATCTAAACATGGTGACTGCATGGTAAAATAAAAATTTAAATAGGAACCAAGGTATCCTAAAATAATAGTCAAAATGTCCAGGATAGAATTAAAAATCGCCCACCATATCAAGAACCAGGAAAATCGTAGCTTGAATGAGGAAAGAAAATCAACTGATGCTAACACTGAAATAAATCAGACATTGGAAAGATCTGATAAGAATTTTAAAACAACCATCATAATAATGATTCAACAAGAAAATATAAATTCTCTTGAAACAGATGAAAAAATAGAAAAATCTCAGCAAAGAA
>NW_012135747.1:965611-967406 GCF_000956105.1 Propithecus coquereli | reverse complement strand
ATTACTCTGATATCAAAACCAGACAAAGATTGTAAAACAAAAATGTCTCTCATGACTTAGACACAAAAATCCTCAAAAACACTTTAGTAAATCAAATCCATCAATATATAAAAAGAATTATACACCATGGCCTGGTATGTAAGATTTCTTCAATATTCAGAGCTCAATTAATGTAATCCACCATGTCCACAGACTAAAGAAAATAAATCATGTGATGATATAAATTGAGACAGAAAAAGCATTTAACAAAATCCAATGCCCAATCATTATATAAACTCCCAGCAATTTAAGATAGAAGGGAACTTCCTTAAATTGAAGAAGGACTAAAGGTGGAAGATTTAATGATGAAAGACACAATGGTGACAGACTAAATGTTTTCCATGTAAGATTGGGAACTAGGCAAAAATGTGTTTCTTATTCAACATAGTAATGGAAGTTCTAGCCACTACAATAAGGTAAAGAAAGAAAAAGTCATATAGATAGTAAAGATAGAAATAAAACAGTTCTTATTTGAAGATGCTATGATTGTCTGCATAGAAAATCTCAAGAAATGGAGAGGAGCTTCAAGATGGCTGACTAGATGCATCTGATACTTGTCTCTTCCAGAGAGGAACCAACACAGTGTATAGATAGTCACACTTTGAATAGATCATCTAAGAGATACTGCTGGAATTCAACAGAGAAATGATGGGAAGTAATGAAAGCAAGGCAGGAGGGAAGTGAGGCAGCCTGCTTGTTTGGGATTGTCTGGGAGCCTGGAAAGGCTCCCCAATCCAGGGAAAGGGTAAGTGAGAGAACCCCAGTGGTCCACATCCTTGCTACAGAGTCCTACCATCCTAGCTATAGGAGAGCCTCTGAAACTAACATAGGGAACTTCCTGGAGATCACACAACAGCAGAAAGGGAGCTCACATTGAATCCCACAAATCCCCAAGTCCCTAAGTGCTGGGTTTACAGGTGTGAGTCCCCTTGCCTGGCTTAAAAATCAGTACAGTTTCTATATACCAATAATGAACTGAGAAAAAAATAAGAAGGCATTCCATTTACAACAGCTATAAAAAATAAAATACCTAGGAATAAATTTAACCAAGGAAGTGAAACATCTCTATGAGGAACACTAGAAAACACTGATGAAAGAAACTGAAGAGGACACAGACAAGTGGAAAGACATCCCATGCTCAAGGATTGGAAGAATTAATATTGTTAAAATGACCATACTGCCCAAAGCAACCTACAAATTCAATGCAATCCCTATCAAAAATATCAAATACCTTAATTTTTCACAGAAATAGAAAAAACAATCCTAAAATTCATATGGAATCAAAAAAGAGCTTGAATAGTCAAAGCAATCCCGAGCAAAAAGAACAAAGCTGGAGACATCACAATGCCTGACTTCAAAATATATTATAAGGCTATAGTTATCAAAGCAGCATGGTATTGGTATAAAAACAGATACATAGACCAATGGAACAGAATAGAGAATCCAGAAATAAATCCACATATTTACAGCCACCCAATTTTTGACAAAGTTGCCAAGAACATACACTGGGGAAAGGGCAACCTCTGCAATAAATGATGCTGGGAAAATTGGATATCCATATGCAGAAGAATGAAACTGGACCTCTATCTCTCACCATACAGAAAAATCAACTCAAGATGGATTAAAGATTTAAATATAAGATCTGAAACTATAAAACTTAGGGAAAACGCTTCAGGACATTGATCTAGGCAAAGATTTTATGGCTAAGATCTTAAAAGCACAGACAATAAAAATAAAAATAGACAAATGGGACTAT
>NW_012135747.1:956272-959021 GCF_000956105.1 Propithecus coquereli | reverse complement strand
TAATCTAGACACAAATCTTACATCCTTCACAAAAATTAACTCAAACTTGGTCATAAACCTAAATGTAAAACACAAAACTATAAAAATCCTAGAAGATAACAGGGTTCATTCCACAGCCCATAAAATTTATGAAAACAGAAATTCTTAGCTCTGGTGCCTTCACCAGCCACCAACACCTGGAACTGTGGGACTGATCTGTTGGAAAGGATATTTCTAAATACTTACTGTGGCTCAACATTTTCCTACCAGAAAGATTCCAATTCCTCCCATCCTCCTCTGACCCCTGGGGCTGACAGGTAGCCTCGCCCTGCTGCAGGCTGTGTCTCATCCTCCCAGCTGGACCCTCGGCATCTTCCAGCATGATGTGTGGTTAAGGGCTTGTGCTTTGGAGACAAACCACCTGGCTCAGCCTCTTTCTAGCTGTAGAAGTCCCTGGGCAAGTCGCTTAACTATGTACTTTGAACCTCAGTTTCCTTCACCATAAAATGGGTATATTAATATCATTTGCTTTGCAGAATGTGTTAAGGATTAGAAACAGGCATATATGGGCTGGGTGTGGTGGCTCACGCCTGTATTCCTAGCACTTTGGGAGGCCAAGGAGGTAGGATCACTTGAGGCCAGGCATTTAAGACCAGCCTGAGCAAGAGCAAGACCCTGTTTCTACACAAAATAGAATAATTAGTCAGGTATGATGGTGCAGGCCTGTAGTCCCAGCTACTTAGGAGGATGGGGAAGGAGGATTGCTTGAGCCTAGGAGTTTGAGGTTGCACTGAGCTATGATGACGCCACTGTACTCTAGCCTGGGTGATAAAAAAAAAAAAAAGCATGTATTATGCTTAAACCAGGGCCCAGCACATAAAAAATGCTCAGCAAATGGCAACGTATAAGTCTACCTAGCTAGGCTATGCTGCTGCAACAAATGCTCAGCCTAAGGGACACAAGCACAGCAGTCTGATGTGGATTGAGTGGCCCTTCCTTCTTGTGGCTCTGCCATCTAGAACTTCAGGGTCACTGTGTAAGGGGAAGAGAGAGCCAGGGTGATATGGATGCTTTTAAGGACCAAGACTGGAAGTGGCTTCCACCCCTGACATCCTTTTTCTATAGGTCAGAAATCAGTCACATGGCTCTAACCTCACTTTAAGGCAAATATGATTTTCCTCTGTGCTCAGGAACAAGAAATGGTGTGGTGAACACATAGCATTGTCCACTTGCTATTCAACATGACCATTGGCATCTTAAACATAAAATGATTGGTTGACTCAGCATACGAGGGAGGGAGAGGTCACTTTCTCCCAGTCTGACTCATGGTGGGACTCAGACCACCTGGAAGGCAGAGGTCTGAGCAGGTGGCAGCACTTCAGGGAAGGGTGAGGCTCAGAAGGGCAGGGGTTCCCTGGGTGGCCTGTGGCACCTACTGTCCTTCCTGAGGCTTCATTTGACTCCTGGCACTGGCCTCACTTCTGTGGCTTCCCAGGCAGGGCTGAGGTGGGGCCTTGGGCTGTTGGGAATTCACACACTTGTCCCTGCAGTCAGTGCCGAGTGTCACAGGTGTCCGTCCTCCCTGAGGCTCCCCACTCTAAGCCTCAGAGGCAGATCCTGTGTGGCCTAGGTCACTGGCTGGAGTCCTGCTGTCCTCACAGTGGCTGCAGGCTCCAAAATTTCCATGGATGCCTGTGGCCTACAGTGAAAGCCACAGATTGAGAATATTAGAACTTGGATGTTCTTGGAAATCCCTGAGCCCAGGGTTCTCTGGATAGCTAAAGAAAGAGATGCCCAGAGTCTGGCTTCACTATGTGTTTATGTTTCATATTCTGATCCAATGTCTTAGTCCATTTGGGCTGTTGTCATAAAATATCATAAATTGGGGGCTTATACACAACAGAAATTCATTTCTCACAGGTCTAGAGGCTGGGAAGTCCAAGTTCAAGGCACCAGCAAATTCTGTATCTAGTGAGGGTCCACTTCCGGGTTCATAGATGCCATCTTCTTGCTGTGTCCTCACATGGTGGAAAGGACAAGGCAGCTCTCTGGGGTCCCTTTTATAAGGGCACTAATCGCATTCTTGAGGGCTCCACCCTCATGACCTAATCACTTCCCAAAGTCTCTATCTCTTGATACCATCACCTTGGGGATTAGGTTTCAACATATGAATTTTGGGGGGACACAAACAGTCAAATCATAGCACCCAAATAACTCTCTCAGGCTCCTCTTCCACCACTCCCCACCAGGATCTCCATCTTGCCAGAACAACCTCCTCTGTCCTTAAACATGTTGATTAGAGTCCCAGCCTTACACCTCTGCCGATGCCATTCCACTGCCTGAAAGGCCACCCTTGTCCTTGACTTACTTGAGTTTTGTAAGACTTTCCCATCTCCAGAGCTTGCTCTTCATCTGGAGCTCTTGCAGCTTGGATGAGCCCGTGCTGTGGACCTCTCTGATCGTCCATGTCTTTACTCTACTCTGCATGTCCTTATGGGATTGTGTCCCTGTCCTTTCACCACCAGAGCTCCAGGAGGGGAAGGGTCACTAGTAATAACAGCAAATGTGTATTAAGCTTTATGTGCTAAGGCCTCAACACTACTGTCATCCTCATTACTTCCTGTTACAAACATAAGGATGGGAATTATCACTCTATTTTATGGATGAGGAACCAGGTTCAGAGAGATTGAGTCACTTGCCCAAGGTGATCCAGTTGGTGAGTAGCAGAGCAAGCATTCAAATGGAAGTGTGACCAACCTTGAGCTCCAGC
>NW_012135747.1:955085-956222 GCF_000956105.1 Propithecus coquereli | reverse complement strand
AATAAATGCTCAACACCAATAATCACCAGAGAAATGCAAATAGAAACCACAATGAGGTATCATCTTACCCCAGTTATAATGGCTATTATCACAAAGACAAAAAATAACAGATGCTGGTGAGGATGTGGAGAAAAGGGAATTCTTACACATTGTTGGTGGAAATGTAAATTAGTATATTTTGGAAAACAGTATGGAGATTTCTCAGAAAACTAAAAATAGAACTGCCATATGATCCAGCAATCCCATTACTGGGTATTCATGTAAAGGAAAAAGAATCAGTATATCAAAGGGATACCTGCATTTGCATGTTTATTGAAGCACTTTTTTTTTTTTTTCAAGACAGAGTCTCGCTTTGTTGCCCAGGCTAGAGTGAGTGTGTGGCATTATCCTAGCTCACAGCAACCTCAAACTCCTGGGCTCAAGCAATCCTCCTGCCTCAGCCTCCCCAGTAGCTGGGACTATAGGCATGTGCCACCATGCCCAGCTAATTTTTTGTTTCTCTTTTTAGTTGACTGGCTAATTTTTTCTATTTTTCAGTAGACATGGGGTCTCACTCTTGCTGAGGCTGATCTCGAACTCCTTAGCTCAAGCAATCCTCCCGCCTCGGCATCCCAGAGTGCTAGGATTACAGGCCTGAGCCACCACGCCCGGCCTATTGCAGCACTATTGACAATAGCAAAGATATGGAATCAACCTAAGTGTCTATCAATGGATGAATGCATAAAGAAAATATGGCATACAGACACACTGAAATACTTTTGAGCATAGACGTGAATGAAATGATGTCATTTGCAGCAACATGGGTGGAACTGGAGATCATTATGTAAAGTGAAATAAGCCAGGCACAGAAAGACAAATATACACATGTTCTCACTTATATGTGGGAGCTAAAAACGTTGATCACATGGAAGTAGAGAGTAGAATGACAGATACTAGAGGCTGGGAAGGATGTATGGATTAGAAGATGGAATTAAGAGAGGTTGGCTAATGGTTAAAAATATACAGTTTGATAAAAGAAATAAGTTCTAATGTTCCATAGCAGAGTAGAGTGACTATAGTCAGCAACAATGTATTGTATATTTCAAAGTACCTAGAAGAGAGAATTTGAAATGATATCAACATATAGAAATGATAAAT
>NW_012135747.1:951807-953917 GCF_000956105.1 Propithecus coquereli | reverse complement strand
ATTTGTACCTCTGTAATATGCTGAAATAAAATAAAATAATAAATAAATAAAAACAAAAAGAAAACAAATGGTGCTGGAGCAAGTGGACATTTATAGGAAAAAAAAAGAAAAAAAACCTCATGATTTATACAGAAATTAACTCAAGATGGTTTTAGACTTAAATGTAAACATGAAATTATAAAATGTGTAGAAAAAATCTCCAGGATCTAGGGGTAGATAAAGAGTTTTTAGGCCTGATGCCAAAATCAAGACCTGTAAGAGAAAAAAATGAATAAATTAGACTTCATCAGAATTAAAAATCTTTGCTCAGTGAAAGATTCTGCTAAAAGGATGATAAGACAAGATATAGAGCGGGGGAAAATATTTGCAAAGTACATATCCAACAAGGGACTAGTACCTAGAATATATACAGAACTCTCGAAACTAAACAGTAAAAGTCCCAAACGATCCAGTGAAAAAATGAAGACTTAAGTTCACACAAAAACCTGTACACGAACCTTTATAATAACTTTCTTCTAATAGCCCAAAACTGGAAACAACTCAGTTGTCTTTCAACACATGAATGGTTACATAAACTGAGGTACATGCATATCACGAAGTACTACTCAGCAATGAAAAGGAATGAATGATTAATAGACACAACAACCTGAATGAATTATACTGAGAAATATAGTGAGTGAAAAAAAGCCAATTACAAAAGGTTACATACTATATCATTCCATTTATACTATGTTCTTGAAATGACAAAAATACAAAAACGGAAAACAGATTAGTGGTTGACAAGGATTAAGGTTAAGCCATGGATATAAAAGGCAACATGAGAAATCATTGTGGTAATGGAAGTGCTTTGTATTTTGACCATGTCAATGTCAATATTTTGGTGTGATATTGTTCTATAGTTGTGCAAAATGTTACCTCTGGAAGAAACTGGGTGAAGGGTACAAGGGATCTCTTTGCATTATTTCTTACAATAGAATATGAATCTCTAATTCTCTTAAATTATAAAGTTAAATTTAAAAACACAACATCTGCTTGAATTTACTAGGGATCTAGTAAGGTAGTTATGGTAGATTGTAAAATGACTACAAATTCACGCCAAGCATATCCTCCTACAATGTGGCATAGCTGCACCTCCCATAGAGAGATGCATTCCTCGAAATCGGAAGGAGAGTTTATTTCTCCATTCCTTGAAACCAATGTATATTGACCATTGAGACATAATGCAAGCAGAAGTTTGAAATGCACTTGCTCAGGAATAGGCAAGGATGTCCCCTTCCATCAATACTTTTCAACATCATACTAGAAGTCCTAGCTAATGCCATAAGATAAGAAAAGCAAATAAGGTTTATGGATTGGGAAGGAAGAAATATTAATAAAACTGTCTTTGTTTGCAGATGACATGATCATCTATGCAGAAAATCTGAAAGAATTGACAAAAAACCTGGTACTAACAATTATAGCAGGGTTGCAGGAAACAAGGTCAATATACAAAAGTCACTTTCATACCAGTAATGAACAGGTAGAATTTGAAATTAAAAACACAATACCATGTATATTAGCATCCCCTAAAATGAAATATTCAGGTATTTAACAAAATATGTATAAGATCTATATGAGGAAAACTACAAAACTCTTGTGAAAGAAATCAAAAAGGAACTAAATAAATGGAGAGATATTCCATGTTCATGGATAGGAAGACTCAATATTGTCAAGATGTCGGTTCTTCACAGTTTGATTCAATGCAATCTCAATCAAAATCTAAGAAAGTTATTTTACGGATATTGACAAACTGATTCTAAAGTTTATATGAAGAGAAAAAAGATCCCCAAATGGCACGATATTGAAAGAGAAGAACAAAATCTTGGAGGACTGACACTACCAAACTTCAAGACTTGACTGTAAAACTACAGTAATGAGGACGGTGTGGTATTGGTGAAAGAACAGACAAATAGATCAATGAAACAGAATAAAGAGCCCATAAACAGATCCACATAAATATAGTCAACTGATCTGTGACAAGGGAGTAAAGGCAATACAACAGAGAAAAGACAGTCTTTTCAACAAGTGGTGCTGGAACAACTGGACATCCACATGCAAAAAAAAAAAAAAA
>NW_012135747.1:946657-948642 GCF_000956105.1 Propithecus coquereli | reverse complement strand
GGGAGAGGCTGGGCTGGAGACACTATCTGTTCTTGTCCAGCTTAGGGACTGTCTGCCCCTCCTCCCCCTTCCCCCAGCAGGCCATAGGGCTCAGCATCATTGAAATTTCAGACCCAAACCTCAGCCAGGCCCTGAACATATGTTCCACCCTGAAAGGAACAATGGGGCCTCCAGGCTTAATTAAGACCCCACAAAAAGCCCTCAGCTGGGCTGGCCTCATTCTCTGCGTTTGGTTCCTTTTTGCTCACCCCACCCCCACACTTCTGTTTCTGCTACTTCCTCTGTGGAAGGGATGAAAGGCGTCCAAGACACTCTGGCTCCTCCACACTCCTGATCCTCTTTTCTCACAATCTGACCTCCCTCCACTCTTCTGGGACCTGGAGTAACAGAGGAGGCTGCCTGGGTTCCGGTGCCAGCCTGCCCTGTGCCCCCAGGTCCAGCTGCCTGGCTTCCAGTGCCCGCAGGGCTGCCTTCCCCAGGCTGGGACTTCCTGGCTAACTCTTGGGCTCAGCCTGGCCCTGGTCTGCCATCTGATCTGGGTTTTAGAGGGAGATTCTGCAATGGGTGGCTGCACTGGCGCTAAGGTGGTGCCCCAGTTCTGAGAGCTCTAGCTGCACCCTTGGGTCCAAGTCTACCGGCCTGTGAGTGCTCATCGAAGGGCTGAGCGCAGCACAGGCACACAAGGAATTTTTACGTTGAATGAATGTGTGAATTTTTACTTATTTAACGAAGCTCATGTGCTGTTTACTGCATGCCTAAGAGCTATTAATCCTCAAATTAGGCAGTATTATCATTTCTGTTTTACAGATGAGACAATCCAGGCACAGAGAGATTAAGCAAACTGCAGAAGATCACACAGCAAGTAGGTAGCAGAGCCAGAGGATACAAACCCAAGTGGACTGGCCCCAGAGGCTGTGCACTTAATCCCGATCTAGGCTGCTTCTAATGGAAGAACAGATCCATTTCACCATCACCCGATAAATGAATTTCCTCGGCTCTGTTCCTCCCTCTCCCCCTGCAGTTCTACAAATTATAATAAAGCAAATGTCCGTGAAACCACTAACCGTGTCAAGAAATTGAACGCTGCCAGCGCCTCATACCTTCCCTGCCCATCAAGTGCAAACCCCCTGCTGGGCACAACCCCTGCCTCTGCGCTAGAGCTAACATTAACTTTTTCGTAATAATTTCTTTGCTTTTCTTTGCACTTTTACCACCCCAATGTGTATCCTTAGACAGCATAATTTAATTTTACTTTCTTTTGATCTTTATGTAAATGACACCATGCCATAAGATTAATTTTGCTTCTGGCTTCTTTTGTTCAATATAGTATTTTTATGATTCAACCATGGTACTGAGTATAATTGAGTTCGTAGTCTTTATTACCGTATAGTATCACACTGTATGGCTCTACTATGCTTTATCCGTTTTACTTTCATGGACATTTGAATTGTTTTTCAATTTCTATTATGAAAAATGCTTGTACACACGACCTGGTACACACGAACATTCACTTTTGTATCCTGGGTCTTAAAGAATGCAAATATTCACCTTTCCTAGGCAACTCCAAATTGCTTTCCAGAGTGACTGTACCAATTGACACATCCACCAGCAGCAATGGGGACGGTCATCGCTGTACGTCGTCACCAATACTTTTTCAATATAGTCTGTCTGGTGAGTGTGGCAGTATCTCATGATGGTTTGAATTTGTATTTCTCTGATTGTTAATGATGCTGAGCACTTTTTTAAAAGTTTCTTGGCCATTTGGATTTCTTCCTTTGTAATGTACCTGATCAAATCTTTTGCCCACATTTTTATTGGCTGTCTATCTTCTTACTCATTTGTAGAGGCTCTTTATGTATTCTGGATGTGAGTCCTTTGTTGGCAATACGCATTGTAAAAAAAACCTTTCTTTAGATATTGTGTTGCCTTTTTGCTTTTAAAAAAATAGTGTCTTGATCAATAGGAGTTACTAGTTTTAACGTAAG
>NW_012135747.1:887620-946199 GCF_000956105.1 Propithecus coquereli | reverse complement strand
CCCCCATTCTTCCTATTAAGTACAACTAAAGACCCTAGACATTATGTGTAAAACAATCATAAAAAGACTTTGAAAGGTGGAGAGAAGAAAGCAGACTGGTTGGGGGACTTTGGATCTGAGGGATGAAAACATGGTGGTAAGTTCCCTGGGTGTCCCTTTTGGCTCATATATCCCAGATGAGGAGCTAAAGAGGCTGGCAACCTGGAAGTAGCCAAGGGTATAGACGATAAAAGCCCCCTGAAAACCTACTCTGTCTAGCAAAAGTGGGAGGAAAGGTACCTAGCAAGACAGAAATCTTTTAGACAATAAGTGCTCTACTCTAGCCAAACACCACAGAAAAAACCCCACACCTGCAAAGGCCAAGTGGTGAGCCTAAATTTCCACCCTTGTGAGTCTATAACAAGGTGTCCGGCATCCCTGCTGGAATAGTGTTAGAGGCAAAATAGGAAGTCAGTACTTTTATCCCCATTAGCTGGTAATGCATCTCTCCCACCACGGTGTCAGTAGAGACCATCCAGGGAACAGAAACTGCCATGGCCTCCAGCAGTAACAAGGAGCACTCCTTCCCACAACTTGGGTACTAATGGAGGCTGAGCGGTGAACCTGGACTTCTGCCTCCACATATCATTAACAGTGTAGGTCTTTCCTTCCTCTGATAGACCACCGACAGAAAAATCCCACTAAAATGGAAGGTTTAATAAGATCCAGAGTCTCATAACATACAGTGAAAATGTCTAGGTTGTATTAGAAAATCACTTGTCAAAACTAAGAGCCAAGAAGATAGCAAATCAAATGAAAAAGGACAACTAATAGATGCCAACACTGAGAGACAGAGATGTTAGAATTACCTGACAAAGATTTTAAAGCAACCATAATAAAAAATACTTCATTGAGCAATTATGAACACACTTGAAATAGTGAAGAAACAGAAAGACTCAACAATGAAATAGAAGATATAAAGAAAAAAATGGAAATATTAATAGAAGATACAAAGAAGAACCAGTGGAAAGGGGAAATAAAAAATACAATAATCAAGATAAAAGGCTTAGTAGATGGGCTCAGTAGCAGAATGGAATCAATAAACTGGAAGATGAAACAATAGAAGTTACACAATCTGAACAATAGAGAGAAAATGGACTTAAAAAAAAAAGAACAGAGACTCAGGGACTTGTGAGACTATAACAAAAGGTCTAATATTTATATCATTGAAATTCCAGAAGGAGAGAAGAAAGAGTGAGGTTGAAGAAATAATGGCTGAAAACTTTCCAAATTTGGTGAGAGATATAAAACTACTGATTTAAGAAGCAGAATGAATCCCAAATAGGAAAACCCCAAGGAAATCCATCCTAAACACATCATAATTAAACTTCTGAAAATAAAAGACAAAGAAAATATCTTGAAAGCAGCCAGAGGAAAAATGACACCTTATCTTTAGGGGAAAATGATTCAAATGACAGCAGATTTCTCATTAGAAACTGTGGAGGCCAGAAAGAAATGGTATGCTATTTTTCAAATGTTGAAAGAAAGAACTGTCAACACAGAATTCTTTTTTATTTTTTTTTTGAGAGAAAAGGTTTTGCTCTGTCAGCCAGGCTAGAGTGCAGTGGCACAGTCGTAGCTCACTGTAATCTCAAACTTCTGGGCTCAAGTGGTCCTCCTGCCTTAGCGTTTCAAGTAGCTAGGACTCTAGGCATGCACCACTAACTGGCTGATTTTTAAATTTTTTGTAGGGACAGGCTCTTGCTATGTTGTTGGCCATGCTGGTCTTGAACTGTTGGCCTCAAGCAGTCTCCCACTTCAGCCTCCCAAAGTGCTGGGATTACAGATGAGAGCCACTGCTCCTGGCCAGCACAGAATTCTATACCTAGTGAAAATATCATTCAGGAATGAAGAGATTATTAAGATTTTCTCAGATGAAGGAAAACTAAAATAATCCATTACCAGGAGACCTACCATAAAAAAATGGCTAGAGGAATTCTCCATATAGAAAGGAAACAATATAGACCTTGAAACATTAGGAAGAAAGAAATAACATGGTAAGCAAAAATATGGTTAAACATGACAAGTTTTCCTTCTACCTGTGAATTTTATGAATTATATTTGACAATTAAAGCAAAAATTGTAACACTTTCTGATGTGGCTGTAAATGTGTATATAGAAAATATTTAAGACAATTACAGTATAATGGGGAGAGTAAAGGAATATAAAGGAAAGTAGTTATTTTTTTGTTGTTTGTTTGGTTTTTTTTTGAGACAGAGTCTCACTCTGTTGCCTGGGCTAGAGTGCCGTGGCGTCAGCCTAGCTCACAGCAACCTCAAACTCCTGGGCTCAAGCGATCCTACTGCCTCAGCCTCTGAAGTGGCTGGGACTACAGGCATGTGCCAACATGCCTGGCTAATTTTTTCTATATAGTTTTAGCTGTCCAATTAATTTCTTTCTATTTTTGGTAGAGACGGAGTCTCGCTCTTGCTCAGGCTGGTCTCGAACTCCTGACTCAAACGATTCACCCACCTCGGCCTCCCAGAGTGCTAGGATTACAGGCGGAGCCACCGTGCCCGGCCAAGAAAGTAGTTCTTATACTTCACCCACAGTAGTAAGATGATGACCCTAGTAAACTGTGATATGTATATACAATTCAATACCTAGAGCCACCACTGAAGAAGCTATACAAAGAGATATACTTAAAAAATACTATAGATAAAGCAAAATGGAATTTTATAAAATGTTCGAGCAACCCACAGAATGGCAGGGAAAATACAGGGAAATGAAAGACAGAGAACAAACAGAAACAAAAAATAAATTGGGCGACTTAAGCCCCAAGATATCAGTAATTACATTAAATGTAATGGTCTAAATAATCCAAATAAAAGGCAGATTGGCACAATGGATTTAAAAACATGATCTAACTATACGCTATGTATAAGAAACTCACTTCAAATATAACAATATAGTCAAGTTGAAGGTAAACGATGGAAAAAAGGTATATCATGCAAATATTAATTAAAAGAAAACAGACAAAGTAGACTTCAGAGCAAGAAAAATTACCAGAGACACACAGAGAGAAACATTATATATGATAAATTAATCAATACACCAAGAAGACATATCAAACCTAAATGTGTATGCACCAAACAACAGAGCTGCAAAATATGTGAAGCAAAGGAGAAATAGACAATCTATAATTATAGGTAGAGACTTCAATGCCCCTGTCTCAACAATTGATAGAACTAGACAGAAAGTCATCAAAGATATAGAAGAACTCAACAACATCATCAACCAACAGTATACAGTCAAGATTTGTTGGTCATTACATCCAAAAGGCAGCAGAATACACATTCTTTTCAATCACTTACGAAACACTCACCAGGAAAGATCATATCCTGGGCCATAAAAGAAACCTCAACAAATTTAAAAGAATTGAACTCATGCAGAGTATGTTCTCTGACCACAATGGAATTAAACTGGAAATTGATAACAGAAAGATAACAGAAAATCTCCAAACACTTTGAGACTACACAACCCCTTTCTACATAATCCATGGGTTAAAGGAGAAGTAGCAAAAATTTAAATGAAAATATGTTGAACTAAATAAAAATGAAAACACAACATGTCTAAATTTGTGGGGCACAGCTAAAAGAATGCTAAGAGGGAAACTTATAGTACTAAATGTTTACACTGAAAAAGAGAAAAAGTTTCAAATCAATAATCCGAGCTCCCCCCTTAAGAACTTAGGAAAAGGAGAGCAATATTAACCCAAAGCAAGTAGAAGAAAGGAAATAAAAAAGATAAGAGCTGGAATCAATGAAATTGAAAACAGAAAAATTAGTGACACAAAAGCTAGTTCTTTGAAAACATTGATAAGATTAACAAACCTCTAGCAAAAGTGAAAGACAACAGAGAAGACACAAATACAAACATCAGGAATGAAACAGGGATGTCACTGGAGACTCTGCAGCCTAGCTGCCCTGTAGCCACGTGGTTCATTCTTGCCAACGAATGAGAGGGAAATTGTGCATGCTACATCCACTTTAAAATAAATGATTAGCCCTCCATTTCTTCCTTCCTGCCTTTCCGTGGGCTGCACATGTCAAAGAAGTTGGTGAGCCAGTTTTGATGATGCAGATAAGAGCAGCATTCTAGGGTGTTGGGAAGCAATGAGCTAGGAGCAGGAAGGAGGCAGAGGTTGATCATTCACTCCTTCCAGGTGGCGCCTTCTGCCACGGTGTATTTCTGGTCCCAGCTCAAAGGCACCTCCTCCAGGAAGCCTGCTGCAGTTAGCTGTACCTGCCCTGTTCAAGCCTCATCTTCCCTACGGGACTTGGAGCTCCTTGAGGACTGGGTTGGGCCTTACTCTAGGGGCATGCACGGAGCTGGCTCAGCAAAGTCACCCTCGTGCTCTGAGCCTGTGCCCGCCTTTTCTCCCAGCCCAGGGCTCCGCCACCTCCTCGGGTTTTCCTCTGTGGGCTCCGCTCGCCTTTCCTCCCCTTCTCCATCCTCCTTTCTCTACTTCTTCTTCCCCACTTCTGTTCTCCTCCCCGTCCTTCCTGCGTCAGCGGCCCCTGCCCTCCGGTCTGTCGCCCCCTTTCTCGGCCCTCCCTCGCCCTGCATGGCCAGCGCCCGAGCCGGCAGCTGCAGTCCCTCCGGAGGCCTGCAGAGGGGGCTGCTGCGCCGCTGCTCGGCCGCGCCCCTCCGGCGCGCGCTTCCTGTGAGGTCAGGTGGGAGGAAGCGGCCCCGCAGTCGCCACGAGTGGACGCCGCCGAGGCCGCGAGCCGCGCCTGCAGGTGGGTGACCCAGCCGGGAGGGCGCGCATCCCTCGCCGCTCCGCGCGCCTGGACTCGGGCGGCCGGGGCTCGGCGGCCCGGGCAGCGTCCATGCGCGGCCCCCCACCCGTGGCGTCAGGTGCGCCGAGGGCCGGCGCCTGTGGCCCACCCGGCGGGGGCGGGATGACAAAGCACAAAGAGACTGCGGACGACCACGACCCACTTGGTCTGCTCCAGGCCCAGCAGCCTTCAGAAAGGGGACCCGCCTGTCCCAGGCTCCAGGTCACGGGCAAGAAGACAGCGGCGGCCCTTAACCCTTTTTGGCATGTGTATCGCGGGTGCTTTTGACAGTTTAGATGGAAACTGTGGCCCATCTCCTGAGAGCAGATGGCCTTTACTCAGGCCCGGGGAGAGGCTCGGAAGGGCCCCCAGCGGAGGGACGCCCCTGGGGCCCGCGCAGTGGAGCCTTCCCAGAGCCACGCAGCATCCCCATGCCATATTTCGAGAAGGCGGGGCGCCGCCCTCCCGTTAGCATAGGCTGGACTGGAGTTACCTGAGCGGTGAGGGACGGGTGAGGGGCTGGCCCTCTGCGGCAAAGGTGTGCTCTTCTGAGCAGCGCAGGGGCTGCCTGGCCAGTGTGGTCTGCTGCCAGGCCGTGGATCTAAAGTAACCCTAAGGGGCCCGGATCTCCAGGGCCTGTTCCTGGAGGGAAAAGCCCCAGGTCCTTGGCACTTATTCCCTGGGGGAACAGCATGCTGGACCCATTTTCTAACGGAAGGGAAATTGAGCCACACTGAGGATCCTGGGGCCCCGGACGCCTGGTTTAGTACCCAGAGGGCCCCTAGAGCTAGAGTTCCTGGCTTCCTGTTCTTTCTCTGCTGCCCACAGATGTATGATCCCTGGAAAACCACTTAAACTTCTCTGTGCCTCAACCTGCACAACAGCTGTGTGCGCTAGTACCTCCCTCAGAAGGGTGTCGCGGGGCTTAAGTGAGGTGCACCTCCGTGGGCTTTCCACAGTCCATAGCAACGGCTCTAGGCCCAGTTGCTAGTGCTGGGTAATAAAATTTCCTTCTCCAAGGATCCTTTTTCATAGTTTTCCTAGTGGACTCAATGTCTGAAAGATTTTTTTCCTGGCAAACAACTTGCATTTATTTCTTCTCTTCTTATTAATCAGGCACAGCATCTGCTCAGCGTGGGTTGCCTGTGTGAGCACCACTGAAAGCAAGCATCCCTCAATTTCTGGTAAATTTTTTCCTTCAAGATTTTTGAGGTTAGGGGAAGAATCACCCTCAGGCCCTCATGATTTTGGTCATAGATCACTAAGGGTTAAGAATGAGGGAGTAGGGGACTTCTGTGTCACATGGCTTCCATCGGGCCCCCACCCTGGCCATGCATTGCAGGTGCAGCCCACAGGCGCCCACAGCTCCTGGAAAGATGGTGAGGATCTTGGCCAATGGGGAAATCGTGCAGGATGACGACCCCCGAGTGAGGCCCGCCGCGGCACCGAGAGGTAGCACTCCTCGACAGGTGGGTACCCATCCCTGTGGCAGGGACAGCTGGCCTCTGCTGTACTGGTTGCTCCTCGCTCCCAGAAGTCTCTCTTGCTGGTCATTAACCTTTGCTGGCCTGAAGCCCTCTTTGCAGAAAGCTGGGGAGCATAGTGGATTATTGCCCAGCCCCTAACCCCCAGTTCTCCCTCCGCCCGGGGAGGGGGGCAGCCTCCCCAGACTTCAAGTCCAAGAGCTTATGTTCCTTTAGCAAACCCCACTGCAGCTGGCATGTTTCTTTTAAGAGTCTGTTGGGTGAGAGAGGAGCTGGAGACGGAGTGGAGGAGGTGAGCCCATGGCACAGAATCGTCATTTTAAAGAAAGGAGCAATGGGTGTTAAAAATGCCTGCCCCAGAGCCATGCCCTGCTGTCCAACCTGCCTCAACCACCTGCTCTCTTCTCTGTCCTGGGCACCTTCTCCCCTGGGCATGACATGGGGAATGCGGACTGCCATTTTCTGTGCTCTGAGAGCTTGTGACTCGGTTGTTGGGATTCTTATGGGTGGCATCCTGGGATTGCTGAAAAAGAAGGGTGTGGCCCAGGATGGCTGTAGGGGAGGGCGGGGCCCAGCTTAGAGGGGTGGTCTCCTGGCTGGCGCCTCAACTCCAGGGAAGAGTTCCCTGGATTCATTCCTCTCTCTGTCTTCACCTTCCAGAGCTTTCTCAACAGGGGCCATGGTGCCCCCACAGGGGGTCCTGGACCCCGTCAGCAGCAGGCAGGTATCAGGCTGGGTGCTGCTCAGTCCCCCTTCAGTGACCTCAACCGGCAGCTGGTGAACATGGGCTTCCCGCAGTGGCATCTTGGCAACCATGCTGTGGAGCCAGTGACCTCCATCCTGCTCCTCTTCCTGCTCATGATGCTCGGCGTCCGTGGCCTCCTTTTGGTGGGCCTGGTCTACCTGGTGTCCCACCTGAGTCAGCGGTGACCTCTGGGGGTTGATTGACGGGGGTGGGTGTGTCGAGAGGGACTTACTGGGTCTTGGTGTGAGATCAGAGGGGATCTAGTGGTGCACTGAAGGTGTGATCAGAGAAGGGGCACAGGTGTGTGTTTCCCCCTTGTGTTAAGCATGAGGCAGAGGGAGACTCCAGTCCAGCATTCCCAAAGTACGGGGTGGATCATACGATGGTTCCCTTGAGATGTTTTTAGGTGGCATAGGGCCTGTATTAAGTGGCACAAAATGAGAACAAGAAGGGGATTCCTTTTCCAATTCTGTTTCAGTCCTTTTATGGCAAGGAGAAAGTCTCAGCTTGGTGCCAATATGTTCTAATGCCTCTGGAAGGCGTGCTGACTTCCCCTCTTCCTAAGGAGCAGGACATGGGCTGAGGGCAGGGGAGAAGTTTCCAGACTTTTATAGCACTGTTTTGTTTTAATGATATATTTTTATTGGCTACCTATTGTTTAGGACAAGCGGTACTGGCATTCTATTTATTGTGACATTTTCAATAAGTAGATTTAAGTAAAAAGGAGTCCATATGAAGAAATTTGTAAATAATTGTACAGCCACATGCAGATCTGGAAGACATGGTGAAGGTAGTTTGGGAGTGATTGGGTTTGGGGAACAGGCAGCAGCGGGCATTTGACCTTGGAGGGTGGTTTGTAATATTTTGTTGATCGGGTCCCGGAGCTGGGAGGGGAGGTCCAAGTAACGTCTGGGCTTGGACCCCTTGGCTGATGCGTGGATGACTTCTGGGCTCACTCTGAGATGCTGGACTTGAAGGTCAGCTTTGCAGGGCGGGGTCCTCTGGCCAGAAAGGCAGGTGAGGCTGTAGGGTCAGGAGAGCCGAGATACAGGTCTGAGTTCTCCCTTGCCCAGCCCCTTTCAGCTTCCTGAGGCCTTGTCACCCCTGGCTGCAGCACACTGTCCTTAGAAAGCAGTGCACGTGGGTGGAGGATGCCCTGCTTTCGTGACAGGAGGCCTGGCGTTCTGGCTCGTGAGTCCTGGGTCTGCGTGGGGGCCCTGCCAGGGGGAGGTGTTGGGTGCTTGAGGCTCTGGGCCCACAGGGGGATGAGGGCTATTTATAGGTCCGAGAGAGGCTGGGTAAGCCTGAGGACTTTGCTGGCCCTGGCACCAGATTTCTCACTCTCTTCTCAGGATCCTCTGGGTTTGGTTGTCTGGGGGAGGAAGGCACATTCCGGAGTCTCCAGGGCTGGGGGAGGATGGGGGGAGAGAGAAGGAGGGGGGTTCCATCCCTGCTTCTGAGAGCTGCTGCACTGCCCAGAGCAGAACCTTCTCCCGAAAGCTTCTATGCCTGCTGTCCTTGAGGGGCCTTTATCACACACATTCCTGGAGGAGCACTGTGGCGTTGGAACAGGATTCTTCTCAAAGGCTGTTTTCTGTGGCTTTATTTCCCCGGCAGTTGGAACACTTGTTCCCTTTATGATGGGCGCAGAGAACAGAGGGGTGCTAGGTGCTTCTGGGGGTGGGGTCTGGCTCCCAGCATCTGTGCTGGGGCCTGGTAAGGAGAGGCTGGTGCCTGTTCCTGTGGCATCTCCTTCTGCCCTGGCACATCTGCCCACCTGCTCCCCCGGCCCCAAGCCCCCGAGGCTCTAGCCCACCAGCCACAGGGAAGTTGCTGCCCCACATCCCCTTAAACTCCCTCATCCCCTCTGCTTGTCTCTCTGGGCTGGGTTTTCCCTTTCATTTTCCCCTTTAAAGGTGTGGGACTCTCTGAAGAAATAAATTGAAAGTGGATCCCCCAGTGTATAAGATGCTGCATGCCTCCTGTTCGAATGCCCTTGGCGGGGCTCTCGCCTGTGCTGAGGACTCCTGGGCGCGGACACACTCTGTGCAGGCTGAGCCTCGTTGTCCCGGTGGCCCGATGCAGAGCCTGTGGCTTTCTGAGTGAGCCACGCTGCCTTGGCCTAGCTGGTGTCCTGATCAGAAGCTCGCTGAGGGGGGTGGGCTCTTCCTCCTCTGCCCGCACCCCTCCCCACTGCCCGCTGTGTGACAGGAGCCCTCGGACTGCACCGCCTTGCTGGTTCTAATCCCGCCCAAGAGGGCAGATTGTAAGGGAGGTTTCTGCTCATCTCCAGGGCTAATCCTTGGAGCCCTGTGTCTGGATGTCAGGTTGGATTTGGGGCCCACCTGCCTGGGGAGAGCTGCCCTGACTCCCACCCATGTGAGCCGCCAGCTCAGGTCTCTGTGGAGCTGCAAAGGAGAGTACCCCCTCCACGGGGTGGCCTTGATTCCCTGGCTGGTGCCACCTGGTGAATGGAGCTTCTGGGATCTGACTTGCGTCTGTTCCTGCCAGATCTCTGGACCCAGCTGGGCTCCTGGGCCCTTCCTTCCACAAGTTCCAAGCCCCTGGTTCGTAAGCCCTACCTCTGTCTACCCTGCAGCCGTCCCTGGAGGTGGGGGCCACACTTCCTGCTCCTCAGGGGGAGACACCAAGCCTGAGATCAGGTGAAACAGACTCAGTTCCCCCAAGGAGCCCTCTCCTGGCTCCCTCCTCCCTGGGACTGGGGCCTTTTGGCACAGGCAAGGGGCTAGGCTCCTTCATTGGGGACGGTAGCTGTGAGTCTGAGGGCAGGCCCTGGGGCCGTGGTCAGAGCCTCTGCCCACTTGGATGCCTGAACCTGAGGACGGGAGGAAAGCTGCCCCTTGCCCTGTGGCTAACTGGGCAGTGGAGGAAACCTGTTTGCATTCCCAGCTCTGCTCTTCGTGGGCCCATGACCTTGGATAGTTCACTTAGCATTGGTTTCCTCATCAGTAAGACAGGATGATGATCCGGCCCTGCCTGCCTCTTGGAACCTTTCAGGGGCTCACCCGAGGCATGGTGGGTGAGACACAGACAGAGGCGTGGGAAGGAGGGACCAGTGCCCAGGCTGGTCTGCACAGGTCACACCTTGGCCTGGACCAGGGGCCTCAGCTCCAGAGTGGCCACCGTATCCCAGGCACCTAGGAGCCCTGGCTGGGGTGGTGCTGGGCTTTTAAGAGCAATGTCGCCCCCTCCGCAGCTGTTAGGAGAGAGATGCAGCTGCTCCCCGTGCTCCTGGACGGCGAGGGCCGCTCTGGTCTCGGGTGTCAGGACTGGATGGTGTTTGTTGAGAGCAAGTGGAGTGCCTGGCCCTGTGCTAAGCATTTTATGTCATTTAATTGTCACTAGAAATTTATGACACAGGTACTGTCACTGTCATCTTTATTTCACTGCTGAGGACACTGCAAAGGGTTTAAACATTGCCCCAGGACCCAGAATGAACTGGGTCGAGCTAGGATTCAAACGGGCCCACAGCCATGCTGTTTGCCACTCCTCTAGTCACCCCCATCACAATCTCCTAGAAACCTGTTACAGATACAGATCTCCAGGCCTCACGACCTGCTGGGACCCAGCAGCACCAGCCTGTGCCACTGTCAGACCAGCTCTGCGGGGACAGAGGGCACAGAGGTGGGTGTGAGGGTGCCGGGCTGCAGTCACCGAGTGGGGGTGCGCCTCTGTCCCCTGCATGCACAAATGCATGGTATTTTCATAGCGTGCGGACACAAAGAGGAATGCGGTGATCTCTCAAGGGGTCTCTGCAGGGCTGTGTGGGGGTGGGGGGAGGGGGTGGCAGAGCTCTGCTGCCGAAACTAGATGGAGAGAAAACCTGCCTCTCCCCAGCAGGGCACGACGTGGCTGAGCAAGCTTACCCCTCCTTGTGCCTCCTTGCTACCCAGGGCCTGAAGGAGCAGCGCAAAGGACAGAAAGTTCAAGAAGCAGAAGGAGTGACAGCTCCAGCGGCATTACAGAGGGGTGTGTGTTTCTCTGCTCCTCTGGTTTGTGGGTTGGGGGAGCTGGAACTATATGGCTTCAGGGACCCAGAGCTTGGAAGGAGAAATTTGAAGCTGCCCCAGTTGAAGCCTGAAGCCAGCTGCCTCAAGTGGCCGGGCAGGGGGAGCACTGGATGGGGAGCACTGAGCTGGGAGCAGGGCCGCTCTCCACCCCCTGGGGGGTGGGGCCTTGCTGGAGGCCTTATGCCGGGTCCCCACGCCCCGCTCCATCTGTTAGCCAGCAGCCAGCCATGGCAGAGCCCATCATCTCCCTGTACCCGTGTCCTTGTCCGCACCTCCTGGGGCACGGGCTCAAGTATGTTCATCCGTGGGAGGCACGCAGCCCAGTTTCTGCCGCCAAGTTAGCACTTGATGATGTTACCATATTCACAGAGCAATGGTATTAGGATTGACTTAGCATTTTTCTTTACAGCATTCACATTTTACTCAAATTAATTTTTAAAAGGAAGCCTCGCATTGCTATTGTAAATGAAAAGCCAGCATTACTTGCCACTCTTAGGTATTCGTACAAGTAAATCCAGTGCAGAGACGATAATGTTCCACTTTAGCTAGCCGCTGTGGCTGTCCAGGGCTTCAGGCCTGACGCCTGCTTCCTTTGTTAACGAGTCGGTTCGCGAGGGTTTGGAGCGGTGTTGGAGACTGACTAGCGCCACACGGAGACGGTGACCCTGATGGACATGGGGACAGCAGAGAGATGAAAGGGAACACGTTCTCACCACACGATTCCGATTCCGTGCTGTGTTTGTGAATTGTTTACAGTCGTCTTATGCGTCACCCAATCATTTCACACCCTGTGGGAAACATGGTATGATCTTGGGCAAGCCATTTTTAAATATTCAGTCTTTGTGAGGTAATGCATTCACACGGTCCAAAGACCAAACAATAAACAAACGCAGAGAAAAGTCTCCCTCCCTGCCCCCCATCCCCATCATCCCTCCACCCTGTAGCTACCGTCCTTAGTGTCCTTTAAATCCTTCCAGAATGTAGTTATGCAAACATGAGCCAACGTGAATAATAAATTTTTTTCTTATTTGTATACAAACAATGGAAAATGAGACACATTTTTGCCCCTTGCATTTTTCACGTAGCAATATATCCTGGACACATGTCATATGTCCGTGAGGAGCTTCCTCATTGTATAATCTTTTGGTGTTTGAGCTGTCGACCCCTCTTGGCCTCAGCAGAGTCGACTGTACCATTGGGGCTTGGTCCGTTGGCCCCAGAGGGCCCTGCAGCTCTGACCCTGTCACTCTATGGGGCTTTTCTCTGAAGCGTGGGGATCCTGACAGGAATGTCTCCCTTTTTCTAGGCCTGAGGGGGGAAGTCACAACCTGATCGATTTTCTCAGTCCCCTTTGCGGTCAGATAGGGTGCGACTTCTGCCCTCACCTGGCTTGTCAAAGGAGAAGTGGCGGCAGCTCACCCGACAGCTGCTTTCTGAGTCACGCTGCGCCCCAAGGTGGGGAGCAACCCTCTTCCAGCCTCCTTCGTTCTGGAAAAACAACGGGGCTGAGCCAGATTTCCGTGAAGGCCCCTTTCAGCTCTGAAATCGGACGCTACCTGTCACTGGTGGCCTTGCCCATGGCAGGCGCTTGATGGACTTTGCTGCCACCTGGCTTGGCATTGCCAGTGTCGCTCCCCCCTTCCTCTGCCATCCCATTTTTGATGAACATATGGATTAAGGAGGTTAAGGGAAGCCATGAAGAGTGATTTAGCTCCAGGCTTTCTTTAGCTCTGAGCTGGATAACAAACTCTTGGTTCCCGTCTGCACGGAGCTGGGAGAGCCCAGCCATCTTGGTGTGGATCGTGAACGTTGTCCCACGGCGCCACCTGGTGGACTGTCTGGTGGGAGCACGACCTCCCTGCTGCAAATACGCTGCAGATGCTCTCATCCCCGCGCCCGCCCCAGGTGAGTGCTCACCTCAGTCGCCCCAGGCTTGCGATTACCTTCTATTTTGGTGAGGTTTCTGGTGGAGAGCGTGCACAATTCCATTATAATTTCCTATGTACTGTGGTCTTGTCCTGGGCTAAGCCCTATGCCAGGAGCATTCATAAGCCTCATCTCATTTCATCCTTTCCCAAACAAACAAACAAAAAAATAGATGTCTTTCTCTTCACCCAGATGGTGACTGAGACTCAGAGAGATGAAAGTAATTTACGCCGCGCAGTTGGTAGGCGGCAGATCTGGCCGCCTCTCCAGCCTCTGGCTAACTGTGAATGTGGGAGCCCTAGCGCGGACCGCCAGGAGGAGGATCTGTCACCAGGGTCCCTGGGGCCCTGTCTTGAACCAGACCTCCTAGTATTTGAGCTTTCAGTGTAGGAATGAGAGGCTTCAGACTTGGGTATTTTTTTTTTTTTTTTTTTTTTGAGACAGAGTCTCACTGTGTTGCCCGGGCTAGAGTGAGTGCCGTGGCATCATCTTAGCTCACAGCAACCTCAAACTCCTGGGCTCAAGTGATCCTCCTGCCTCAGCCTCCTGAGTAGCTGGGACTACAGGCATGCACCACCATGCCCGGCTAGTTTTTTCTATGTATTTTTAGTTGTCCAATTAATTTCTTTCTATTTTTAGTAGAGACGGGGTCTCGCTCTTCCTCAGGCTGGTCTCGAACTCCTGAGCTCAAACAATCCGCCCGCCTCGGCCTCCCAGAGAGCTAGGATTACAGGCGTGAGCCACCGCGCCCGGCCAGACTTGGGTATTTTCTAGCCCAGGGTTGCTGTCATCAGGTTAGGTGACCCTGGGGGAGGCGACTTGCTCACTTTCTAAGGCTGTGCTCTCTCCAGGCGGGGCTGGCTACATCTGGCAGCGCCTGCCAGCACCTCACACTTGCCTGTCCTCACCCAGGGCCCAGAGCCCAGTGCTTTCCCTTGATGAATGTGACACTGGTGACAGGGCTGTCATTCATGACACAGGGTCCATTGTAGCACTTCTCTCTTTCATCGGAAGCAAGGAGCAGGCAGTCAGATCTGCCACTTGCTAGTTGTGTGCCTACGGGCAATTTACTTACTGTGCCTCAGTTCCTCCATCTGTGAAATGGGGAAAACGTGTCATCCAGGGTGGAGGTGAGGTACAAATGAAAGACGTGTTTAAGGTACCTGGGGAGGTAGCAGCGTGCCATGGATGAGGGTTGGTAACAGGTCACTTCCTGTGGTGCTCGTTAGTGAAAATTGGCTGCCCCAAGTCAAGAATATTTAAAATGCAAGTTGCTTTTGAAGTTCTGGGGAAAGAATTGAAAAAGTTTCCAATACGGCTACTCATCAGTATAGTGCAGTTAAGAAACTTATGTCTGAGGCGTTGGCCTTTGCGAGAGCCCCGAGCAGTCTGAAACAGTGGTTCTATTGCAGCTTTGAGCTCAGCAAATCCTGAGAAACCACCTCTTCTGATGAAGTGGCTGAACTCTGGACGCTGCCAGCGCGGGAACGTACAGGACAACCACACGCACCCTGGACGAGGTGTTCCTTTTCCTGCGGCAGTGGTTCCTAGTCTCGGCCACGCTACCTATCCACTGGGCAGCTTAAAAACATGGCACGCGGGTTCCAACGCCACAGCCGCGATCTGCCTTTCTCTAGGCAGGAGCTGCTCTCTCCCTCGGGAGCGAGGTTTGTGGCTCCCGCCCTCCACACATCAGGCTGAGTTTCCCAGGGCAGGGATCATACTTGGTTCTTTTTTTGTATTCCCAGCCCCCGACAGAGGGCCTGGCTCTTACTCAAAGCTTAAGGATTGCTCAGGGAGTTGTGTGAGAAGGCTCGAGGCACCAGCCCAACTGAAGGGAGGAGGGGACCCCAAGACCAGGGCTCACCCTTCCTGCCTGGGCCAGGGTGGATCCTGGTTACTTCCCAGTCACCTGCACACTCAGGGGCTTTATTCTCCAGTTATAAATGCAGGCAGTTCTACCCTCCTGCACGTGTGGCAGAAGAAGAGGGAGGGAAGGAAGGAAGGAGGGAGGGAGGGAGGCAGAGAAGGAGGGAGGAATGAAAGAACCTGGGTCAACAGTGTAAAGGTAGTCCTGAGCCAGGGGTCGGGGGTCCCTGTGACATCTGCCTGCCTCCCCGTGTCTCTCTTAAATGAAGCAGCAACCCTCCCCTGAAGTCCGCCAGCTGAGAGCACCCCTGTTCCCATCCCCTTTACCTCCCCCGCTCCTCCGGGAGCCGGGGGATCCCTTCTCAGGGCTGTAGTCTCTGTGCTTTCCTGTCCCTTTTCTGCTGTGATTCTCCTTGGAGCTGGGTCACAGACCAGGCCCAGCCCAGGGTGCAGAGGACGCAGCGACCCGGGGACACACAGATGCTGCGGAGGTGATGCGTTGTGGCCTCGCAGCTCAGGAAGCGAGTGCAGCATTGCCCTCTGAGTGCCCGCGCCAGCGTCTTGTTTCCCCCGCTGTATTCCCAGGGGAGTTAGACTCTTGCCCTTTGCTTCTAAGCCCTTGAGAAACCAGCGCCTGTTCTACTTGGGCTCTAACTACCAGTGACCCAATTATGTAGGTTGAAACTCAAATGCCCTCAGGGACCAGGCGGGGGACTGAGAGAACGCTGTGAAACGGCTGGGTGCCCTGCGACAGGGAGAAGTGTGGCCCATGGACAACTGAGCAGGGCACAGTCTAAAGGCGTGAAGACGCTACACGGCGCCATGCAGATCGAGGCTGCTGCCGCCAGCGGGTGCCACGGGCCCCTCCTTGCTCATGGTAGGCTCTGGAGTCTGTGTCCTCCCCCCAGTAGCTGTGTGACCTCAGGGAATTTAGCCCTGCCAAGCCTCAGTTTCTCTCTATAAATGGGGAAAATAACATCCCCTCTTGGGGTCGATGTGCGGAGAAAAGTGAAGTTAAATATTCCTTAAATATTGTATAATATATTCTTGATATAGCACCTCTATTCGTTTCCTAGACTTTGTAAAAAATTACCTAAAACTTAGCAGCTTAAAAGAACACACATTTGGTATCTTGCAGTTTCTGGCTCGGTGGGTCCTCCGCAAGGCTGCAAACAGGGTCAGTCGGGGCTGGGTCCACTTCTAGGTTCCCTGGGTTACTTACTGGCAGAATTCCCTTTCTTGCAGCTGTGGGACCCATGGCAGCTTGTTTCTTAAAAGCCAGCAGTGGAGAGAGACTGTGGAATGAGCCCCCTGGCGGTAGACATCCTGGCACCATTGCAACATTCCGTTGGTTAGAAACAAGTCACAGGTCCACTGAGGAGGGGATCAGAGAAAAGCATGAACACTAGAGGCTGGGGTCATGGGGTCACCTTTAGCCCGCCGACCATAGCACTGGGTCTAGTGTTGGCCATTATTGCAAAAGATTGGGGCCTACCCTGGGTGGGCAGTGTGCACAGGATTTGATACATATTATTCCAACTATTTTAATTGCTTTATGAACAAAGGAAGACTCAGAAAAGCCAGGCAACTTAGCTGAACTCACCTAGCAAGTAAGCGGCAGGATTTGAACCCAGGTCTCTCTGTTGCCCATGTCTTTCCTTAACATCACACTCAAGGTCAGGGGCAGCTTGAATCCATCCCTGAGGAGCCCTCCGACTCTTTAAGGAACTTGCTTTGGGTGTCAGTTATCTCCCTGGGTTCAAGTCCTTTAATTCTTGTTCTGTCAGGCCCCATCCTTGGCTACTGAGTTTCTCTGTCCCACCTTCCTTTAGTGCAGTCCCCAGACATCTCTAGAAATGGTTTCAGCTTTTTGTCCCAGAGTTACATGCTCCCGATTTGTCTGTCCGGTGATTCTTCTGTCTCCTGCCAACTCGTCCCACTCGATTAAGGTAATTCGACAAACGGCTACTGAGACTCCCTTCTGTGAAAGCCTCATGCTGGGCACTGCACCCCACCTCTCTGCAAGCTTCTTCCAGGCTAATGAGCAGGGAGCGTGTTCATTATGACTCCAGTCCTGTGAGTTGGACTTTTTGAAGACGAGGACAGAAAAAACTAAAACAACACTGTCCTAAAAATAAATGTCATTTTCTGTCTATAAGTCAGGAGTAGACAACACATGGAGGGTTTGGGCACCTGCACATAGTTTTCAGGGATGCAGCCTCCTGTCATCCAGCAGATTTGCCTCATGGTCCAAGGTGGCTGCTAAGCTCCAGCCATCATGCCTGCATTTCTACCAGCAGGAAGGAGGAAGAGGCAAAGATTAATTCTCCCTAACCATCCAGACCAGGTCAACTCCCTGGTCACATGCTCCCTTGGCACTTTTGCTTCCCCTTCAAAATGAAGAGTAACTCATTCTTCGTGTCATCATTTGTTTGATGTCCATCCACCACTCTCCCTTGCCTCCCACCAGACAAGAAGTTCCATGAAGTCTGGCATTATGTCTCTCTTCTTTGTTGCTCTAGTCCTGCTGTCTACCACAGTGCTTGGCATATAATAGGTGCTCAACTAGTAGTTATTTATTTTTTTTTTTTGAGACAGAGTCTCACTGTGTTGCCCGGGCTAGAGTGCCATGGCATCATCCTAGCTCACAGCAACCTCAAACTCCTGGGCTCAAGCGATCCTCCTGCCTCAGCCTCCCAAGTAGCTGGGACTACAGGCATACGCCACCATGCCCGGCTAATTTTTTCTATATATTTTTAGTTGTCCAATTAATTTCTTTCTAATTTTAGTAGAGACGGGGTCTCGCTCTTGTTCAGGCTGGTTTCGAACTCCTGAGCTCAAACAATCCGCCTGCCTCGGCCTCCCAGAGAGCTAGGATTACAGGCGTGAGCCACCGCGCCCGGCCAACTAGTAGTTATTGATG
Organism: Propithecus coquereli; assembly: GCF_000956105.1. NCBI lineage: Eukaryota > Metazoa > Chordata > Mammalia > Primates > Indriidae > Propithecus > Propithecus coquereli. The sequence goes on along the minus strand of NW_012135747.1, from coordinate 928,401 downwards.
GAAGAAACACTCGAGATTGTGCTTTATGCGTGTTCTTCATATTAGCATGGGTTGGAGTTGGCCCAAATCCGGAGTCTTCTGAACCGAGTCTGTGATGGTGAGTGCTGCCAGGGGCTTCACACGCATTACCTCGTTTGCTCTTCTCTTCAGCAGAACCCTGAGAGGCGACACTGCTGTCACCTCCAGTTAGCGAATGGGAAAATGGCACACGGTTGTGGAACTGCCAAGCAGGAAAGCTGTGATTTGAGCTTGGCTCTCCGACTCAAAGCCTCGTTCTCTTACCTAGTGACTTTCTGCGAAAGCAGGGTGCCCACGGTACCCTCCAGGCCTCCTCTCCTGGCTCCCTCGATGGCTGGCAGAGCGTCATACGTTCACTCACAGATGCCCAGGAAGCATCCCACGCTGAGCGGCACTCCACCTGCAGAATGTGGAGGAGGCTCCTGTGTGGAAGGGCGATGGGAGAATGCTGGTTCCCCAGCTGTCCTCCTCTGGAGATTTCTGGGAGTCTTGTGGTCCAGGGGCTCTTCCAGACCACAGCGGGGGGTGGGGGCTGGGGCGAGCAGGGCTTGTCTTGCAGTGGGTGCTGCGTGTGCCGGGGCTTCAATTTCTGCCTCCCTCTCGGTGGGGCCCATCTAGTAAGGGGAAGGTGATGGGAACTCTTGTGCTCTCCTGCGCTGGGCCCCCTTGAACCATGTGGGGGTTACAGAGCCCCCAGCCCACGGAGCAGTGCTGAGAGACACTGCGGGAGGGGCTCTGATTCCCCCCCAGACTCAACCAGATCCTCCAGGGAGTGACCAGATTCTGGCTGGAGTCAAGGCACTCAGAGACTGTCCAAGCTATAAAGAGCCCTGAGGGATAATTTGGTCCAAAATTCTGTTGCACACAGACATGACACAGAAGCCCAGCGAGGCAATGAACTTGCCAAGATCACGCAGCTGATCAGTGTCAGAGCTGGCACTGGCTCTCCAAGCTGGGTGCCTGCTGTGACTCCTTTGGCTGAAGGATCCATCTGGCCCACTGGCCATCGGAGGGGGTTTGGCGGAGGGTCCTGGTTGACACCTGCCTTGAAGAGGTAGGTCCCTGTCTCTGCTGTGGAGGATGTGCTGGGACCAATTTTGGTCACTGCCACCTTGCTTCCAGTGGCCAGTGGCCACCAGCAGGTGGCGCAAGGCACCTAGTTGCCTCTTAAGTTCCAGGAAAAGATAATGGCAAACCTCTGTCTGCCGGCCAGAAGCCGGCTTTGGAGCTCAGCTTCCAACTGCCCACTCTCTGGCACCCTTGTGCTGGGGTCCCTGGGGCAGAGGAGGGACTGGAGGCCTCAAATGGGGTTCCTCTGGTTCCAGAGCCTTCGGAGGGTTGCTGTGGGGTAGGGGACTGGGCACACAGTCACCTGGAGTAAATGACAACCAGTGATGGGATAAAAGCAACGAGGGTGGGTGGGTGCTTTGGCTCTGACTGGGTGCAACTCATCCTGGGCTCCGGCCAGGACCTCTTTGCTTTGCTCAACTCTCCGGCACATCCCCTCACTAGGCACATGGGGCACTTCCTTCTCTGCTGGGAAAGGGCCAGAGAACTCAGGATGCCCCGCGAGTGGCCGTCTGGATCCTGGAACCTTCTCCTCCCTCTGTCTTTCCCACTGTCTCTCTCCATCTCTCCTTCCTGTCCTCTCCCTGCCCTTCTCTCTTCCAACCCTCTTGTCTCTTTCTCACTCTCGCTCCATCCCAGTCCCCCCAGGGACCTTGCAGGTCTAGCCCCCACCCCCAGCAACTCATCTGCAAAGGCAAACAGGGACCAATACCAGTGGGTTTCTAGGATGTGGTTTCCATGGCAACAGTGCATCTCCTGCCTCCTCGGTGCTGAGCCCTGGGCAGGTTGCCGTGGAGACTCTCACCTCATTGAGGAGTGATTTGTGGGACTGTTTTTCTTCTTTACTTCGTCTTCTTCCTTTCCTGAAGAAATTCTGCCAGCCTAGATGGCTTTTCCTCCACTCACAGCAAACCTGGAAGCCTTCTCCAGAGGGCTTCCCACTCGGGGCCACTCACACCTGGCCAGCATTTTGTTTACACAAGGTCCCGCAGGTAACCTTCTCCCCCTCTCATAGGGTGGGTGAGGCTTCCCTAAAGGCTGGCTGAGCGGTCACCACAGAGAAACGGGCCAAAGCTGACCCAGTTCCCACCTCTTCTGTCCACAACGCCCTGCGAGGCCCTTGTCCCGTTGCATGCGGCCAACGCATGTCAACCCAAGAGCTTCTGCTTGGCAGCCATTTTCCTTGAGTCCTCGTGGCTTTGGACAGAGGGTGAGAGACAGTGAGGAAAAGAGGGGTGTGAACCAGGCAAAAGAGGTAGGTTAGGAGAGGGAGAAGTACTGGGTGAGGGAGGTGGGGAGCCTGGGGGAGCTTAAGGGAGAGGCGGGGTGGAGGGTGACAGTTCAGGTCACCAAAGCAAGCCAAGCCGCAAGTCCAGAGCGGGAGTATTTCTCTGGTGTTAATGCCCTTTATAAATCACTACGCAGCCCCAAACCCAAACAGGCCTCTTCTTTCTCTGCCAAGTAGAGAATGTGTTTGTCGACATAAAAACATATTAAGCACATTGTGGCCTTTCTCCCCCCCAAGTTGAAAGCCATTACAATAATTAATTAAGGCAGGAGATTAATTAAAGAGTCGTTTGCCCCCATTTTCCCTGAATAGATCAATCGGGGGGCGGGGGAACATGTGCTGCAGTGCAGACAGAGAAGGGGCCTCGAGGGGAGGCGGAGGGGGCAGAAAGGTTTACAGACAGAGCCAGAGACAAAGGACGTTCGTGGGAGGGGCTGGGGGCTTCGGCTGAGGGGCCGGCAGGGGGGCCTGCGGAGGAGAGAGCTTGCTCTGCTTGGGCTTGGAGGACCTGGGATTGGCCTCCCTCTTGGTTTTCACAGCGTGAGGGTCTCTGTCACCATGGAAACAGGCCTGGGGGACAAGAGGAACGTTAGCCCTTGCTCCTGGGTTCCCCTCTGTGAACATGTGACAGGCCAGAGCTCCCTGGGACCAGCCCCTGGAGGCGAGATTTCCACGTGAGCAGAGCCCAGGCCCCAGCAGGCCTTTGGGTGGCGCCATGTGGGGGCTGGTGGCCTCCAGTGCCCAGCCCGAAACCCGCTCACAGCGTGACCCTCTTCAGGCTGACAACCAGCCTGGCACTTCTCTTCTCCAGAAGCGCCACATGCAGACAGGACAGGCTGGTTTTAGCTCAGGCTAAGAATCGTTACAGTCTTTTAGGTAACTTTTCTCATTTTGCCAAACTTGACATCTTAACGTCCATCCCTCCCTTGCTCCCTCTCCCTCTCTCTCTCCTCCTCTTTCTTTCTTATTCCTTTGACCAATCTGTTTTCTAGCTTAAGTTCATATTTTTAAGAAACAGTTATGTAATGTTCTGTGTTTCATGTGTGCATAATGGGTTTAACCCATTCCATCCTGTGTCTCTGTCTTGCTTACTTTTGAACCTTCCAGAACTTTCTGATTTGTTCAAAATCACTCCTCTTGCGTTTTCCTATTTTGCATGACTTTTTTGCATTTTTAAAATATTTCTGATAACCATCATAAAGGGGCGATACTCCATAGATGATTCTCCACCATCTCCCCTGACATCGTTTCCTCCGTTCCGTGGTTTTATTTTAGGGTTTGTGTATCTTGGTGCATCTCGGTGCCTTGTGTGGACTCAGCAGCCCTTCCTGTTGAGATAACTCAGCAGAGGTGAGCAATGAGGCAGAAGCTCCTATGGCACCTTGGTGCTTTACACTCTGTCACGTAGAATGTAACGCGGGTCGTAGAGCATCGCTTACTCACCCTGCCATTATCGACAGGGTCCTGGTGGGCACTAGGCTTGAGGCTGCACAGTGGACGAGACAGATGTGGACCTCGCCCTCTGGGGAATGGCAGTCTGGTGGGACACAGAAAAATACAGCCACGAATTGTGAAAAATACTAAGCCGGCAAAAAAGCTGGGTTCTCTGAGAGAGAGTAGCAAAGACCCACTTTATGTTGGGGCAGGAGGAGGTGACATTTACGCTGCAACAGAGGAGTCAGCCAGACAGAGTGAGCAGTGAAGGGTGAAGGTCCCCAGCCGGGGCGCAGCTGCCAGAAGCTGATGAAGCTTCAGTCCTGGGGCCCCTTGGTGCACTGGAGCCTTCCAAGGCCCTAGGAGTGGCCCTAACAAAGTGTCCACGTGGTCACGTGTTTTTGTAAGAATTACATGAATAAAGTGCTTTCACTGAGATCAGTTAAGAGCTTTGACTTCTCCTCCCTCCACTTTGCTCAGTGCCCGGAGTGGCCAGGTGTGGGATGCTGAGTGGCGGAGAGTCGGTTTGGGTTCAAGGAGCTGTATGTACTTGGTTGTGGCACCTCCATGTAAGGTCGAGGCCATCGTGGGGTGGGAATGACGGCTCCTGCGCAGCCTTACTGCCAGCTCTGCAGGGCAAGAGGGTGCGGAGCCTGGGGTTGACCCGAGCGGCCCCTTTTCGGGCAGGGAGCGTGGCAGGCAGGTGAGAAGTGGAGGGGAACGAGTCTGGAATGTGCAGAGGCAGAAGCTGGGCTCGAATATTGTTTTTGATTTTGTGATGTTTGTGAAATTTGTCAGCTTTTTAAAACCTATAATTTGTTCGTATTTTCCTCATTCTAAATAAATTTTCACTTTTGTACCTGATTTTGGTTTTGGATTTCTGAATTCCTTTTTTAAGGAGCTCTTGCCCTCTAACCTCCAGCAGGGATCTGGGCTCTGCCCTTGGTCTGCTGAGTCTGTCTCCTCCTCCGAGACCGGAGCTGGACGGGTGCTCAAGGGGGTGTGCACGGGTGTCCATGGGGCCAGATGGGATGAGGCCCCACTCCGGAGACTTCTGTGGCTTCCCCCAGGTGTCACCAGTTCCTCGGCCTTAGGGAAATGGGCCGGGAAGCAGACAAGCAGGCCCTTGGCCCAGGACTGGGGACACTGGGCACATCCCACGCTTGGAGCTTTCCAGATTGGCGTTTTCAGGCCTCTCCTCGCCCACTCCCCCCTCCCCGGCTCTCAGGCCACAGTGCCTTAAACAATCCCGTTTAGACTCATTTGGGGTTAAGGCATCACCTTCTCTAGTTGTTCTGTTTTAAAACAGCCTGGGCTATCAAACAGCGCTTACACATAACAACATGGTGGTGAAATATTAGGTGAACAGCGTGTAATAAAAACACACACATCATTTTTATACATAATACATAAAATGGTCCCAAAAGGAATGTTCATACACTAAGAAGGATGGAAAGGAATCTGCAGCGGCATGAAAAGGGCCGTGTGTGTCTGTGTGTGTGTGTTATGAATGTTTGGGTTCTGAGTATGTGTGTGTGTGTGTGTGTGTGTGTGTGTGTGTGCGCGCGCGCGGGCGCGCGGGGGGGGGGGGGGGGTGGGAGCAGCCTGCAGGGAAAAATGCAAAGAAACCTAAAGAATTTTCCAAAGACAAATGAAAGTCCTGACAGGCCCGGCTGTGGTGATTTCCGGAGGTGGGCCCCACGGGGTAGGGTCCTGCTTGGACAGGGTGCTGAGTGGAAGGCTTGACCCCACCGGTGCCTTCAGCCAGCTCCCCTCAGGCCAAAGCCCTGCCACACTGTGACCCCACAGGACAAAGCCCAGGACGCAAACTGGTTTTGACAGGTGGGGTTTGTGCGCAGCCCCCTTCTCTCTGCCCCGCAGAACCCAGCCCGAGTCCTTCGCTGCTCTGCTGTTGCCTAGCGCCAAGCTCTCCCGGGGAGGTGGATGTGGTTTTGTGGGGAAGGATGTCCCTCTGAAATTCTTGAGGTTCTACCTGGCTGCCCCCTCAAGCCTGGAGTTCCCTCCCCAGCCAGGTAGAGTCCTGGGCCCCAGAGATGATCATCGAAAGGAGGTGCAGTAGCCCTTCTGACCCCCTGCCTTGTTCAGAGCCCCACGTGTGAGAGGGACAGGAGCCGAGCTGCTGCGGCTGAGCTAGGTCTTGGGGGACGAGGAGGGTGTGGGGCGGTGGGTGTCTGTAGTGTCACCCTCTGCCTCACCCTCCACTTGAAGCCAGGACTTACTCCTGCTCACGCGTGCTTTGCCCTGAACCCTGCCTGGAATGTTAAATGCTTCCCTCTCCTTCCTGCTGTCTCCCTGCCACTCCTGCCTTTAGAAAGGCCTAGAAGGTGCAGAACAGGGAGGCCACCTTCCGGGCATCCTGAAGCTTTCTCCCATGATGGCAGTGCTGGCTTGCGTCCCTGCCTTGGAGCTACCACTGCTGTGTCCCTGCTTGTGTCTACTTTCCAAGCAGTAAGACAAAGACTGGTGGAACAGCAGTGGCGCCTACAGCTGCCTTGAAGAAGAGCGGCAGTGTATCGGGGCTGCACACTGCTCACTTCCTGACAATGTCCTGTGCTCTGACCCAGTTTCCACTGGCCATCCCTGGGGAGGAGTGGGGGTGGGCAGAGGTTTACACAGCTGGTCTGCACACTGAGGTCTGGGGAGCTCCATTATGGTCTCCAGGACCCCTAGGATGCGTAAGCGAGTGCTTCCTTGTGTATATTTTTAGGCCTTGCTTGACGGGCTGGCAGAGGCCGGGGATCTGGTCTCAGGTCCTCTCTGCCCTCACAGACCCAAGACAGGCCTGGCGAGGCCAGCGGGGTAGGGGTGAAGCTGCAGATCTCCTGTCACAGTCAGAACCCCGGGGATTAGACAAAGAACGCAACAGAGAAGACAGTGACGTTTGGCCGACCAGCCTGCCTCCCATCTGGAGACCCCGAATCCTCCCCAGAGCAGTGTGTGATGAGCTCATGCTCCCTGGGGTGTCCTCTAAGGCGGGGACGAACCCTTTGATCCTCGCCTGAGACCGTTTTTAGCTCCTCCTAGTACAAGCTTGTGATGTGCCCAACTCTGTGAGCTGTCCTGTTTCCTGCGGCTGCCCCAACCTCTCTGGTGCATAGATGCCGTGATTGGGCTGGGAAGGGGGCACTGCAGGATGTTGGATCTGCGCACCCACCCTGCCCAGAGCAGGAAGCACAGGCAGTGTGGCACCTACAGACCTGCTTCCTGGAGCCACGGGCCATTCTTCCCCTAACCCCCTGGGAAATCAACATGCTTAATTTCCCAAATTAAGAAATCATGCAAGGAAAAAATACACACATATATTTTAAAACAAACAGGAAGTTGTCATGGCCGCTCTGGGCAGAGAGACGTCTATTTCATGAGAGTGCTGCACGGGCAGCTCTGTCTGGGGTTTGTCACTGAACAAACATTAACCGAGTGCCCGTTAAGTGCAGGGCCTGAGTAAAGTCCTGAGATGAGGGAGGACACAGTGGTCAATAAGATGTGGTCCCTGCTTTCAACAGGTTCACCATCTGAAGTCGCAGACAAACACAGAAGCACCTGCTTTACAATCTAGTGTGGCAAGAGTTGGGAGAAAGCAGGGAACAGAGCTCTCAGGCGCTCAGAGTCAGGGTGGCCAGTCCTCGGTGGAGGGTCAGGGGGGCGCAGTAGGCTTTGGTGGTTGCCTCTGTCTGTGGCTTCTGCTTTCCTCCCAGGCCCTGTTTGCCCAGGAGAGCAGCCCCCATCCTGCACAGAGCCTCTGTGCTGTGGGCACGTGGGTTTACTCCAGCTTCAGGTAGAAATGCGTCCTGTGGGGCTGCTGCCGGCAGCACGTTCCATCCCCTGGCCACAGGTGCATGGTGGCCACGCCGTCCCATCAGAATGGATCTCAGGACGTTTGCTTTGACTACTGAGCGGTTCTGTGTGTGTGTGTGTGTGTGTGTGTGTGTGTGTGTGTGTGTCTGGGTGTAGGAGATAAGTCTGTAGTTGGGGGAGACTCTGGAAGTCACCTTGGGACCACACGGGAAGTCAGCCTTATGATGAAAATAACACCATGAAAGGCAGAGAGCTGAAAGAAGGAAACTAGGTCCTTTGTGACATTTTTGAGCCACCGGGTCAATCCAGTCCTGACATTGACTCTAGCTCTGAGTTTACCCCTAATGTGAATAATACATTCCTTTTTTGTTTAAACCATTTTGAGACGGCTTTAGTTGTTGTTGCTTCCAACAGAGTCCTGCATGAAGTAGGAGGCTCTTGCTCCCTGACCAAGCTGACAGATGGATCCTGAAGCATGTGCTCTAGAATTCTCCAAAGCATTCTTTTCTGAGTCCTCCTTTTGAAGCCCTCCATCACCAGATCTGTGCCGAGCAGTGACCGTAAGCCTCGTCCTCAGTAGGATGCTGGGAGATGTGGTCCTATGGTCCCTGCTGGAGAAGCTCATGCCTTATACTGGAATCAAGAAGGGCACGTCTGCCACTGTGATGGAGGGACACATGGAAGGCCTCGTGCCCCAGAGAGGAGGGGTGGCCTCTCCGTGGGAGGGGAGGGTCAGTGAGGACAGCTGAGCAGTATTTTTTTTTTTTTTTTTGAGACAGAGTCTTACTCTGTTGCCTGGGCTAGAGTGCTGTGGCGTCAGCCTAGCTCACAGCAACCTCAAACTCCTGGGCTCAAGCAATCCTACTGCCTCAGCTTCCCGAGTAGCTGGGACTACAAGCGTGCGCCACCATGCCCGGCTAATTTTTTCTATTTTTAGTTGTTTGGCTAATTTCTTTCTATTTATGGTAGAGACGGGGGTCTCGCTCTTGCTCAGGCTGGTCTCGAACTCCTGAGCTCAAGCAATCCTCCCACCTCGGCCTCCCAGAGTGCTAGGATTATGGGCGTGAGCCACCGCACCCGGCCCAGCTGAGCAGTATTAACTCCCTGCCCCGACCTTCCTCGGGGAGCTTTCCCTTACCCACTGCCAACTCTTACTCAGGTGGGGGGACCAGGCCCAGGGAACCAGAGCATTTCCTCCCTCTGTCTGCAGTAATTGATTCAAAGATCGGCACCTGGCCCCAGATGAATGACAGTGTCACCCGAGCCTTTGCTGGAGTCTTAGGGCTGCTGAGATGATGGGGTGTTAGTAGATGCTGGAGTCATGTTAGGGTTTCCTGACAACTAGAACTCAGGTCTTAGTGTGCTGGCTTTAAAAGAAACACAAAAATCTACTGCTTGGGGTTGTGATGGACCCATTTTCACGTGTCCTAGAATGGTCAGATCTCAGAACAGGAAGGGACCTCAAAGAAAGTGCTTCAGGTCTAACCTACCAATGTTATTGAGGAGAAAGCGAGGCCTGGACGGGCTGAGTGACTTGCACAATCCCGGGCAGGCAGTGCAGAATGCGGATGGGACACTAGTGTGCTGCCCTCTGTCCACCTGCCTGGGACCTCTTCTTGTCCCTGCCCAGCGTCTCAGCATTAGGTGTTCAAGCACGAAGGCATCCTGCTCTCTGATGGGAGGGGGGCTTTTCTGAGCCTGCTGTAACCATGGAGAAGGCAGCCCAGAGTCCAGCGTCCCAGGGCCCTGACCCTGGTGACCACTTGCCACAAGAGGGTGGGCGTGGGAAAGAAAACACCTGGAAAGGAACGAGCTTGACCCACCTGGCTTTGAGCAGGTGGGTTCCTTAAACTGAGCTCAAGGTTGCAGCCATGCAGCCTGCCCCAGGCTTCAGAGAGCCGTGTGTGTACACATTCATCACCAGGAGGTAGAGGAAAAAGAAGAGGTCCAGAAGCCTCACCTCCCCACTGCCCTGCGCGTGGGCCCTGGCACCTCTTGCCCAGGCTGCTCCCTGCCACCCTTCTCACTCCTGAATGGGGCAGGGGATGGAGTGTTTGGCATTTCTCATGTTGGCACTGTTCTGAGAAAGACACAAATTTAGGGAGAAGCTGGGTGAGTGGCTAACCCTGTAATCCCAGTGACTCCGGAGGCTAAGGTGGAATGGTCCCTTGAGGCCAGGAGTTCAAGACCAGCCTGGACAACATAGTGAGACCCTGTCTCTAAAAAAATGAAAAAAGAAAAATTAGCTGCACCCACCTGTAGTCCCAGTTACTCAGGAGGCTGAGGCAAGAAGATTGCTCAAGCCCAGGAGTTGGAGGCTGCAGTGAGCTATGATTGTGCCACTGTATTCCACGCACTCCAGCCTGGGTGACAGAGCAAGACCCTGTCTCTAAAAAAGAAAAAACTTTGGAAGAGCTCAGGTGGCCCCCAGCAGACAGAGGTAAGCTGCCACTTCTCCTCCCAGAGAACGACCTCGCCCAGCCTGGCTTCCATTGCAGGACTGGCTGCGTGATTTGCAGGGTCCAGTGCAAACGCGGAATGCGGGGCCCTTTGTTCAAAAGTTATTCAGGATTTCGAGATGGCAATGGCAGGGCATTAAACTCAGCTGGGGGTCCTGTGTGTCTTCACCCACACATCCATGAAGCCCTGTCTGTGCCTTCTCCGTGCTGGAAAGTTCTTGGCCTGCTGATTGGACGATGTGTGAGCTGGCACTGGAAAGTGCTTGGGAGCACGGTCTCTGGGGCTTTGAATCCTGGGATCTTGGGCAAGTCATTTAACTTCTCTAGGGCTGGGTCCCTCATGTGCAAAATGGGGATAATAATAGGGCCGTTGTGGGGGCTAAATGGGCTGACATGTAAGTGCCTGGCTCATAGTCAGGTTACATAAGGGTTTGCTGTTGTTATGAAGGTGAAGTTTGTCTCCAACTTCCCGGCTCATATCGGGCCTCCTCAGCGGCACCTTCCAGGTCCAAGCTGCTGAGTAGACACAGCAGGGGAGCTGCCATGTGAAGGGCCAGCCTCGGTTCCTGGGACCAGGCCCACCCAGCACCCTCTCACCTTCTCTGCCCCCAAGAGCAGGCTGGAGTGAGCCAAGGCTGGGGAGCCAGTCCGCTCCCCGCTCAGGGAGCTCGCAGCTGTGGTTGTGGGGAACTGGGCCTCAAAAAGCCCACGATCCAACCACTAAGCCGTTCTCTCTGGGGTGCTGAGGTGGGGAAAGCTGCCAGGGCTGCTGGAGAGAGCTGTTGGGGTGAACAGAGGCCTGCGGGGCAGTGCTGGGGGCCCAGGGAGAGGCAGGGTGGTGGGGCTGGAGGGCTGTGGGATGGGAGGAGGCGCCACGTGGGGGCCCTGGGTGGGCTGCACCCCCTCCTCAGGAGACCCTAGGGGGCCCAAGCCCTGGTTCTTGGCCCGGCTCTGCCCACTGGATCATCCCAAGCTGGTCTCTCGGTGATCCTTTTGGGGGGCGCCCTTCTGTCAAAGAGTACGGAGACTCCTTAATTCAACAGAGATTCTCTGGGGAGCAAAGTGAGCGAGCGAGAGTGGGAGAGAGGGAGAGACAGCTCGCTGTGGCTGTCGTGGGGGAGGGAGCCGGCGGCGCACAGCACGCAGCTGTGTGTGCGTGTGTGTGTGTGTGTGTGTGTGTGTGTGGTGTGTGTGTGTGTGTGTGTGTGTGTGCGTGCGCTCACGCACTTAGGTTTCTCACGCCCTCCTCACAGGCGTGCTGGCTCCAGGAGGGAGAGCTCCAGACATCATGCCCAGAAGTGGAGGTGCCTCATCCCCCCCAGGTTGGCAAGCCTTGCTTTTAGGCCAGCCGGCCCACATAGAAACGGGAAGGTGAGCCTGTCTCCCCGCGTCAGGGCTCTGAGCTGGACGGACTGAGTTTGTCCTCTGAGCCTCCCTTGGTGCCTGTGAGCCATCTAGGGCTCAGACGGCCAGGGTGACCGAATGTGCGACCGGCTGTTTCTCAGCCGTCTCCCCAGGGCTGGCCCCCCGCTGACCCTGGCTTCTGGGCCCCCAGACTCAGGCACCTTGAGGAAGAATAGCAAACAAGCCCAGATTCCAGGAGGCCCAGGGCCAATGTATGACCTTGGAGTGTTTGCTTTTCTAAACCTAAAAAATATACAAATTTAATTTTCATCGCGAAAACAATTGTGTTCTCAGAACTTCCAGGCGGCCCCGTCCTGGCGGGTTCCTCATTTAGGCTGCCTCTCAAGAGGGAAAAAGGCGAAATACAATTACCTGAGGAACAATGGACTGGGGTTATATTTAACACGGGGCCAGCCCGGGGGCCACGTGCCCCAGCCCTCCCTGGCTCCGCTCTCCCACCTTAGCCCGCACCTTCCTGTCCCCCGTCTGGGTTCCCTGTATCCTGGCGCCCCCTCCCTGTCTCCAGCCGTCTGCACCCTGAAGCCGTTACTGATGGAGAATGGGCCCAGCCCCTCCCAGGATGGGAAAGAACCCCTTCCTCCCCACCCTCTCCAGATCCGCTGTCCTCAGGCCCCTCTGAGTTAGGTCACTTCTGAGTCAGATAGAAAAGTCAGCATGACTGAGCGGAATTGGCGTCTCTGGGAGTGGAGTCTTCCGAAGGAAAACCATCCCAGCGTCTCTGCCACCTTCGGCTCTCAGATCGCAGGAACGCTTTGTCTCGAAGCTCCCAGTTCGAAAAGGGCTCTCCTGCCCTTGTCTGGGCTAAGCCTCATTGTAATCTTTTGAGGCAAACTCATTTTACGGTTGAAAAAGTTGAGGCTTAGAGACGTTAAGTGAGTTAATAACGGAGTTACCATGATGCCAGGAGATCATGTTCATTTTCTGTGTAACTTGGACAAGTCAACCCCCTTGGGGGTTCATTTCCAGGTGTGCATCACGGACTGGTGGCCACTGAGGCCTCTTCCAGAAGTGAGGTCCAGTGAGTGTGACTTCCAGATGCTGGCGGGAGGGGGCAGCTTCTTCATTCGTGGGCATCTTATTAGCACGTAGCACCCATAGGAGCAATGATCGTGTAGAAGGGACGTGGAGTAGCTTGTCCAGACGAGGGCCATGCAATGAGGACAGGAGAGAGCAGGCCTCGGGCAGCGTGGGTGGCTCAGACACCTCCTCAGAGAAGCCTTCCCGGACCACCCGTGAGGTCAGAAGCTCCTCCTTTCTGTCTCCTACTGCACCACGGGCCATTCCTCCATGGCCCTTATCATGAGTTGGACTTTATACTTAGTCATGTGGGGTTTTTTTTTTTTTTTTGGTTCATTTTGTTTTGTTTTTTACTCTCTGTCTCTCCCAAGATACTATGAGCCCCTTGAGGACTGGGATATGTCCTGTGGACACCTGAAAAGCCCCATAGCTCCTCCTCTTGGATGGCGGAGGGCTACTCTCAATCCAGAAACATTTTGAATGGTGTTCATTGATCAGTAGCGCCAGCCTTTGCCACCCTTTGGGCTGTGGGGGACGTGTCGTATGAGACACTGGATTCTTCCAGCCACGGGCCAGGATCACTCACCCTCGTGCCCTTTGCCCGTCCTATTAGAGCTCCTAACTTCTCAGGGATCCTCTGCTCATGGCTTGTGATCCTGGTTTAAATGGCCCTTCCTTGAAGTTTCCCTGACAAGGGGCTCCTTCCGACTGCAGGGGTGGGGGAAACTCCCAGCTTATGTCCTGTTTCCTGTGCTATGTGCCCCATGGGGGGACCAGACCAGCAGGGATAAAAAGCCACACTGATGCCGAACAGCTGGTAAGGGAAGGGAACGGTGAGGCTTGCGGCTCCCGAGGCTGGGTCATCCAAGGAGGAAATGGGGACGAGAAACACAATCGAGAGCACTCACAGACCCCAGACTGCCCGGCTTTGGGACTCTGAGTCTGGCACATCTCAGGACCTCCTCAGGGGCAAAGAAAGGGTCTCTGAGAACAGGCCACTGTCGGTGCAAATGAGTGAGAACCAGAAGGATCCCCCAGGCCTTAAATTCACACGGGCTGAAAAATAAATTTTCAACGAGTCTTAGCCAAACGTGACCTGAGCTTACTCCAACCACAAACACTAGACAAATAATCCATAGCACTCAACGAGCAAGAAACTCGGCCAACTCTGCTCTCCCTGGTTACTTGTAACTTTGAGGAGCCAGCAGCGGCCATCGGTTTTGACTGACAGCATCTGGGTCACTTGAAACCTTGCTCAGTTCAGCTGGTACAGACCCCCCCAGAGCCCCTCTCCCCCCACCTGGCTCCTCAGTCTTCCCTAACCTGGCTCTCATAGGATGCCTTGTGTTTATGATGCACTGAGCAGGGGGCTTTACCGACATAAAGATCTAATTGATTGGTGAAGAGGGGGGGCTTGGGGGAGCAGGGATCCTCTTTTTAATCGAGAGGGATGTTAGACAGGACAGAGTTAGAGATGCCAGAAAGCCCGTGCCAAGTGGCCCACTAATAACCACACAACCCCAGTGTCCAGGTGAAAGATCTGTACTGGGTACCCAGATCTCCTGTGTACCCAGCCCTGCCTCATGAGCTCAGAAGCATGGGGCACGGGCTCTGCTCCCCAGAGGCCCTGGTGGAGAAGGTCGAGGCCCAGCATGCACCACAGGGTAGACAGGGCTTGGCTAGAGGCCTGGATGTGGAGTCCAGCTTGCTCTCTGCTGGCAGTGCCTCTCGCACAGACCCTGACTAACCTTCCTCCAATGATGCTCTGCTCCCCTGGCTTGGGCTAAAAGCCGGCTCCTTTGCCTGGCAATGAAGCCACCTGACTTCCATGTACCTTTCCAGTCTCTATAAGGGGGTATGTCCCGTCTTTCGCCATCAGCGGTTGTTTTTTGCACTCTAGCGTGTGCTGGATGTCCTCACGCGAGCAGTCGTGTGCTCCATGGTGCCAGTGAGGGGCGTGGGGCCACGGGGGACTGAAGTTTGCTGAAGGTCAGCTTTGGGGCGAGAGAGTGGGATTCGACCCAGCCTCAGCTCTTTTTATCACGTCCTAAGAGAAAGCAGATCACTGACAAGGGTGGACAGAGATGGGCTCTAGGAGGAGCGCTCACGTCTTTGGGGGTGTGTGGGCTGGAGGGAGAGTGTGTTTGGAAACTCTGGGCCGGGACAGAGCTGTCCGTGGAGGGAGGCCAGGTAGCAGGGGCAGAGAGAGCCAGGGAGGGAGAATGAGCTGGGGACTAGAGAAGAGGTCCTAGGGGCGGATGGGGCAGGCCTTGTAGGTACAGCTGGGGTCACGGCCCAGTCCACGAGGGTGCTGCTCACGGTCGGGTCAGCATGGGGGCCGCGTCCTTATTACCTGCTTCCCGTCCTACCCTTTGTGAACCTGTTCGGGACATGCTGGCCCCACACGCCACCCTTCCCTTGCCTGGCGTAATTCCCTGCACCGATGGGACGGCTATAAACGATTGCCCAATGATGAGGCCTCCAAGGATACTCAGGGACACGGAGCTTGGGGGACCTGGCCAGGCACTTGATGAGTGAGAGGATGTTTGATTTTAACCAAAGGATTACCAATCGCGCAGGATAAGCCTAACACTCCCGGCTGGTTTGTGTGGCTTCGTTTTATATGCCAAAGAACCAGGATGACAAAAGTAGCTACTGTTTCTTAACCATTTTCTATATACTAGGCACTGTGCTAGAAACTTTACAAACCACTTCATTTAATTTAACCTTCACAACCCCCCCTATGAGGGAGGCTCAGAGAGGGTAGGTCAGTTTCCTAAGCTCACACAGCTAGAAAATTTTGACTAGAATTTCAAGGCGATTCTTCCTAGAAGAGAACCCTGTCAAAAGCTCCTGTCCCCAGAGCAGCTGCTTGGAACATATTTGTTGACTCAGAAATGAATTTAATTTAGTCTTGACGGACGGCTAGGATTGTATTTGTTGAGAGAGCAACCAGCAAAGACGAGCTGTCCAGGCTGGGGAAACAGTGTGAGGGAAGATGGGAGGAGGCCACGAGTGGTGTAGGGGAGGGTAGGTATGGGAGCTGCTCACCAGTGGGGAGCTCTGCTTAAGGGAGGGATGGGAGGTAAAATTGGTCACTGCTGCTGCGTTTGGACATGAGGGACAATAGGGAACCATTGTAGGTTCTGGAGTGAGGGAAGATGAAACTGGGTTTGAATGTTGGCTCTAAAGGCTATGGGGATGGGAGGAGAAGGAAGAGAGTAGAAAAAGAGAGAGAGGAGATTAAGTCAGAGAAGAAAAAATAAACTAGACAGAGAGAGAGAAGGAGGGCCCTGAGGCCCGGGGAGAGGTGCACACACGGGTAAGTGGTAATTGCTACCATTCGTGCACCGTATTTTACCCCCACACACGTTATCTCATTTGGTTTAATGCTCAAAACAGGCTGATGAAGTAATAGTTCCCTCCCCCTTGCCGAGCCCTGCTCCACGCCAGGTACGTCATGTACGTTTCCTGCGCCCCGTCGACAGTCACGCGGGCGAGTGCTGTAAGCCCTGCCCTTTCGCAGATGGCGCGGCCGCGGTGTGGGCAGGTTAAGGAACTCACCCAAGAGCGAACACCAGACCTGCCAGGCTCTGTCACCCGGGTTGGACCCACCGTTCCAGACTTTATCCCACGTACAGACCAGAAAGCTGGAGCTCAGAGACGCCCCACGCTGCCGCAGGGACCCGGTGAGCATCTTGGTGGCATCTGTTCCATTCCGGCTCCAAGCCCGTTGCTTGTCTTGCCGAAGCCCATTTCCACACGTGAGCCTTAGGGGCTTGCATACCCCAGGGCCCCTCACCCCTTCCCCGCTCACAACCCGCCCAGGCCCCGGGCCCATTCCTGTCGGTCCTGTGGTTCCGCAAATGGAGGTCACCCCGTGAACCACTCTTGGAGGCGGCTCTTCCAGACGGCTGAAGCCACTGCGAGGCCCATCGTAAAACCGTGGGGGTGGAGGCAGGTCCTTGAGAGGAGACAGACTCCAGGCCAGATTCGCTCTCACTTTGCCAAATCGGCATCGAGCTCAGCGCTGTGGGGGTCGGAGGTTCTTTATTGGGCTTCGGGCCCAAATGGGATGCAAGCTCCGGGGACACAGAGACATTTGGGGGCTGAGGCAGGGATTGGGCACGTGGCCAGGCCAGCCAAGGGCTGGTCCAGGGAGAAGGAACGGGTGGAGAGGGGCCAAGAGACCTGGTGGAGGCGGCAGCCCCAGGCCTCATGAGGGGCCGTGCCCAGGACCCAGTGGTGGGTGCCTCAGCACCTGGACGCCCTCCCCGCACCCAGCCCCACAGACATCAGGTTCCCTGGAACCCCTGGCCGAGCCCTCCAGCTGTCTCTCTTGGCTGCAGGGTGGGGATTCTGGAGCTCCACTGGCCTGCAGAAGTGGGGGAGGGGCTCCTGCCGCTGCAAGTGTCTTCCCAGCAGGGGACGCGGGAAGCTCTTGGGGAAGTAGGCACTGGGATAGGTCATCAGGCCACTGCCAAGAAGACTAGCCTGGCCAGCTGGGGCTTCATAAATACCTGTTGGCAAACTAGCAGAAAGGGAGGCCATCTGATTAGAAAGTGTACCTTGGAAAGAAAGCTCATGAATGGTATATTCAAACAGGCACCAGGAGTCCCTCCGGGACCTGCCCTAGGGAATAGAGAAGAATGGCTGCCATTAGCATTTTTAAAATGTCGTGGGAAGGTAACCTGGGCCTTCTTGAGTGGGCCAGAGTGCTTCAAACCTGCTCATTCTCATAGGTATCTCTGAGTGTCCTCCCCGGAGCCCGTTGGTAGGCATCCGAGAGCTTTGCAGAAGCTCTGCTTATGGGAGGGGGTGCTGTTTCAGTCCTGCTCTGCTAGAAGAGCTCCCTCCCCAACCCCTGCGGCTCCAACGTTTATATAAGGGATGACAGGGCCCTGCTGTGTGTTTACATAGCATCCCAGGGCTGCCTGAAATAGACAAACCTCTTTTGTGCCAGAGCCCTGGGCCTCCTGCCTGGGGCTCCTTGAGGCCTCAGATGAGCTGGGCCAGTGAGAGTGGTTCCACCCTCCCGACTGTTGCATCTGTCTGTCCAGCCAGGGTCCAGGCTGTGGCAACAACAGAGCCAGCTTGCAGGGCCCCGGCAATAACGTCGCCACCCAGCCTACCTGGGTGGGCAGAATTCTCTTATGTTGAGGGGGACTGGCCGGGTCCTGAGCCCCGACGTCTGCCCCGTGGCTTCTTGTCCTCCTCCCCAGTGTGATGACCTGGCCTAGGGGAAGGCCTCCCAGGCACGTGGCCAGGCGGGGACTGTGCTCACCGGAAGCCGGGCAGACTAGGACTCTGGCTGTGGATTCTAATCCAGCCTCGGACCCCAAGGATGGACGACGATGCCAGCGGGGTCTGCGGCCCCCTGAGCCAGTGTCCCGGGCAGGCAGGGAGTGGCTGCTTCCCTTTTCTGCCCAGGGGAAGCCCTTCCCTGACAAGGGTGACACACAGGGTCTGTGTGGGTGCACATGAGAGGGGTGGGGCAATGCAGGCCCCACCCTGCAGGGCCCGCTGAGCTTTCCGGAAGAGAAGGGGCTCAGGTGGTTGTGAGGGACAAAAGGCTCTGCTGATGCTTTGGCCAAACTGGTGGCTCAGGAGCGCCAAGGGTGGAGGTTCCAAACCAGTAGCCTGTGGGGCAAAATTCTTTTTAATAGGCCTGTGCAGTGCGGTGGGTTTTTTGGCTGTGTTTTTCTTTGTTTTTAATTTTGAGTCAGTGGTTGGCACTTAAATTTGAGAATCTTTCACACACAAATCCAGATTTCCAGTTTCTCTCCAAAACCCAGAAGACCTGGCGACGGTGGGCTGGAACTGAGTTGAGGATGCCACGTGGGAGCTCCTCTGTCCTTCACAGTCCCCTCCCAGCTCACTGCCCGCATGTTGGTCACCTGCCTGGGCCCGCAGGCTGTGAGGCTAGGACTCTGGAACCGAAGCTTTGGGTGGGGACTGGTCCTCACGGGTGCCCAGGGGGGCCGTCTTCCGGGGAGGGCGCACGGTGGGTGGGTGTGGGGGTGCGATGGCCGGGGTGGCGGAGGCGAGCGCATTCGCAGCTGGGCCAGGGGACCCTACTCTGGCAGGGCCTTGTGGGGTCCCTCCCCCCAACCCTCCCAGTTCAGGAGGGGCTATGGGAGAGAAGGGGTAAAGCTTTTTTGGGAAGGGGACAGCTGTCTACAAAGTGCCGATTTCCTAAACTCTGGCCTGATTGAGGCTGAGCCCTGAGGAGGAGGAGGGAGGGTCTCTCTCCAGTGTCGGGGCCCAGGGCTAGGCCCCAGGGTGGCCACGAAGCCCTGACAGGTGCAAGTTGGGGAGGCCTCCTGGGATGTCTGAGAGGGGTTAGGTGATGTCCTCCCCCCCTTGCCACCAGGAACTCCTCAGAGTTTCCTCTGGCAGAGCCCGAGGCCCCTGGTTTTCCTGTCGCCACAGGTAGCTGGCGTCAGGGTGGGTACCGAGCCTCGGGGCAGTTTGCAACGTGCCCAGGGCCCTCTGCAGCTGGTTGGGAAAGGGGAGAGGCTCCTGCTTTAGGGCTGACGGGAACTCCTCCTCCTGTGGGGGGAGGGGATCCACAGTCCCGTTTCCTCAGGGTCCTTGCTAGAAAGCTGCAGAAAGCAAAGGGCCGTTGTCCCCTGGTGGGCGGGAGTGGGGTGCAGTTACACACCGGCCCCAGCATCATCGGCTTCGTGGCCCTAACCCTTCTGGGCGCTGATGGGGCCGTGGACACCCCCACGCCTAGCCAGAGGGTTTCAGCCGCCCTCCTGACTGTGACCTTGGCGATTAATTTAACTTCTGTCAAAGGAGGAACACGAGAATAGTTTTCTCACTAGGTTGTGGTGAGGTTCAAAGGAGATTACAAATAAGGATAGCCAATATTTGTTTTATTGATTACTGGCCATGCACGAGGCAGGAAGTCCCTGTCAGAGGAAACATCTGCTCCTTAAGAAAAATGGTGTGTTAGTGCCTGTGGGCTGAGCCGGGTGCGACCCTGGGCCCCCAGAGGACCTGCCCCAGGAGCGTGGTGGATGCTGGATGGAGGTGTCAGCAGGAGCCGGGGAGAGCAGAGACCCTGTGGACCTGCTCCTGCTGGCTGCACACTGCCGGGCCAAGGCTGAGGAGGCAGGACAGGAGCATGGCTTCGGGGCCGGGGCGCTGGCTAGGCAAAGTGCCGGCGTTCAAACGCCAGCAACGTCCCGCTCAGCCCTCACGCACCTGCTCACTCTTTCTGAGCCTTGGTTTCCTCATCTATAAAATGGGTTGATAGTAGGATCTACGTTACAGCATGTGGTGCTATTCAATGAGATGCCGTCTGGCACACGCATTTTGAAAGATCAACTGGTGTTTTCCCCACAGGATTTTCTCTTTCCCCACCCTTCTCCGTCTGCAGCCAGGCTCCTTGCTGCTCCTCGCCTCGGGGGAAGGATGGGGCAGAAGTGGGCAAAGGAAAATACATTTGTCTTCCTGACTTTTGTGTGAAAAAGCCTTGGTTTAGGGGAAGCTGCAAAGGCGGCAGGTTGGGGAAAACGCATCCTGAGTGAGTGAGAACAGCCCGGCTCACAACCAGCTCCTCGTGGGCAGGAGGGGAGAGGGTAAGCACAGGGTCACAGTCCCACACGAAGTATGGGTGGGAGCAGAGGGGACTTGTGCCTCCTCTGCTGGGAAGAGCCCTGAGGGGCAGCAGGGCCCGGAGAAAGGAAAGGGCTGTGCAGGGTGACAGGTCACAGGCCTTTGACAGCCCCACTGTGGGTCTCCAGCCCTGTCGCCTGTGGAAGCAGCAGATGGGTCCCTGGTGTAGCTGTGACCCAGAGGAAGTGGAGAGACCCCCCTCCCAGACTGCGGGGACCGTGCAGACAGGACCACAGGGCACCTCTGTGGTGACCAAGTGGACTCACGACGTTGAAGTCTCACTGGATGCCTTGTCACTATGACAACTCCACTCCTACCACGGGGACTCAGACATCCTCCTTGGGAAGTTGCATGAAGCTTGAGTTGTCTGAGATGAGGATTCACCCACCTCTGGTGTGGGGATTCAAAATGAAAACAGAGCTGAATCAGAGAATGAAAGAAGTCCTGTTTTTTACACACACGAGTTTACGGACTGAGATCTGTGGCTGCAGCAAGGACACGCCAGGGGATTAGCACACGCCTGGTGCACAGCCGGCTCTAGCTGAGCGCGCAGTGCGGGCTGGGGTGCTGTGCTGGGCCCAGACCTGGACTGTCTGTCAGGTTCCTAGTCACCCTCCCAGCTGAGGGCACTCGGGTGGTAGCTGTCCTCCAGGGAGTGTGACTAATGACCACTCAGCTCCCACTGCACCCAGCCTCCCCGAGATCTGGATGTGACACCGGTTTCTTCCTTCCCCACTGCCACCCCCAGCATCTCTCTTTATCTCCGTAGGCCCTTGGAGATCTCTACTGAGCCCCTGAGCCCACAGCCCGATGTTTGACCCATAAGCATGGAGCGTTCTCTGGGAGGACGGGCCTCAGCTGTGTCCTGCCCTAGCCTGGAAAGCACAGAGATCTCTGATGACAACTCGGTCTGAGCTCACCAGAGCCACGGGGAGGACCCAGCCCAAGCGAGCACCATTTCTGGCTTTGGAAGGGGCCCGTGCACACCCTGCTCTTACACTGGAGTCCTGGGAGGCAGCAGCCACGCCTAGAAGGTGCCCACGCTGTTTGGGAAGGGGTAGCTTGATCAGGGTCAACAGAGACTCTCCCAGAACAGCACTCTAGCCAGAGCTTCTCAAAGGCTTCTTGGGGTTGAGCGTGGAGTTTTCCACACCCACCCAGACCTCACCTGAGGGTCTGGGCTCTATTCTCATTCATGGAGCTGATCTGCCCGAAATGTCATCATGTTAGTCAGGACTCTTCAGAGAAACAGAACCAGTAGGGCTGTAGCTAGCTAGCTAGCTAGATAGGCAGAGATTCATTTTAAAAAATTGGCTCCCATGATTATGGAGGCTGGCGAGTCCGAAATCTGCAGGGCGAGCTGACAGGATAGAGCCAACGCAGCAGCTCGGGACGGAAGCCACCTGCTGCGGAATTCCCTCTTGCTTGGGGGAGGCCAGCCTTTCGCTCTGTTCTCCTGATTGGATGAGGCCCACCCACACTAGGGCGGGCAGTCTGCTTGACTCAAAGTCCACTGATTTAAATGTTAATCTCATCCAAAACACTCACAGAAGCATCCAGAATAATGTCTGACCACATATCCGGGCACCGTGGCCCAGCCGAGTTGACACATAAAATCAGCCACTACAGTCATTCACTCCTGCATCCAGGTTGGTTGGCAGGTGTGGAGACCCACCCAGGCTGTCTCAGATAAGGGGTGTTTGTTGGAAAGCCACATGGAGATTTCATGAGCACTCAAAGATGGGCACCTAAGTGTCACCAGACCTCATGAGAATAATTAAAAGCACAGACCTTTATTTAATGAGTAGGAGAAGCAGCAATGAGCGGGGAAAGCACGAGGGATGGGGGAAATGTTTGGTTTGGGCCCACCGTCTCCCCCTGCAGTGGAGGAGTGGGTCCCTCCGGACAACTCTGGGGCACACTCCTGAGCCTTAAGCAGCAGCAGCGCGGGGAGGGCCACACAAGCAGCCCATTCTGTACCCATCGCCTGTGGGGGGCTGGGGAGTGATGAGGGCCCTTGCTGCAGCATTGAACGTCGGAGACAGAGCAGGGAGGGACAGGCAGGACTTGTCTGAGGTCCTCTCAGCGGACAGGTGGGGGAAAGACCCCCCCACTTCAGGGATGGAAGTGGCAGAAGCGCAAGCTGTACACCCCAAGCAGGCTGCATCCAGAGCTCCAGGCAACAGGACACCGAACAGCCACTCCTGTGTTCTTCCACATGACCTTGACAACTGCTCTACCATTTTACCGGGGAGGAAACTGAAGCTGCAGATGGGGGTGGGAACGAGAGGGACAGTTGTCCAAAGTTAAACAGAAAGGTCAAAACAGGAACTACTGTCCAGGTGTCTGATTCCCAGTTTCAGAGCTCTCCTGAGCACAGTGGTAGCCAGTGGGATCGTAGACAGCGGGGTTCACAATCAGCTCTGCAGACACTTGCCAGCTACAATTGCCACGTCCTGGCAGCTGCATGTCCCAGATCACACCCGATCTACCTGGTGTGCACTATCTCATCACTCTCTCACCAAGACCTGTGCCACACTCTCCTAACACCCCCTGCCCTCACCAACTCCACCAGCCAGTCTCCATAGAGCAGCCAGCGTGGACTTTCTGACCTCACTTGGTCCCCTTCCACTGGTTTTCCAAAGCTTTTGAGAATGCAGTCCACACTCATCACCTCGGCCAACAAGGCCCAGGTGTCCCGGCTCCTGGCCTCTGCTCGGCCTCAGCTCCAGCACTCCCCTCACTCACCATGTCACTCAGGATGCTCGAGGCCCAAGTGACAGAGAGCCTGACAACCGGCTTCATCCACCAGCAGACTGTGTCACCTCCCGACGCCAGAGTCTGGAGGCAGGGCAGTGTTACAGTGCTTAGCTCAGACTCAATGGCATCGAGGATGCCGGTGTCCCTACTCTCTCCTCCGCTATCCTCAGCCCACTGGGGTTAGGCTGCCACAATCCAGGCCACCTGCAGATGACAGCATCCAGAGGCAGGGGAAAGAGCATTTCCTGCTACGGTCTCTTTATATCAGTCCCAACATCTTTTCCAGAAGCCTCCCTCAGAGTCCCCCTCTCGCTTGTTCATCAGAATTGCAGCATGTGCCAGGCCCAGAGAGGGATATTCTGGGGTTAGCCTAGACCCACAGTCATTGTGGGGCCGGGCAGGGCTACGCACCCACTGAAGAACACGGTTACCCAACAGCTCAACAGAACTAGGGCTCTGCTAGCAAGCAGTGTATGTGCAAGGAATGGGCGGGTGTTGGACGGGCAAACGATAGCATCTCTCACTCCGACTACCATCCTGCCTCACCAGTCTCCCTCCTGCCTGGAACATTCTTCCCCAACAGAATGCCATGAACTGGGCGGCTGATAAACAACAGAAATCTATTTCTCATAGCTCTGGAGGCTGGAAGTCCAAGATAAAGCACCAGCTGAGGGTCTGCTTTCATATCTGGTGAGGGTCTGGTCCGTTTATAGACACCTATCTTCTTGCTGGGTGATTACGGGGCAGAAGGGGCAAGATAGCTGTCCAGGGCTTTTTTTCTAAGGGGCTTCTTTTTTAAGGGCTCCACCATCATGACCTAATCACCTCCCCAAAGCCCCACCTCCAAATACCATCCCACTGGGGGCTAGGATTTAGCATGTGAATTTTCAGGGACACACACATTTAGTCTGTAGCACCGAGAGAGATCCAGAGACTTCTCTAAGGTGGTATAGATGGTAAGTAGTGGAATCAAAATCCAAATTGCTTCTTCTGATCTGAGCCCTTTTCCATATCTGTCCAGTTAGGATTTTGTGGATTATAAATGATAGAAGCATCTGACCCAGACTGTATTAAGCACAGAGACACTTTTGCTCAAGTAAGCGGCAAGTCCAGAGATGGCTGTAGTTCAGTGTGGCCCACATGATGTCTCCAGGGTCCTCTCTTGGCTCCACTCCCTTTGGGTCATCTCTACTCTCAAGTTTTGCCCTGCAGCCTTTGTAGTTTAAGGCACATATCATGTCCACATCTTGAAGACGAGAAGGAAGAGCCTGCTTCCCGCAGAGTCCTCAAACGGAAGTGTGGGACTGAGTCTTGCTGGCTCTGATTGGCCAGACATGGGTCGAGTGCCCGTAACTGAACCAAGCACGGTGGCCAGGGCCATGGGATGTGCTGTCTGGCTTAGCCTGGGTCACAGTTTCCGCCGGGTGGAGCCTTAGTGTGGGAGGCAAAGTCAGCATCGTCCCAAGCCCGTGGGATGAGGAGGGGGTGTCTCCCTGAACCCAGATCCAAACACTTTCCACCCCAAGGGGGAATGGAAAATGGATGGCAAAAACAAAGTGTGCACCACAGGACCCAAGAGGTCATGACTTGATTTAAAATTTTATCTACGAAGTCGTTTCCTCAACAAAGTCTGTGAAAACCCAATGTATGCATAGGGAAGAGGGTGCTCTGGCTGGAGCAGTGGTGGGGGGTGAGGTGCTGAAGCAACTCCCTTCTGGCCTCCCCTTTGTACCCCCAAGCTCTTCTGGGGTGACCCTAGAGTCCCTCAGCACACATTGGAAGACCCTGTTCTCCTCCCATCCCATAGTTGAACAGAGCACCAAGAGGGTTAATGTCTTCCTTTGTCACATGACTAGAAGGGGGCAGAGAAGGCCCAGACTCAGGGCTCCTTTGAGAGGAACCAGCAGATAACTCTTCAAGCAAAGGGCAGTCAGGAAACATGTAAGAAGTAATGTCAGCCCCACTCCTGTTACTTTCCTACTTTCCGCTTTCATGCGTGGAAATCTCTTTGTAGCTTATTTCACAGGACCCAGAGGTGCTGGGCTGACTGGTTTAGCAGAATGACCAGCAG
The DNA here is from genome assembly GCF_000956105.1 of Propithecus coquereli. Taxonomy (NCBI): domain Eukaryota; kingdom Metazoa; phylum Chordata; class Mammalia; order Primates; family Indriidae; genus Propithecus; species Propithecus coquereli. The sequence continues at coordinate 903,419 of NW_012135747.1, read as the reverse complement.
ATGACACATTTGCTGTATGGGTTCAGGGCAATTGATAAAGACACCCAGTCGTCATTAAGTGTGTTGAGGTATATAAAGAGCTTGGCACAGAGGGTGGACTTGGCAAGTGTCAGCAGCCCTCATTGTCATCGTTGTTGTCATCGTCTCTAAGCTTGCCCCTGCCACTTGTTCACATTGTGACTCGAACATTCTCATCTCAGTTTCCTTGCCTGTAAAATGAAGACAATGACACCAACCTCTTGGGATTATTTTGAGGACCAAATAAAATAATGGATATAAAACTCCTTTGAAAAAATTTAAGAGTAAGTTAGCATTATTGTTACTTGGCAAATAATTGAGTTTTTGTCCAATTACACATCAAGCCAAATACAATTCACCCCCGAGGATTAAGACTGTGATCATTCTTGATGGGAATGTGTATGTGAATTTTATAGCTCACACTTCCACCCAAGGGAGAACATTTTATTTACTCTTGCAAGCTTACCTGTGATCAAGACAGAAAACTGAATTTCAAGAAAATAAAGTTGGAATTTGGAAATTGGAGCATAAATAAGAAAATGTACCAACTTGTGATTGTTCTTTAAAAGCTCAGCAGCGCTTGGTAACACACAACTGAAATATATGATTTTCTGGCTTTTGATACCAATTTTGTCTTCGTGTTAAAGATAGATCCATGGTAAACCATTGAAAAAATTGGTAAGAGGCAAATATTGTGTTCTAATACCATACCGTCCTTTTCATAAAGATTTCATTTTGTTTTAAATTTTAAATTGTGGTTGAAGTCACTGTTTACTTGAGACTCAGCCTCTTTGACTAAACGTTAAGGAGCTTGGGTTCTAGATTAATTAAACCACTAACTAAGCATCCTACCTTTTGCAAATCATATATTGTCCTGGGCATCATTCTCTCCTGCACACTGGTGGTGTTTGGTATGGTGGTGATGGTGGTAGGGGAGAAGATGGTAGTTGGTTTTGTGTGGTGATGATGGTGATGGTGGTGGTGGTGGTGGTGGTGGAGATAATGGTAGTTGGTTTGGTGATGGTGGTAGTTTTGGCTTGGGCATGGTGATGGTGGTGGTGGTGGTAGGGGAGAAGATAGTAGTTGGTTTGGTGATGGTGGTGGTGATGGTAATGGTATTGGCTTGGGCGTGGTGGTGGTGGTGGTGGTACTGGTGGTGAGCATGGTGTTGATGGCAGAGTGGAGGCGGTGGAGATGGAAGGAGAGGTAGTGGTGAAGGAGGGGTTGGTCTAGATGGTCTCTAGGTTCCTTTCAGATCCCCTCTTCTGTGTTCTTTGATTTTTGCTGCCATTCTGTGAACGATCTCCTCCCCTCTACTCCTTGTAATTCTGCTCCCCACTCTACTCCTCCCCTCTGCCGCTCAGCATCTACAGCAGTCCTGGACACACAGAAGGTGCTTCATAAATGCTCGTAGGTTGACTGTCAGGCAAGGGACACCATGACCGATCAATGCCCCTGGCTCTTCTAGTAACGCAGCAAAGAACAGGAAAACCTTTGCAGCCAGGCCTCATCTCCAGAAGTCAAGCACGTCACCCCCAACAGCCTGACTGTCCCTTCGTCTCCCCAGGTTGGGGTGCCAGCTGCGTTTCCAGCCATCCCAGGACATGGCTCCCGACGCGCGCCCTTGCTCCCAGCGCAGAGGCAGCACGCAGAAAGCCCTCATTCGAGCCCTGCAGCTCCGAGCCATGGGGGCTCATAAAGTCCAGGTTATGAAGTGTCGCCGTGTCTGAAACAACTGCTTCTTTATTGCGTAAGCAAGCACCAGAAATCTGTGGGTTTCTGGGCAGTGGCGGATGGAAAAAGAGAAAGATTTTCCATGTATTTATTATGTGAAACATAACATACGGGGGATAGGGCCAACGATATGTAATTAGACATAAAACGAGCCAGACTTGAGGAATTGCCAGAAATCTGCGGCAGGATAATGAAACCACTTTGAGTTTATTCCCCATTTATTTCCCAATCTGTCATTGCAATCGGCTGCCCCAGTAACCTGCTGAACGGAGACTGTGCCGCTGAAACGCGGGGAAGGGACTTTGCTCGGGGGGATCCCTGGCCAGGCACCATGTTTCGATTAGTTCCTGTGTCTTTTCCAAGGCAAAGACATTTTGGGGCCCTGGTTGCAAAGGACCTGTGTGAAGAGAGGGTGGGTGTGGAGGGGACAAGACCCATCCCAGGCAGAGGGTGGGTGACAGCGTGTCTCCTGCTCCCCCAGCCAGACTGGGCGGGGCAGCTGTCTTTCCTATCACAGCAGCTGGGGAGGAGTGAGAGGGGCAGGACCGTGGCAGCTTCTAGTTTCAGCTCTGTGGCGATCTCACTTTGGCACCTTCCCCAGACCACTGGAATTCCCTCATTCCCTCCTCTGCAGAACCTGGAAGGTTCGCCTGCGCCATCTATGTACAGGGCTGCGTGCCAGGTGAGTGGTGCCCACGGTGAGAAGACCCTCTTGTCCTGGCCCTTCCTCCGTAACCCTGTCCAGCTTGTCATTCATCACCGTGGCTGCACGTCAAGCCTTTCACATTAAAAACATGCCAGAGCAGATCCTCGCAGTAGTTCATTTTTAAATTAACTTTGAAGGTCTGCTACAAATGCACCTGGCACTTAGCAGGTACCCATGTTCTTCTTTGTCCTTGCGGATGACTGCTCACCAAATTCTGTCCATCTTGCTTCCTTCATCTTCCCACATTTGTCCCCAACACCTCCTTTTCCTCTGCAACCTCCCTGGCTCAGTCCCAAACCATCACAACCGCTTCCAGTCTGCTCTGGGCGGGGAGGTTCTCTCTCTGCCTCCCTCCCTCCCTCCTCTGTCCATCCTTCTCTGCCTTGCTGTGTCCCCAGACCCAACCCCTGCAGACTCCTTCACAGCCGGCGGCCAGTTCTGGCTTCTGCCCACAGAGAGCCCCAGGAGGAGATCCGAGGGCCGGTGTTTGCTCCATTCCTGCTCCAGGTCATGTCTCCGGTGGTGGCTGCGTCTCTCAAGCTCTGTAGCTCCTGCTGATGGCACCTCCAGCTCTCACTGTGTGATGTGATCTCCCGACCTCATCTGCTGCTGCGGGTCTCTGGTGGCCTTTTCACCCCTCATTGGTACCACTCATCCCTCCATGAGCAGCAGATTATTCATCCGTCGAGTGAGCCCCTGTGTCACAACCCCATGTGTACACACTGCCCCTGCTGCTGGCTCCATGCACGGTTCCCAAAGCTCAGTCCTGACTGCGTCTGTCCCAGGCCCAGCGCCTTTGCCTCTCCACTGCTTCCGTCAGTGCAGAAGGGGCATTCACAACCCTCCGCGACTTCACTCGGGGGCTCGCCCCTCTGGTCTCTCTCCTCTGTGCCTGTCACTCCCAACAGGGCAGGATGCTCTCCCCAGACGCAACCCCTGCTGCTCCCTCTCCCCAAGTCTCCACAGCTCCAAATCCTACCTGTCCTTCAAGGCTCAGCTAAAATGTTACCTCCTCCCTAAAGCCTCCCTTCTCCTTCCAGCTGGAAGCAATTTTCTCCTCATCTGAACTCCCAGGGGACATTATCTGCTTCTCTCTTGGTCACTTAAACTTCCCCAACTTGTATTAGAATAATTTATATACAAGCCGTGTCTTCCCTTTTGTAAATTCTGACCGTGCCTCTTTCATCTTGCTGTGGCCTTGCGGCATGGTCGTGAGACAGATGTGCTCTGGAGACAGCCGCCCCACTCCAAGGCCTGGCTCTGCTGCTTTTAGCCACGTGAACTTAGCACAGTGTTACCTCTCTGAGCCTCGAGCTGTTCATCTGTAGAATGGGTGTGTGTGTGTGTGTGTGTGTGTGTGTGTGTGTGTGTGTGTGTGTAGGTGGTAACAGTAACACTTATTTTACAGGATTGTTGGAGGATTACATGAGTTAGCACATGAAAAACACTCAGAAGGGGGTGTAAGTGCTCCATAGCAAGCACTAGACAGACAGCACGTCTCGTCTCTTCTTCATTATTCTAAGTAGCACATGGATAATCACTCCACGTGCTGTCAGAGATAATGTGAGAATAAATAAAATGATCAAATAATGCCTTGGAAACAGAAACTTCCTCATCAGAATGATTTTCCTAGATTGGACATGTCAAAGAATGTGACCATTTCCAAAGCTGGGACCACATTCAGGGACGACGTCCAGCCCTCCGTTAAAACAATGGGTAATCTGACACTGACAGCCACACAGTCAGCGGCCGGGGCTGGGGCTCGAACTCAAATTTTCTTCCTGTGAGAGTTTTCTTCAATTCTCGGTCAAGCTTCTGAATAATTAAAGTTTCCAAACTGCCAAGCCCAAGAGAAGTTGACCTCGAGATCAGTCTGGAAAATCCCAGTGGATGGGGTCAGGGACCCACGGCAGGGTGTCCCCCTCCTCCTCACAATTTGGAGGAGAAATTCAAGGGCCTGGAAACGCTGCCTCGGGTTTGCCTCCTGGAACTTCACATCCTGTCTGGGGAGCAGCTTACCCTCTGGGGAGGTCTCCAAACAACGGGAGAGGCCTTGGCTTTGGGTGAGAGGCAGGAGCGTTTCAGGGAAGAGACTGGCTAGAGTCGGTGGGAATGGGAAAGGAACAGGCCCAGCCGGCGCTGGCCAGTCTGAAAACAGAAAACAGATTTGATCTGATGACATGCGGGCAACTAAAGACCTTGTCATGGAGCTGAAAGCTGTTGGCCAGTGGGCAGGAAGTAGGCAGGATCATCTCAGAAAGACTGCTCCTGGGCCTCAGCCACCCGAAACGCAGGGTGGTCCCTGGCCCGGCAGAGGGAGACGGGGGGAGCAGGACCCCGCAGGGCGGGCAGTGGGCTGGGGCTGGCTCTGGGGCCCATCTGTCCACCAGTGCTGATGCCTCACAAGCCCGTCGTGGTGGGCCACATCCTCATTCCTCGAAGCCTGTCTCCTGCCTGTCACAGTGGCCACTGTGGGATGGGAACAAGCCTATGTGCCACCCACTGAGCCAGGGTCACAAAGCCAGGCAATGTGGGTGCAGAGGTGGGCTCGGCTCTGCAGGGCAGCGTTGGGGTGGGTGTTCTCTTTCGGGCAGCGTGGAAGTTGGAGCCCACATTGGCACCCCTACCTGGCCTCTGTGACATCTCTGGAAAGCCTCCTAAACTACCATGGGTCAGTTTTTCTCATCTTTAAGATGGGTCATTAACATTGCTCCAGCTTTTTCAGGGTTACTGGGGGCAGGTGGAAAGGCTTGGAGATGGGGGAGTGGAGGGTGGGCTCTGGGTCACCTGAGAAAGGAGGATTCCAACCCTGGTTCTACCTCTTAATGCTGTGTGTCCATGAGAAACGGATAAACCCCGAGTCTCACTGTCTTCATCTTTACAAATGGGTCATCGTGAGGACCAGTGATGCATGTGAAGGGCTCAGCACAGTGCTGGTTCACATACTATTATTAGCAAGGCACAAAGCCAGGCACAAAATAAAGGCTCAATAAATGTTAGTCGAATGGACCTTGGAAATTCCAAAGGCCATATAGAAGCAAGGACTGTTATTATCATACCCAGGCAATGGGGCACTTTTGGGCAGCATGTGGAGGCGACCTTCTTCCAGCCATCTTTGCCTCCCACGTTGGTGTCCAGCCTGGACTAGGGAACCCATGCAACTGCCCCTTTTCCAAGAGGCGGAAGGACCTCACTAGGCTGCGAGTTCCTAGACAGGAATTAAGCCGTGATCCAACCTTAGGTCTCTGTCCAGAATACTCAGTGGTCAGGACCCCAGGGCTCCTTGGTACCCTTGCACCAAGCGCTAGTTGTAGGTTGGAGCAGTGGTGGGCTTTTCTGAGGGCGGAGGGATTTGCTGGGAGCAGAGGTGCCAGGATCGAGAGGAGGGTCCCTTGGGCTAAGGTGTGCTACGTGTCTCTTGGTGTGTCCCCCAAGCCCTAGCAGTCAGGCGGAGCTGGCTGTGAGGGAGGCGCTGACATAGGTGTCTCCCAACCCTCCCCTGCATCAGCCTTTCAATCTGCAAACACCAGGGAGCCCACTATAACTCTTGCCCACATGGAGAAGGAGAGTCGCGGGAGGAGCTGAGAGATCATAGGGAAGCAAATATGTTAAAGAATGAGACACAAGAACCATCCCACCAGGACTACTGTGCCTGCCGCTCACAGACACGAGGTCACATGCACACGTGCACATACTCAACTTACTTTGAACAAACATTTATTAATGTCCATAGGGCCCTGATACTGCAGAAATGAATGCAGTTCCATTGGCAGGGAGTTTGCAGTCTGGGGTGGGGTGGGAGGAGCTGACTTAAACAATGTGGTGGTTGGTGTTGTCTCTTCTATGTGCAAAGCCCAAAGAGTTCTGGAGAGAGAGACGTTTGATCTGCTTATTGGAATCTGGGAGTGCTTCAAAGAAGAGGCGCTGCTTGAGCTGGGTTTTGAGGGATGAGTGAGAGTTCTCCAGGTGGGTGAGACGGAAATCTAGTTAGACGTTACCTCCCGCAGGAAGTCTTTCTTGATTCTGTCCCCTGTCCTGTCCGGTGGCCTTGGTGTCCTGGGTCTATGACCCCGTGGCACTCTGGGTGTCTCTGCCACTGTGAGCCGCCAAGGGCAGGGACTGTGTCCAAATATAGAAGATTTTCAATAAATCCTGAATAAGTTTGTAAAGGAGGAGGAAGACATGCTGGGCAGAGAGCAGCGGGAGCAGAGGCCCGGAAGAGTGGGGGTGGAGGGAGCTAGGTGTTTGCCCAGGCAGGACACGCGCACAGGCACACAAGGACTTCAGACAGGCACTGCTGGAAAGGGAGCCCATAGCACCTCTCACAGTTCTCCCATTAAAGAAGTCTCATCTTAAAATAATTCACTCCTATGTAAAAGGGAAAATTTATCTGATTTGGGAATAAAATATAATTGAGTATGCAACACAAAAAAACAACAAAAAAAAGAAGTCTCATCTCAGAGTCAGGAAGGAACAGCTGTTGCTCGTCCATCCTCCCAAGGCTTCCCAGAGAAGCCTGCCTTCTCTCTCTCCCTGGGGAAGACGACCAAGGCCAGTGCTGTCACTGATCTGCTCAAGGTCAGAGCAGGACCTGGTTTCTCCACCGCCGCTGCCCACAGCTTTCGGCAGTCCACGGCAAATACCAGCGCCACGGGCTGGTGAATGCTTTGCAAATCTGGTTTCCATGAAGGTGACAATACAGAAATCTAAGAGGTTCACCTGTTAAGGTCAGACCAGATGTGAGATTGACAAAGGTCCCGAAGAACTGAACTAGCCCCATGCTTCCGAAATCCCTGGAGGATTTGGAAGTGTCCACATCTCACTTGGTGTTGGGGTAGGGGCAGGGAAGAGCCCTTGCTTTTCTGCGCTCCTAAAAGAACATAAAATCACACCGTCAAATAACAAACACCTCAAAACATGATCCAGAAAGCAGCCCAGTTCTCTCCACAAGAAACAGGCAGTTACGAGAGTGTTGTAGTTGTGATGATGAGGGGGATAAGGCTAGCCATGCTCCCCGGACTCCTCGTCAGTGCGAGGCAGGCCCCAGAGGCAGGACTGCAGTGTGGTTGAGGCCGAGGCCCTGTCGGAACACCCCGGTCCTGCTGCTCCCCGGCCCGTGAGCTTTGGGGAGGACTCTGCGACCGTGTGCAGCTACGTGCAGCCCAGACAGCGCCTGGCTCAGACTAAGCGCTCAGCACACGTCGGCTGTCGTTAGCATTCTTGCTAAAAACCTCAACACTACCCCTAGATATAAGCGACGGCATCAAACACATCTTGGAAGTGAAGAGACTGAAGTCCAGCAAAGTTCATTAACACGTCCCGGGATCAGACAGCGGGAACTGGCCGGCTGGCTGCGGAGCCCTCGCTGCCGCGAAGCTGTTTTATGTGACTCTGTGGCAGGAAACAGCTTCAGAGCTAACTCACTAAAGAGCGTTGTTTCCCAGAACTCCTCATGCCCGGGCCAAGAGCTGGGGCGGTGCTGGAAACAAGGAGAAGGAAGGCAGAGAGTGTTGGTGGAGGTGGCAATAAAGAAACAGGTGCTAGAATGTTAGAAGATTCCAGAAGGGGGATAGGGACCCAAGAGCGCCTCTTTCTTGCCCCTTTCCCTCTCTAGGTGGGACGGGCTGGCTCTTCGTGAGACTTGGGGGTGAGGTGGGGGCTCGGCTGGCTCTGCGTGAGACTCAGGGATCAGGCGGCCCCCCCAGGGTGGCCCTGCCAGCCTCCTCCCACGATTTCCTGTGACTTAGCCGGGTCTGAGCGCGCCCCCTCGGTTGGCCAACTCAAGGATCTGGACAGCACAGTCAAACACTCAACAAGTTCAGTTTCTAAAATAACAATTGTTAAAATAGGTTAAAACTTTTCAGTCAAACCTGTCAGAAATCCAGTCAGGTGGGTTGAAAATTTGGGAAAGTCAGGCCACATTACTTTCAGTCAAGTTTTGGAAACGTGTCTGCAAAATCAATCAGAAACTCGGTCCGTTCGTTTCAAAGTCATGGGAGTCTAGACAGAAGTTCAGGCTTCACGTGTCCTGAGGTGGCTAAGTGGAAATTTGGTGAGGTCGGTCCAAGCTCCAGCAAGGTCAATGCAAGACCCAGATCAGTCCAGAGTTCGGTGTGGAGAGGCGGAAGTCCAAGCACTGGAGTCAAAGATCTAGCCAGGCCCGTCATAACTCAGCTAACCCGTTGGCATTGTGCAGTCCAGCTGGGGGTGGGCCTGGGTTTGCGGCAGGCAGACAGACAGACAGACGGAGAGGACTGGCTGTACACGCAGGCCCGGGAGCAAGGGGAGACAGAATGGTACTGTCTGGGGGTCTCCAGAGCAATCTCCCCCAGGAGCCCAGCTGCAGAAGTGGCGAGGTGACCGGGAGTGGTGTTCCCAGACATGTCCCTGCAACTGCCTTGAGGAGACCCGGAATGCCCCTGTGCTGACTCCCGTGACCCTGGCACACTGCGGAGCCATTGGGCCTTCTGCAGCCAGGCCCCTGCCCAGCCGCCGGGCAGCCAGCCAGCGCGTCCCCGCCTGAAGGACAGCAGCCCGGTGCGCACACGTAGCACACGCTGTCCCCACACGGCCCGCCTGTCTGTTCTCCCACGCTCCTTTCCCTCTCTGGCCCGAGCTGAGCAGGCAAAGCCAAGAGCTGGCCGGGCGCCCCGGTGCGTGGAGGTGTAGCTGGGCTCTGACCCAGCTCCTCAAACAGGTTCCATATGGCCCTCCTCCTTCCCCTTCCCCACCTCGACTGTTTCTGAGATTAAAACCCTTTCCTGGTTGTCAGCAAACAGCCGCAGGGAGGACTGCCACGCTGCCTCGGGGCTGAGCGGGTGTGGGGTGTGGAATACTCATCGCCAGGCTGGCTGGAGAGGGATGGATTTCCCGGGCTGTTGGGCGAGGGGGCATGGAGGGGGCACGTGGTCTGAGCACGGGAGACACCCCCGTCTGCCCCCGTAGCCCAGCCGCAGCCTCTGGAGAAGCTCCTGGGTGTCTGGCCTTGGCGCCAGGACCTCAGACTACAGGTGGGAATGGACGGTGACCTGGGTCTCCCTGCTTCTCTTCTGGGACCTAGAATTCCTTCTGCAGCTAAAAGGGGTTATGATGAAAGCAAAGAAAGGCACAGCCGAGATGGGAGGGGACCGGGGGGAGCAGGGAGGCTAATCCGTATATGTACCCACCAGGAACACACGGGCCCTGGACGGCCAGGAGGGACACAGATGTGGTCCTGGAGTGGGGACCCGGGGTGGCATCCCCGCTGAGCTCAGAGCTCACCCTTTGGCCTCAGGGCTTTGGGGAAGTCTTGGGATGCTGAGCCTGGAGTAACAGGGTGGGTGGGAGTGGAAGAGGCACCTGAGCTTGGGACCGCTGTTACTTAGCCTTGGTATTGACATATTTTAGTAATTTAACAGCCAGCTGGCAGGCCTGGCAGTCTCAGCTGGACTTTAGCCTGGGTTAGAGCCCGTCTCTACTCTGGCTCTGGCTTCTTCCCTGGAAAGGCTTCTGTTTGCCGTGAAACCAAAGGCGCACACACACAGACAAGTGTGTGTATGTCAGAGGGTATGTGGGTCTGTCTGTCTGTGTGACCACCCTGGGCTCCCAGCACTTCTAAGTGCCCAGAAAACCCACAAGCACATGCTCACCCTTGCACTTTGCCTGCCCTTGGCCCCCTGCCCCGGCCCCACCAAATCCAGCCCAGAGACTAGTTCGGACACAGAGGCACAGCCGATGCACTTCTGAGCCCCGGCCGAACCGTGTGCTGGGGCTTCTGAACTTATCCCTCCTCCGTCCTGTCCCAGACCCATGCCCAGAAGCCGGCCAGCGTGTCTGGGGCTCTGAGCCTTTGGAAGGCTCCCATTTGAACCATCTCCCCAGCCACACTGTTGGCCCGGCTCTGGGAGCCCATTCCATCCCCGCTTGGAAGATCAAAGCGGGCTCTGCGTCTGTTTTTGGTGATGACATCTGGCTGCGGCAGGTGGTGATTTAGGATCTCAGCACTGGCAGCCCTCAGGGATCTCCACTCCGGCAGTCTCGTTTTCCTTGTGGACATTCAGAGAGGGGAAGGGGCGTCAAGCTGGTGGCCGGGCTGGGACTGACATTTCACCAGCAGCATCCTCATGGACAGAGGGAGATGCAGCTAAGCCAGTTTCCCTTCTCCTCCCAGAACAAGCTACGGGCAGAGGGAGGAAAAGTTCTCCTTGGAGATTAATGTCCAATGGCCTCATGGTCCTCAGCTGCCTCTCTGAATCCACGCTGGGCCTCCGTGACGTCATGGTGTCTCAGACAGACAGACCCACACGAGGTTGCAGGGCAATTTCAAGGGCATAAAGGAAGCATCATGTATGAAACGTTCTGGAACATTAGTGCAGGGGAAGGACTCTGGATAGAGGAGCCCAAATACCCTCAGACTCACATTTTGGCCCTTCTGTTCCTGCCATGGTTTGCATGTTTGTTTCCTTGGAAACTCAGGTTGAAACTTGATCCCCAATGTAACTACTGAGAGATGGGGCCTTTCAGAGGTGATTGGGTCATGGGGGTAGAGCTTCCTGGAGTCATCCAGTCGTGGGTGAATGCATTAATGGATTAATAGGTTAATGGATTAATGGGTTATCATGGAACTGGGTTAGTTGTCACGAGAGTGAGCCTGTTATAAAAGCAGGCTTGGCACCCTCTTGCCCTCTTGCCATGCGATGCCTGCCATCATGCTATGATGCAGCAAGAGGGCCCTCGCCAGATGTGGCCCCTAATCTTTAGAATTCCCAGCCACCAGGACTATAAGAAATAAATTTCTTTTCTTTACAAGTTACCCAGTCTCAGGTATTGCTATAGCAACAGAAAACAGACTAAGACAACTCCCTTCCTCTTACCCTCTCTTCAGCTGTTAAAGCCATTGCTGCGTACAGGGAGAGAACGTGAGTTTATTTTGTTTCTCCTATGGGGAAGCTGTTGGGAAGTCTGAGTCTGAGGAAGGACCAGCCACAGCCCAGCCAGCCCCTTGCATATGCCAGGGGGCGGGGGACGATAGGGGAGGCTGTCACCTAGTCCAGCTTCCCGCTGCTGCCCAGTGGAGCCCAGTCTCCCTTGTAGATCACCTGGAAGCCCTTCGAACTGTCCATATCCAGATGTGCCAGGTGCAATCACCGTGGGAAAACTCTGACTTCTCCTAGCTTTCCTTCCATCTTTTTGCATCTGGGCCCTGCTCACCGGTTTCTTTCCCAAGATGTCCTTCCTGGGTCATCCCCATCCCTCCAGCCCTGCTCACGCTCTGCTGGGGCTTTGGTCCTCTGACCTTCGTGTCGTCTCCCTATGGCATTGCATGGCTCTGCTATCGCGATCCTATCGGTCACAGTGAACAAGGTGGGATGCACTTGTCCGAGATGTTAGCACGTGTTTTTCTCCTGGGGGTTCACTCTACGCTCCCCATTCCAGCCACTGAGTCTGTGATTAGGAAGAGGAGCAGGACATGTGGGGACCAGAAACAAAGTGCCTGCCTGGCTTCGGACCCCCCAAGCCCCAGATCTTAGAAGACGTGACAGGATGCGAGGGTTTATCGGAAATGTGGGAGCATTCGCTGAGCATTGAGGAGGGGCTTCCGTGGAGAGTTCTGGAAGGCAGCAAGACACCAAGTGGGAAGGGCCGGTGGCAGGTCTAGGCAGACAGCCTGACTGGCTTCCCACGCCCAGGTGAGGCCCACACCTGAGAAATGGCTCCTGGGTCCTGGCGCCTTGCAGGAAAGAGGCAGGGGAAAGCGAGAATGAGGGTCAGTTTGGCGACAAGCTTCAGGATGTGTCCTCTGATGCATGTCCCAGAGGACCCTGTGGGCTTCAGGGACACGCCAACATCTCCCAGCAGCTGGGATTGTACAAGCTCTCATAACTCAGTCTCCTCCTGGGGAATACTGAGAGGTTGCCCCAAATGCACTGAGATCTTGTCTACCACCGCAGCTGAGTGGGGCGCTCATGCCAGGGATGAAATTGCTATGGGAAGATCATCATTTTGCATTGCACAGCTGGGCTGCAGCCCGAGTGTGGCACCGGCTGTGCTAACACTTATCCACGGGTTCTGGGCTCCGTCATCTTTGACCCTCACCATCCGCTCCATGGGGCACAGGCTGTGATGCCTCCCATTCTACAGACGGGAACTGGAGCCACAGAGGCACTGAGCAACTTGCCCCAGGCCAGCGTGTGCATGCAGAAGGGTCCAGAGGCACACCCTCGTCTGTTTGACTCCCAAGCTCATGTTCCTGTCTGCCCTACCTTGCACCACTCCACCTGGGGGGACACGAGGTGAATCTAAACATTTTAGCCCCAGCGTAGGTGTCCAGCCAGTGGATCTGTGCATGCTTTTGTCAAAAACTTCTCCTCCACCTGTGTTTTCTCCAAACCATCAATGTTTGGATTCTCCAGAAACCCAACCTCAGGAGACCCCTCCTAATCTATCATCCTGCCCTCATCGCAGGCTTGGGAGCTGGCCAACTCCACCACAGCTGTGACTTGGAAGGAAAAAAGCCATTGTTGATGTCACAACAGTCCCTTAAATGCCGCAGCACCCCGCAGATTTCATCGCACCTCCCCGGAGCTCTAGGAGGAAGGCAGGACAGGATTTGTGCCCATTTTACAGGCCAATAAACTGAGGTTCAGGGCTTGACCTAGGCCCCATTGAGGATAGGAGGAGCAGGAACCCAAAGGCAAGTCCCTCTTTTTTTATCTCAATTTGTCTGAAGATGAGAATCACCTGGTGTGTTTATTAAATACTGATGCCTGGGTCCTAATTCAGAACTTTAAATCAGAATTTCAGAGAAGACAGGGCAAGTGTCCTGTCTCTTCAAATGAAGCTCTCTTGCCAGAGATTGTCAAATTTATCTGAAGTCTCGGAATCTTTTATTCCAAAAATCTTTATAACGGAAAGAAAACCAATGAAACAGATCTGAGGCCTCCTTTGATTAAAGCGGCTGGAGATGACCATTCTGCACCCTGCTCAGAGCCCCAGTGGTGCCTCTGGGCCCGGGTCATGTGAACCACGATGTCACTCAAATCCCAGCTCTGCCACCCATCAACTGCGGCTCCAAGAACGTTTATCAACTTCTCTGTGCCTCAGTTTCCTCATCTGTATAATGGGGACAAGAATGTTATCTGCCTTATACAGGAATGAATGGGCAAATGTCTGTCAACACTGAGAACAGTCCCTGGCACTTAAGTGCTAAATAAATAAATGTCATTCGCTGGGCCACCCTGTCTTGGCTGACTCTTTTTTAAGGACTACATCTGGCATTGGCTGATTTAGATGGCTGCCTTGGTTAAAACAATGATTCAATGCCATCATCCTAATGAGTCAGAAAGAAAAGCAGCCAAGGCAATTGTTAGATTTAATTGGACTATTTTTAAATAACCCAGATCAGGTTGTGGGGGGTGCTGTTGTTTTGCACGAGGTGACCAGCCGCCTCTGCGGGCATGGGAAGGCTGGGGTGTGAGCAGATCTGATTCACAGACCCCACCCGGCTTCCGGGAGAAGTGCCCACGGAGGCAGACAGACCTCAGCCGCAGGACCCGACGCCAGCGTTTCCTTGGTTGCTCAGGCCTCTCAGAGCTGCCGTCCGTCCGTCAGATCCTGGAAACCCTGAGTGGTTTCCCAGATGAGACCTCTGAGCTCTGCTAGTTTGTTCCGCCCTGTTTCCTCTGGGGGAGCCCGGCAGAGGGATTGCTCACTTCCCTCCCCTCTCCCCCCGTGGGATGCTCTTTAGAGAGGGAGCTTGGTCTGCCCTGGCAGGAGGAGGTGATGGGAGAGGACAAGGACAGCCCTTTCTTTCCGCGCCCTGCTCTCTTCTCTGAGGGCCCTTGTTCGTGGGTGGGGAGGGGACATCTCGGGCCTGGGGGGTTCCAGGAGAGAAGCTTCTGGCTGATGTGGTTGTCCTGGGGTTGGCTGGAGCCAGGACTTCTCTGGAGAGGCACAGAGAGAACTATAGGGCAAACCACATTTACACCCAGGTGAGATTGGTTAGGCCGACGGTCAGAGAGGACGAGAGAGATCTGATCGTGTTGCTTACCTCCCTGGTCAGTGGCTTCCATTGCCTTGAGAAGCGGTCCCCAGCTTTTTGGGACCGGGGACCGGTTTTATGGAAGAGAAGTTTTCCATGGACGGTGTGGGGGAGGGGGAGGGGGAGTTCAGGTGGGGATGCACCGCCCGGTTCCGAACAGGCCATGGACTGGCGCTGGGCCACAGCATGGGGTTTGGGGACTGTAGGCCTTGAGGACTAGGGCGTTCCTCCTCGGGCCCTGGAGGAATGTGAGTCTAACACTGTCTAGATCATTTTATTCTTCAAGAGAAGCTGGGAATATGGATGTTTACATAAAATCTCCTAATTTTCAAGAGTTGGCAACTTGTGAGCCAGATAAAACGCATCCGAAGGCTGCATTTGAGCCCCTGGCCTGACTCTAAGATCTGGGGAATGACTTTCTTTTAATCTAAGGATAAACTTCTACCTCTGCTTTCCCTACCAGATACCCCTTGAGCCCCTGCAGTCCTGAGTCAGAGGCCCCAGCTCACAACTGCCTTGAGAGCCTCCCCTCTCCCTTCTGCACATGGCCCTGAACTGAACACTGAGGGGCTCCAGCCAGGTCCGCTGTTTTAGGCCAACGCGGCCGTCGCCCAGCTGCTGGGACTGTCACTGCTGATGGCTCACAGTTGCCTTCTGTGCAACTGGGCACTGTCTGGTCCACAGGGAGCTGCCTCACTCTGGGTCACGTCTTTTCCCAGGGATGATTGTCAACCAATGACTGTCTGATGCTAGGATATAACAACTTGCCCCCTTGCCTCAGTTTGGGACAACTCTGAGGGACCACCTCAACTCCAGAGCCCCTCACAGGACGGCTGAAGCCTCAGTTGCAACCACATCACCATTCAGCTCTTCCCTTGCCTGGATCTGCCAGCCCCTGGGTTCCTTAGAGTGTTACTTCCTGCTAGTGCTCCCTGACATACTTTCTGCTCAACAGCTCTCTGAATCAGTCTGTTTCCAAGGAATCCTATTGGACACATCCATCCTACCCACCCCTCTCGGAGACCTCATTTTTATTTTTATCCAGATTTCTCAGGAAAGGCTCCACTAAGCTCATTCACATGGAGGTGTCCATGGTTGATAATAGCTCAGTGGGTTTCTTCTTCTCATCTGCTATTTATGAGACTCTTATGTAAAGGGTGGATGCAGTTTCAGGAATGAGTAAAGTAGGTAGTGAGGCAAGATTGGGGCATTTCTTCTTTTTTTTTTTTTTGAGACAGAGTCTCACTGTGTTGCCCGGGCTACAGTGCCGTGGCATCACCCTAGCTCACAGCAACCTCAAACTCCTGGGCTCAAGCAATCCT
>NW_012135747.1:847764-887368 GCF_000956105.1 Propithecus coquereli | reverse complement strand
GGAGTGAGGCCAAGCCCTGTAAGTGCTGGCTGGGGAGGCTGACACTTGCCAGAGCCACAGAGATTTGCCATCCTGGGGATTTTAGAGAGAGAATCAGCAGGGTGTGACAGACAGGGATATAATTGTAATACCCATTATAAAATTATATCCACGTATGAGCTTAATTATGAAGAAGATATACTCATTTGTTTGTATGCACCAAAAAGGCAGCAGCAAATGCCCTGAAATGGAGACTCCCAAACTTCCTCTGTTTGTGGCATCCTTAGTATCACGGTATTTTATTATTTATGTGCCCCTAAGGCCAAAAGAAATACAAAAGCGATCCATTGATTAAGTAGTTAGGCCTAAATAACTCAATGTGTATTTCCGTTCTAACTACTTTGTCTCCATCTAAAAAATACACATAAATTGAAGGAAAAAATATTTTTATTTCATTCTTAAATAACCACAATTATTTACTAACGGGAAATGTGTCGGGCACTGCATGACTTCTCAAACCTTGGAATCATATCGGACACCGTTACTTCATTTCCTGTACCACAATGATTTGCACATGGTGTTTGCTTTTTATCACAGCAACCACCAAAAAACGAGTTTCACAAAGATATGACATCAAAGGAATGCAGCGCGCTCTAATGCTGAAACTGTGAGTGCCCGGTGCTGGCAGTTTGCAGAGCATCCAACAGGTGTCGCTGTGTTTCCCTCACAATTGAAACTATCCCTGCAGCCACTCTGTGAATGGTGCGCCGGGGTGCCTCAGTGTAAGGTTTGGGAGCCACGGCCTTAGACTTTTAACTGTGGTTGTCTTCAGGGGCTAGAATTTTGGATCATTTTTACTTCTTTCATTCTACTTTTTCCACATCTCTCATATAATGAGCATCTAATGATACTTAGATCAGAGCCAGAGAGAGGTGATGGTTGTGCAACATTGTGAATGTATTATACTAAATGTCACTACTGATATTATGAATGTATTATACTAAATGTCACTACTGATATTGTGAATGTATTATACTAAATGTCACTACTGATATTGTGAATGTATTATACTAAATGTCACTAATGGTAAATTTTATGTCATGTGTATTTTACCACACACACAAAAAATCTCTTATTAAAAGAGAGATCAGAGAAAAAAAATAAGATTTATGATTTTTTAAAATCCCATCCCCCTTAGGGAAGTTGGACGAGATGAAGGATCTAGAAGCTGGGTGGCTGCAGGGCATCCCGGCCGCCAAGGCTCCCAGCCCTGCTCGCCAGCCTGTTGCCTGCTTCCCCGGGAAACGTCCCTGCACCAGCGCGTCCCACCACTCTCACATTGCACCTCTCCGTGGAAGAAAGGCCCGTCTGCCATTCCCTGGCTGGCTTCCTTGTCGGTGCAGATGGGAAAACCAGGCTCTGGGAATCTGGCAGACGTGCTGTCAGGAGAATTTCCTTTGGGGTAAGAGGTGAGCGGAGGCAGCGGGAGACCCGTGGTTCGTGTTCTATGTCCTCACTCGACAGTGAGCGCAGGGACTCTCACACGGGACATTTCTCCTCTTGGTGCTATGCCTGTTCTTTCAGCCAGATGGATCAGGTCATCTGCTGCTCTAGCTGCCCAAGTAGATGCAGAGAAAGAAAGACGGGGCTGTGATTCTGTGCGTGGTTGTGTGTGTGCACACCTGCCCCTTTGAGAACACGAAGTGACTAAGCCACCTGTTCCTTGGCTGGACCTCCCAGGGTAGCATCTTGTGCTAGCCCCATTTTACAGATGGGGCCATGGTGGCTCAGAGGGCCTCTGGGAATTGCTGAAAGCTGGTCCAACTCATGCACTGAGCAGCCATAGCTGGAAACCCAGGAAGAGATTACGTTCTTAGCACCAGGCCACCTGCTTCTTGGATCTGCTTCGTTTCCAGCTGGGGAGTGGAGAGATGTGGGCTCCAGTCCTAGCTTGGAAAATGAAGTCATCGTTCTCAGTTAGTGATTTTATGGCGAGGAACCCCTTTTGTTAATTATGTTCCCCATGTAGCTCATAGCTGAAAATTTGTGTTGAAAAAGAAATTTGCATTTACCAAGTAATAGTTACAATGTGGTAGTTTAGAGCCTGGGCTCTGGAGCCAGAGCAAGTGGCTTGTAACCCTGGCTCTGCGTCATACTGTGTGACGCTGGGTGAGCTACTCTAACCCCTCTGTGTCTAGCTTCTTCATCTGTAAAGCGGGGACCACCTGACTCCCTGGACCCCAGACTCAGGAAGGCAGGTCCACTAACAGGCTGAGCCTCCTTCCATCCTAACTGCAGTGGCTTCCAACTTCTTAGTCTCAGGCCATTTTTCAAAATTGAGGACCCCAAAGTGCTTTTCTTTATGTGTATTATCTCTACTGATATTTGCCATTTTAGAATTTAAGTAATTTTTTAGTTAATTAAACTTAAGAAGCTCTAAAAAATTTCATTAATCTATTTAAAAATAACAATAACAATAAACCCATTATATGTTAACATAAATAACATAGTTTATGAAAAAATCTATATGTTTCAAAACACAAAAGTTCAGTGGGAACAATGGCATTGTTTTACATTTTGGCAAACCTCTTTTATGTCTGGCTTAATAGAATGTAGCTGGATTCTCACTCTGGTTTCTGCATTCGAACTGTTCCCACAGGCTGATTTTGGTTGAAGTCTACAAAGAAAACCTGGTTTTTATATAGACACATGGTTGGAAAAGGGAAGACCTTGTGGACCCACTGAAATGAACTTGGGGACTCCCAGAGGACTCCAGGCTATACTTTGAGAATCGTTGCCTTTCAGCAATGAGGTTTAAATGCAATAAGGTTTAAGTAGGCAGGGCAAGCTTTTCTCACCACCATTTAACAGCTGAGGAAACTGAAGCCTCCAAAAGTGACATGATGTTGTGAAGATCTTACAGTGATTTTATGCAGGAGGCGTGACAAGGAAGTGGGTCTTTTGACTCTGGCTACAGCACTATTTCCATGACTAAAGGATGAGAAGTTCAAGTGAAGCCTCCTTAGGAGTTCTTTTAATGAAGGTCTGTTGGTGGAAAACTCTCTGTTTTTATTTATTTGAAAATATTTTTTTTGAAATGATAGTTTTGAAAGATAGTTTTGCTGCATATAAAATTTGGGGTTAATGTTTTCTCAGCATTTGAAGGTATTTCCCCCCTATCTTTTGGCTTCTCCCATGGCTGATAGTTAGCCGGCAATCTAATTGCAGTTTTTTGGTAGACGAGGGTCTTTTCTGTCTGGCTGCTTTTAAGATCTTCTTGTTATCTTTGGTGGTCTAAAATCTCCCTTCGATGTGACCTGGAGTGGATTTCTTTTTATCCATTCTGTTGAATATATATTGGTCTTCTTTTATCTGTGGATTTGTGTCTTTAATCAATTGTGGACAATTCTCAAGTGTTCTTTCCAAATATTCCTTCTTTTCTAGTCTTTTTATTGTATCCTTTTAGGACTCTGATCACACTTATATTATACTTTCTCACTCTGTTGTCCACATCTCTGAACATTTCAGACTCTCTCTGTCTCTCTGTCTGTGTTACTTTCAGGGTTATTTCTTTAGACCTATCTTCCAGTTCATGAATTATCTTTTCAGCTATGTCTAATCTGATGCTTAATCCATTTACTGTTTTTTTTGTTTGTTTGTTTGTTTGCTTTTAATAATGAGAGAGCAATTGTCATTTTGAATGGGAAATTCTTTGTTTTGGAGAACTGTCCTATAAATTATAAGACTTTTAGTATCTTTTGGTCCCCCCCACTAAAAGTCCTAGTTCAAATACTGCTCCATACCTTTCCAAATAACATGAGGCAGGGAGAGAACAAGATGTACCACTGTTGGTTGAGAACAATTTGAGGGCAAATAAAAATTAAATTCAAACAAATGTGTATTAGCCAGCTCAGGCTGCCATAGCAAATGCCATAGACTGGGCAGGTGGCTTAACAACAGAAATTTATTTTCTCACAGTTCTGAAGGCTGGGAAGTCCAAGATCAAGATGCTGGCTGGTTCAGTTCCTGGTGAGGGCTATTTCCCTGGTGAGAAGGTAAGGGCCACCTTCTTGCTGTGTCTTCACATGATGAAGAGAGATCTTTCTTTTTCTTTTTATAAAGCCACCAATCCTATCAGATGGGACCCATCCCTATGACCTCATTTAACCTTAGTTCCTAAAAGCTCATCTCCAAATACAGCCACATTGGGGTTAGGGCTTCAACATATGAGGAGGGAGCACAGTCCAGTTCACAGAGCAGTGAAAATGAAAATGAGAATTTTAATATATGACACATGCAAGATTATATACCACATATGAATATGTGGACCTAGGGCTCCATTTTTAAATAAGTAGATACATAAATAGGAGAAGGCACCAGATTTAAAACATAACCCCAATCATCAAGGAGTTTAACATCTATCTGGGAAAACAATACAAGAATCAGAAAGTTTGAAAAACAAAGGATTAAACAACAATTCAAGATATATAGAATAAATACCACAGGATACTCTAGCTCAGGGTGAAGGAACCAGAGCTTTCTTAATATCTTTGAAGTATAATCTACTGCATCTCTGTCCATCCACTCACTCTCCCCTCTCACCTCTTACCTTGAGAGCCGACAGAGAAAGCTGAAATATACGCAGTAGAGCATCCACCTTTACCTGGACGTGAACTGCCTGGTGCATAATTTCATGTTGATGTTTCCTTTATATGTATTTAAGAGCTATACCTTATTTCTAAAAGCTTTATATTTTGAAATAATTTTTAGGCTTCTAGAAGAGTTGCAAAGATAGTACAGAGAATTCCCCTTACCCTTCCTCCAGCTTTCCCTAATGTTAACATCTTACATAGCTGTAGAACACTTGTCAAAACTAGGACATTGATGTTTGTATGATACCATTAACTAAACTAGAGACTTATTTGGGCTTTATGTTTGCCTATGTGTCTTTCTGTGTCTCTTTTCCTCTTATAAGGATACCAGTCATATTGGATTTAGAGCCCATCCCAATCCAGTATGACCTCATCTTAACTTGATTACATCTGCAGTGATCCTATTTCCAAATAAGGTCCCATGTATTAGTACCAGGGGTTAGGATTTCAACATATCTCTTAGGGAAGACAATTCAACCCAAGACACTCAGCATAACAGTATGAGATTTATCCATGCTTCTTTGTGTACACGTAGTTTTTAAAATTGATGAACGATATCCCATAGTATGTATATAGCATAATTTGTTTACCCATTCACCATTCACTTGTTGTGAACATATGAGATGTTTCCTATGATGGCCTGTTATGTTTTGACCTATTATGAATAAAGCTGTTCTGAACATTCAGACACAAATCTTTGCGTGAACATTCATTTACATTTCTCTTGAGTAAATACCTAGAAGTGGAATAACAGGGTTAGATGGTATGTACATTTAACTACCTTTAAGAAATTGTCAAACTTTTTTCCAAAGTGGTTGTAGTACTTTACATTCCCACTAGCAACTTATGAGAGTTCCAGTTGCTTCCCATCCTCATGGATGCTTGGAATTGTCAATCTTTTGGTTTTAACCATGGGGATAAGTCAACTTGTTGTGGTAACTCAACTTGTTGTGGTTTTGATTTGCATTTTTCTGATGATTAATAGGTTAAGCGACTTTTCGTGTGCTTGTTGGCCATTTGCATATTTTCTTTGGTGAAATGCCTATTCAACTTTTTAACCCATATTTTATGATATTGCTTGTCTTCTTCTTAAGGTCTTGAGAGTTTGTTATATATTCTGGATGCAGGCCCTCTGTTAGGTGTATGTATTGTATTTTCTCCCAGTCTATGGCTTGCTTTTTCATTTTCTTAATGATGTCTTTCCAAGAGCAGAAGATTTCGATTTTAATTAAGTCCAATTTATGAATTGTTCCTTTTATGGGTTATGCTTTTTGTGTCCTACTTCAAGGGCACAAAAACTGTCTCCTATATATTCTTCTAGAGGTTTTGGTTTTTACGTTTTGGTCTTTGTCCATTTTAAGTATTCTTGTGCATGGTGTGAAGCTGTGAGGTGCAGACTGAGATTTTTTTCCCCCTATGGCCATCCAACTGCTCTAGTACCATTTGTTGAAAAGAAAATTTTTTCCACATTAAAGAATCTTTGTCGAATCCATTTATCACCATATGTGTGTGGATTTATTTTTGGACTTTCTATTCTTTCCATTGATCTATAAATGTCTATCATTATGCCAACATTACATGATCTTGATTATTAGAGCTTAAAACTAAGTCTTGAAAACAGGTAGTGTAAGTTTCTACCTTTGTTCTTCTTGGCAATATTGTTTTGGCTATTATAGGTTCATTGTATTTCCATATAAATTTTAGAATCAGCTTTTTAATTTCTACCAATAAAAAGCCTTCTTAGATTTTATTAGGTTTGCATTAATTCTGTAGATCGATTTGGGGATAATTGACATATTTCCACTATTGAATCTTCTGATCTATGAACATGGTATAGTCTCCATTTGTTTGGTCGTTTTCAGTGAATAGGCCTTGCACATATTTAATTTCTTTTTTTTTATCAGCTAAACTTTGTCAACCAAGCATTTAATTTACTTCTATTAATAAATATTTTTGGATACTATTGTAAGTGGTATTTTCCCCTTCAATTTTCATCTGCTCATTTTTAGTATATAGAAGTATAATTAATTTTTATATAGTAACCTTGTATCCTGCAATCTTGCTCAC
The DNA here is from genome assembly GCF_000956105.1 of Propithecus coquereli. Taxonomy (NCBI): domain Eukaryota; kingdom Metazoa; phylum Chordata; class Mammalia; order Primates; family Indriidae; genus Propithecus; species Propithecus coquereli. Next base: position 880,670 of record NW_012135747.1, on the reverse strand, counting down.
TTCACTTATCATTCTAACAACTTCTTTATACATTTCTTGAGACCTCCAATGTACATGGATTGCATTGCCTGAAATGAAGACAGTTATACTTCTTCTTTTCCAGTCTGGATACTTTATTCTTATTGTGTGGCCAGGGCCTCCAGTAAAATGTTGACTAGAAATAATGATGAAGACATCTTTTTCAATAAGAGATGCTAAAATAATTGGATAGCTGTAAGAAGACAAACAAATAAGCAAAGAAACAAACAAAAAACCTCCCAAAACCTCAGTGATTTCTAGCCCTGTGTAGGCTGTGGGGATATTTTGCTTACAGCTGCCTGATACTTGCTCTTTCCCCAGTGTCCCCGGCTCAGCCTTGCTGCACAGACTGCAGTTTAGCCAAAGATTCAAGGGGACTCCGTGTAGACTTTTGGAGCCTTTTCTCTGCATAGCTTCCTTTTCTCTGGCACTCTGCCTGCGGATGGTAGACACCTTGGCCTCCCCGAACTCCAATTTCTCTCTCTTCGACTCAGTACGGCTACTGGCCTCTGGGTGCCCCCGCCCTGTTTGCCTTCCAGAAATTGGGGTAGGATTGATCTCATTTGTTTCTTTTAGTCCTGAGTTGCCTCTTATGCAATGTCCGAAAATAGTTGTTCCGTGCATTTCCCCCGTTTTCCAGCTATTTACAGAGGGAGGGGCAGTCTAGACCTTGTTATTTTCTCATAGCAAAACTCTGAAGTCGTAGTCATTTTTGTTAGTCTCCTATTCCTAGCTCATTTTTGGGAGTTCCATCTTGTATTTCTTAAATATTTCAAGCACAGTTATTTAGTTGTCTATATTTGAGGATTCCAGCATTTGCCATCCTTAAAGACCGAAATCAGTGGCGACTTGTATCCTTGTGTGTTTGGCAATTGCTGATTGTGAGTTCATACTTTGTTAATCTTTCGGCAACAGGAGGGTCTCCTTCGGCAGTGCCTTCCTTCCAAGGTGATTTGTGCTTTTTTGGCTGGAAGTCGGAGAAGTACTTCTGCCCTGGAACCTCTGTTGCACACCCAGTTTAGGGGTGTCAATTGCAGCTCCTCCAGCCTGCAGGTGGCTGTCTTTGGTGCTGCCAATAAACAAACTTGCCCTCGGGTCAGTATCACCTTTGGGTTTCAGCTCCTTGTGAGATTTTTCCTCCTCTGAATATTTCCCCAACATTTTGCAAGCTCAGAAATGTGTTTAGAAACGTGTGTTATAACTTACCCAGGATCTAGTTCTTTAGCAAGAAGGGCTTTCCAAATATCTGGTTTGCCATAGTGTTGGAGTTAGAAGTCCTGGTCATGCACTGTCCATCCGTCCACCTGTGGGTCATTTCTTTGTTCCTTACTTGTTCTGCTCTGCCTATGCTGTTCCCAGCCCTCTGATGCTTCTGAGAAAATAGGAGAAGGCCCTCCTTCCCTTTCAGGAGTGACACAGCTGAGAAAACGTCTTGAACACATTGACTCTGCTTAAAAAAGTGCCATGTCCTCGCCTGCCAGACCTTCCTTCCTGCGGGGCCATGCTTTACCCTGGCATCTCAGGTCCACCGTTGGAGTAGCCCTCAGTGAGGAGAAAGCTCCCTGCTGGCTTCGCCCCATGACCTGGACCTCAGCGGGCCCTGGGCCACTGTGGACCTGAAGCTGATGGGTTGTGGGGCAGGGGCAGAGGAAGGGGGTGATAGCAGCGGGCGGGAACCCACCTTGATGTTTGGGTCTTGAGAACAGAGTCAGCAGGTGCAGCCTGGGCCAGAATAGCCCTGGCAACATATGCTCCCAGTTTCTGGAACAAGCCTCGCTTGTTAAAGAGGAAAACAAAACAGCCCATCTTTCTCTGCGTAGGGCTAATGCATCTTTGGAGCTGTGTGGCTCCTCGAGGGTCCCAGCCGCAGCTGACATTTCGTGTTTGGTCAGGCTGACTGCCAGCCCGTGCCCTGTCTCCCGGCACCCCCGCCCCTCCATCCCAGCGTCTTCGGCAGTAAATCACCCACATGCTCCCTCGGGGGGAAAAGGTCTGGGAGCTCCTGGGGCTGGGCAGAAAGAGGGCTGCCCACACAAACATCCTCTGCCCCTTCCCACCAACAGACAGCAGCCCCCGTGGCTGAAAAGGATTTGGGGGGAGGCGGGATAGTGCGGGGGGAATGTTGGGGTGGTGAGGGGCAGAGAGCCAATATGAAGCCTGCTCTGCCCAGAGGCCCGAGGGACAAGGTGGGAACCCAGGTCTGTCTATCCTGGAAGGCAGCCCTGGTCAAACTGTCCCGTGCCTGCGGACCCCCTGCAGGTCCAGCTCGGGTGTAGATTCGGATGCGGGAGGTCTAGGGTGGGCCTGAGGCTCTGCATTTCCAACAGCTCCAGGTGTCGCCCACGCTGCTGGTCCAGAAGCCACGAATAATGGGGCTCCAGGGTTTCGCCAGCCTGTAGGGTCACTGTGAGGGAGGCTGGGTGGAACTGCACCAAGGAGTCACCCAGAGAGCCCCGGTCAAGGAATCTGAACCTCTGTGCTTGCCCAGGGGCACTTGTGTCTGTTCTTTTTTAATGCCCCCCAACCCTATGGTTCGAACGTGCAGCCAGGATTGAGAACTACTACGCTAGGTTATGGGAAATTATCCCCTACCTTAAAATCGGGGGTCTGTGACCAACTAATTAGCTCTCAAGGAGGAATGGCTGGAAATGGCTTAATATCGTACTCTTCCCAGGAGGCTTCATTTTCACAGGCGGGGACGAGTTTCACCAGGAAGGGACTCCAGAGGGCAAAGGGGGACTGGTCACACCTTGCCAAACGGCCGCGCTGTGTGATCTCGTCTCAGCACCTTCACGCCTCGGCCCGTGTCTTGGCCCCGACCAGCACAGCTCCTGTTTTGGTCTGCTCAGCCCAGGATTCCCAGAGGGCTTGGAGCTTCCCACTGCTCTGGAAGGTTCTCTCCCCATCTCATCTCATCTGAGAAAGAGGCAGCTGGGAGGCCCTTTCTTCCCTCCAGTGACCCCAAGCTGCGTCTGAGGATGGTGGGAATGAGGTGCTAATGCCCGGTCTTGAGGAGACTTCCCTCAAGGCCCACGCATCTGGTTTCCATTTTCTCCCATGGCAGGCCCCACTGAGCAGAGCCTTAGTCTTAGTATCTCTTGCAAAATCACATCCAAGGGCCAGGTTCAGCCGCCCCATCCTCAGTCCAACCGGAGTCCTTCCTCGCAGGCCCCGAGCAGCTCTCCCCCGTGGGCTGTGGGAGGCAGGTGGGGCCCTTGCCAGCGGCGGGAGCAAAGGGAGGCTGGGGGAGGACCGGCTGCTTGGAGAGCTGGGAAGGGGGAAGGCTGGACACCTGAAGGGAAGAGGAGGCAGGTGTGGGCACCACGGAGGATGGGCGTCTGCGGCCCGCGCTGTGCGGACTGCCCACGCGCAATGGAGTCCCTTCCTTCCCTCATTCTCAGGCCTGGCTGGTGAGAGCAGACCTCTGCCACCTCGCCAGGGTCTTCTGCTCTCATCCAGACCCTTGGGCAAGAGAGGGCAAGGACCCAGAGGTGACAGGGACAGGGGGTCTTGGAGTCAGATTCTATTTTAAGAGATGTCAGGGTCACGAGGACTGCGAACTGGTCCTGTCCCTGACTGAGACGGTTCCCCAGCAGCCCCGGCCTGGGGGCAGCACGGTGGTGGTCAGGGGCACCGGCTCCCGGGGTTCACAGGCTGGGGCTGAATCCTGGCCTGAACTCAGCTAAAGTGGGTCAGTTTGGGCTAGTTTCATCTTCTGCAAAGATGGGGTAATAAAGCAAAAACTGAATTGGATAAGTGCAAGCAAAGCATTTGGCCTAGCACATAGGAAACGGTTCATAGATGGTGGCAAACATCTACTATCCATCCGTCCTTCCATCCATCCATCCATCTATCCACCCATTGAACAATTCATCCATCTGCCCGTCCATCCATCCATCCATCTTTCTAATCTATATGCTGGAAGGATGTTAGAGTCCACCTGGTCCAGTGGGTCTCATGCCTGGGGAGCTTTTTAGCTGGGCCGACCCTGGACCCTCACTCAAGAGTCCTAATTTAATGAACCTATGGTGGGGCCCAGGCGTCTGCATGTTCTGGGGCATCCTGCTGCAGGTGGTCCTCAGGCCCCTCAGGAAACCCTGGCATAGTATTTCACCTCATTTTACCAAGAAGGAAACTGAGGCAGGGAGGATGATTCCTCAGTTATGTGACTTGGTGATAGGCAAGACTAGAGCTCTCCCCTCCCCCACCACTGTCTGTCAGTGTGGTGTGTGGGGCGGGTGTGACCAGGAGTCCCCAGAGGGCCGCCAGTAGCCCTCCATGCTGCCCTCCCTCCTGCCCCTCCCCTGCCCACCAACGCTGCCCCGACTCCCACACTGAGCCTGTCGGGGACCAGGGATTTATTCCTTTGGACCAGCTTTCCGTCCTTTATCTCCTGCGTTATTTATGTCCCTTGCCTTTTATCTCCCCCTGGGCCAGCCTGCATGGCCCATTATGTCGCGTTGGCTGTGGCCACATCAATCTCCAGCCCTGGGAGCCAGGCCCCAGCCCATCCTCATCATTTATTTTCCAGGTCCCCTGAGGCCCGGCCAGCAGCTGCCTGGTGCGTGGACGCCCCGGCTGGCGTTCTCCTCAGAGGGGACCATTGTTAGGGGGCCTTGGGACCGCCGGGTCAGACAGGTCACAGGCGGCGTGTCTGGGGCCCCGGAGTGAGGTGACCTTTCAGGAATTAGCAAGGCAGGAGGGGGCAGTGGCCTGGTTGTCAGGACTTCAGAGTCCTGGCCTGGACTTGACCAGTGACTCCCCGGGGGACTTTGGACAAGAGCAGCAACCTTCCAGGCTTCAGCCTCCACCTCTGTAAAATGGGGGTAGGAATCTGGACAGGATGACCCAGTCAGTAGCGCCCAAGTCTCCCAGACGTGTGTCAAGTGCTTCCCAAACTGTGTTGTAGAAATTAACAAACGGTCGTTAAAAAGGCAAGGGACGATTCCATAATCAAAGTTTGGGACATTCCAGGTTCAACAGAAGTGTAATGAGTTGAATGGTGATACCCCCTCCTCCCCAAAACAAAAGATCTGTTCATGTCCTAACCCCAGGAACCCGTGAGTGTGACCTTATTTGGAAAAAGTGTCTTTGCAGATATAGTTAAGGATCTCGCGATGAGATTATCTTGGATTTAGGGTGGGCCCCAACTCCAATGCTGAGGAAAAGGCCGAGGGACACGCAGAGGAGAGGCCTGTGTGACCAGCCAGGCAGAGACTGGAGTCCTGCAGCCCAAGCCAAGAAACGCCTAGAGCCACTGGAAACCGGAGAGATAAGAGCAGATTCTCCCCTAGGGCCTTTGGAGGAAGCACAGTTCTGCTGATGCCTGGATTTCAGTCCTCTGGCCTCCAGAACTGTGAGAGAATAACTTTCTGTTGTTTTAAGCCACCGAGTTTGGTAGTTTGTTGTGGCATCCCTAGGAAGCTATAATAATACAAAAGAGAAGCAAGTTTCTTTGCTGCAGGACTTGTCAGGGCCTTTAGCAGCTAATGTGCACTTAGGAAACACCGGGGTTGCAGGGTGGAAATGTGACATGAAATATTTGATCCAGGAGCTCTCAGGACTTGTGTCTTGATGAGCACGCTTTGAGGGATGCTGACCTATGACTTGATGGGAGAGGTCGGGGAAGAAGGGGAAGTATGGGGGGACCAGCTTTGTCTGACCTTTCCTGAAATGGGGTGAGGGTAGCAGAGTCAGGGGCCCTGCCCCAGATGTCAGGAAGTGAGAGAGATTTAGGATCTCAGGCATGGGAAGTTGCCGTGCAGCCTGATCCACTCCCAGGAGGGCTTTGTGCTAGAGGGTTGTAGGGAGGTTGCTGCTGGAGGAATCCCCCTTCCAGCCCACCTTTCCAGTCTGCAGACCAGGCCACCTGTGCTGAAATCCTCTCCCACCAGCCAAGCACAGGGTGGTGGGGGCTCCTGCACCCTAAATGCCTCTATCTGAAGAGCCAGGCTTGTTTGGTAGCCCACGGAACTAAAAGTTAATTATTGCAATCATGATTCCAGCTGTGGGATTTATTGAGAGATTACTAAGTGCCAGAGCCTGTACTGAGTGCTTTATGCATATTAATTAATTTATTCCTCACAACCCTATTAGTCCATTTTACAGATGAGGAAATGGAGGCACAGAGAGGTTGAGTAGCTAGCTCTAAGTCACACAGCCAGTAAATGGGGGATCCAGGATTCAAACCCAGGCTGTCTGACAGTGATGTCACACTGCCTAGATTCAGGGACTCCTCGGTGCATCATGCCCAGGCATGGAGGAACAACTCTAGGAGGAAATGTTCATTCATTCATTCACTCAACATTATTGCTTGCCTGTGCCTTGCCGATTGCTGGGGGCCGAGCCCTCAGGCCACGGCACCGAGCCTGGGAGTTCCTGGCCCCAGTGAGGAGCCTAGCTGGGGGGCAGCCAGGACACCGGAGATGGCTATGATCACCGTACAGGGGGGCAATGGCCACAGGGTGTTGGCAGAGGCTTCTGATCAGGCCTCAGTGCTCAGGGATTGTGTCCAAGGACTCGGTTTCTCTTTTGTTCACTGAACTAGGTTTTCCAGGGAAAATAGGAGTCAGCCCAAAAGAAGAGGAATTTGGCTGCAAGGTGTGAGAAGGCTTCGTCCCGAAGCGGGATGCTGTCTTCCAGGAGCTGGGTCTACTCGGCCACAGCCAGGAGAATGAGATGGGGCTGGGAATGGAGCCCTTACGCACAGCCGGGGGTCGGGGGGAGGCGGGCAGTCCAGGATTCCGAAGTGGGCACAGATGAGACACCGGCTACCGAGTGACAGTAGCTCCATTTATTGACCCACTGTGTGCCAGATATTTTGCTAAGCACTCTACGTGAGCGACCTTATTTAATCTTCACTGAAACCCCGTGAGATGCAGCGACTGTTAACTCCATTCGACACCCAAGAAGCAGAGGCTGCGTGTGGCTGCGTTATGTGTCTGCACTGGGGGTGGCGCGTGGTCTGTTTGACGAAGGGCTGTATTTACCCAGGGATGACATTCAACATGTGTAACAACAGGCGTTTTGGGGCCTCTGAGCCATCATTTAATGCCACCCAGAAGCCTGCCTGGTGTGTACCAGCTGAACATCAACTCTACTTGTAACTAAAACGAGCACTTGGAATCATGCTGGGAAAATATTATAGTAGGCCCAAAAAATGGAGGTATTCCTTTTCTTGTTATTGTTTTCGTTATTAATCACCCTGTCTAGGATGATGGGGAAAACAGGCCATTCTGTTCCATTTCCCCCCACATTCTCTTCCTGATATGTTTTTCGAAGCTGTTATTTGCAGGCTCTTCCGCTGCTCAAGAATCTTCAATGGCTCCCATTTGCCTACAGGGAAAACTCCAACTCTCCTGCCTGATAGTCACACTCTCCATGACTAGCTCCGCGGCCCCTGCCCAGGTGGACTTCCTTCTCCTTCAGGCTATTTCCTTGTCATGCCCAACATGACACATGCCTTCCTCCCCTGGGCCATTACCCCTCCTGAAATGCCTCCTCATCCTCTTTGCTGACCTGACTTCAAGGCGGCTGAAATTCCACCTCCACTAAGAAACCTTCAGAATATATGGGCGCTCGGAGAGCAGCCATTCTTTAATGTCCTACAGCCATCGCTGTTCTGTGAACACTCGTGCACGCACCACGTGGCAAGTATTTTTGGTCTGCCTCCCAGCAGCCCAATCACACAATCAACCTCTCGATGTCACGAGTCACCACTTACCAAATTCTTATGCGCCCGAGAATCAACTGGGATCTTGTCAAGATGCAGATGCTGATCGGGCTGCCGGGGATGGGGCCCGAGACTCTGCACTTCTAACGAGCTCCCAGGTCACACTGCCACTGCTGGTCCTGGGACCACACTTGGCGTACTAGGGCCGGGGCGTCTGCCAGAGCCTCTGGTCCCTTGGTTCTCGACCCTGGGGCTTGAGAAAAACACGTCCCCTGGGCCCAGCTGGGAGTCCCCTCTCACTGGTGGGGGTGGGCCAGGACTGGCATGATTCTCGTGGACGGGCAGCCTGGGCAGAGCCACTGGGCTAGCGCCACTTCTCACCCCAGCAGGTGTGTGTTTCTGTGGTTGAGGATGCTTAGGTTAGAAGCTCTTGGAGGGCAGGGACCTGGTTCCTTGGGCAGGCTGGGGAAGCTACAGCGCCGAAGCATTTTGTGAGTGGGAGCTCTTTGAGGCGCTAAGAGAGAGCACCCACCCCGGACGCCCCAGCCCAAAAGCATCTCTGAACTTACCGCCACCACCCACCCCAGGGCACAGACAGATGACAAGGCAGGAAGGACCAGGAGCCCAGGACCTCCCTTCTCCTCTCCTGCCTGTCAGCCCAGCTGGGAGCCTGGGAAGACTCCCGCCCTGGCACCCAGGAAACAGGCTGCGGTGCTCCGAGTTAGCAGGCACGGGGCGCCCTCTGCTGGGATGTTTGAGCTATTTCTCCCTGGGGACTCGGGTGGAGAGGAGACCCAAAATTCAGAGGGTGCAGGAGGAAAGGGGTGCTGAGACCCACATCCTCTGAACCCCCTGAAATGGGGGATGTCAAGGGGCGGCAGGGAAGGGAAGGCTTTTCTGTGTCTCTAATCCAGATCACGCGAGGGTCACAGGTTGGGCCTTTGGCGGCCAGGACATACCTGTGCCCGTACTGCCAAGCCACACCGAGGTGCCTCCTGCCTGCTCCACCTGTGCCTTCTCGCTGTCATCACCATGGCACCCCCTGCGGTGGCTCTGCTTAGAGGCAACGGGACTGAAAACACGGCTTTTGCTGTGTGTCCCCAGAGGGCTCAGCTATTCTGAGCACTCACAATTGTCGATTTCAACTCCCTTGCAGTTTATAACACACTGGGGTCAATGTGGGGTCAGTGTCAAGATCGGCGGTGATGGAATTAGAACTCGGACTGGAGCTAGGGCCAGCGGTCAGCCTGTGCCCAGAGCCCAATAACCAGGCAAGCCCCAGTGGCAGGTCCCTCTCACTAGAGGCCAAGCATCTGCCCCATGGAGGCTGTGTCTGGGAGACCAAGGCAGGAGAGGAAGACTGAGAGAGCAGAGCCTGCCCCAGCTCCGCGCAGCTCCCCCAGCATGGCTGCTCTGCGCTTTCACGATGCTTCCGGGGCAGCGGCTCGGGGGTCAGCACGCAGTGCGCCAGAGTCCAGGCCCCGGGCTTGGTTCCACGGTGGGCCCACCCCGGGGCTCTGTCCCAGGGTGAGTGCCGCACTGTAACCTCTATTGGCTTTGTGATAAATACATGGTCTTAGCCCACAGAAAGACCAGGGAGGGTGAGCAATACTGAGGGGAAGTGGTCCAGCATTATTCTGGGTGGAAAATTAGCAAATGAACATATGCGCTAATCGATGCTGCTGTAGACCAGGGCTATGAAACCCGGATCTGAGGGTGGGCTTCACAGGCCTCTGGGGGTCCACAACCCCTCCTGGGATTTCTGTATGTCTGATTTTACATGGTTTCCCTCAGATTCTCACAGGGCCGTAACCAAAAAAGAGTAGGTGAGAATCCTTGCCTAGGCCCATCCTCAGCTTTTTAAAAAAACACCTTTTTTTTTACAGTTTTATTGAGGTATAACTGACAGACAATAAGCTGCACAGAAAGTGTCCAATTTGATAAATTTTCAAATATGTATACACTGTGAAATGATCGCCACAATCAAGATAATCAACATATTAATATCTATCACCCTCAAAAGTTGCTATGCTTTCTGTCACTATAGACGAGTTTGCATTTTCTAGAATGTTCCATTAATGGAACCATACAGTGTGTACTTTCTTGGATCCAGTTTCTTTCACTCTGCGTAATTATTCTGATAGTCATCCACATTACTGTGTGTGTCAATAGTGCAGTACTTGGTATTGCCGAGTGGTATTCCATTGCGTGGCAGTGCCGCGATTTGTGTATCTAGTCATCTGTTGATGGTCATTGGAGTCGTTTCCAGTTTTTGGCTATTGCAAAGAAAGCTGCTGTGAACATTCACAAATACTTATTTGTGTGGACATACGCTTTCATTTCTCTTGGGTAAATACTTAGGAGTGGAAAGAAACTGTCAAACTGCGTTCTGCAATGTTTGTACCATTTTCCATTCTCTCCAGCAGTGTGTGAAAGTTTTAGTCACTGCATGTGCTGGCCGACACTTGCTAGGGTTAGTCTTCTAAACTCATTTTTAGCCATTCTAGGGGGTGAGTTGTAGTACCTTGTTGTGCTTTTAATTTGCATTTCCTTAATGACTAATGATGTTGAGTATCTTTTCATGTGCTCATTCGTTACCCACATACCTTCTTTGGTGAAATGCAGATTCGAATATTTTGCACATTTAAAAAATTGGGTTATTTGTTGTCTTTTTATTGAGTTGTAAGAGTTCTTTATACAGTCTAGATACAAGGCCTTTGCTGAATAAATACGTTGCAAATATTTTTCTCGGTGTGTGGTTTAACTTTTCTTTTTCATAATCATATCTTTTGAAGAGCAAACTTTTAAAATTTTGAAGCCCAATTTATTTTTTTCTTTTATATTTGTGCTTTTTGCATTATATTTACAAAAGCTTTGCCAAACCCAGGTCGCTAAGATTTCCCTTATGTTTTCTTCTAAATTTTGTAAACTTAGCTCTAACATTTAGGTCTATGATATTTTGAGATAATTTTTATATGTGGTGCAAGCTCTCAATCCAAGTTATATTTTTTCTGCATATGGATATCTAATTACTCCAGCACCATTTGTTGAAAAAATGATCTTTTATCCATTGTCTGGAACCTCTGTCAAAAATCAATTGACCACATAGGTATGGGTCTATTTTTGGACTCTATTCCTTTCCATTGATCTATTCATCTATCTTTATACCAATACCATGTCTTGATTACTTATAGAGTTTTATAATTCATAAAGTCATAGAATCAGATCAAGTCTTTCAATTTTGTTCTATTTCAAAATTTTTTTAGCTGTTCTAGATCCTTTGTATTTCTGTAAACGTTTAGAATCAGTTTGTCAATTTCTGCTGGGATTTTGATGAGGATTCCATTGATTCTATAGATCAATTTGGCAGAAACTGACATCCTTACAATATTGAGTCTTCCAATCTATGAACATGGTATGTCTTTCTATGTATTTGGCCCTTTAATTTCTCTCAGCAATGCATTTAGTTCTCAGTGTACAGGTTTTATACATCTTTTGTGGGATTTATCCCTAAGCATTTCATACTATTTCATTCTATTATAAATGGTAGTATATTATATTTCAATTTCTGATTATTTGTTGCCGGTATGTAGAAATACAGCTGATTTGCATATATTGATCTTGAATTCTACAACCTTGTAAGTCACTTATTAATTCTAGTAGCTTTTTTGTAGGTTCGATAGGATTTTCTATGTAGATGTTCATGTTATTTGCAAATAAAGACAGTTTTACTTCTTCCTTTCCAATCTGGATGTTTTTAATTTCTTTTTCTTGCCTTATTGCACTGGCTGCAACCCCAGTGCAATGTTAAATAGGAATGGTAAGAGTGGACATCCTTGCCTTGTTTCCAGTTATAGGTAATAGGAGGTTTTCAGTCTTTCACTCCTTCCTGGCTTTATTTGCCCTGGTAAGCTCAAAGGGGTGGCCTTTTAGAACTGGTTTGAGGACCCTAGAGTTTGCCCTGGGCATTGTTTTCTTAATTCTGGTATTTTGGTGTGAGCTCCATGGAGTTTGTAAGTGCCTTGAGGGCAGGCATGGTGTATTTGACTCTAGGTCTCCATGCTGTACCTGGCATGGTGCTCAGCTTGACAAATTCTCATCGCCAACCAGGTCACTGTTCAGGCCGAAAGGGCCTGTGCGTGTCCCTCTCTGCCCCATCCCCTTTGCTTTCCTCCTGGGCAAAGGCAGCCATGCTTCCCTCCTTTCCCTCTCTTTTCCTCCAGAAACCTGAATGGAAGGAGACATGAAAGAAGAGCGCTCAGGTTTAGCCAGCATCAGGTTACTTCCATGCCCATCCTCATTCAAAAATAAACCTGAGCGGTAAGGGAGGGAGGGTGACAGAGATGGGAGGGAGCTCTTAGCATAGCTCTGCTTCCAGGCTGTATTTTTAGGGCTGGCATTTAGGCTTGGCCTGGGGACAAGGTGCTGGAAAATGCAAGGCATTTCCTCTTCCTGTCAGTTGGGACAGTGCGTGTGTGAGTGTGTGTGCAGGCCCCTGCCACCTTCCCATTTAGTACCTCCAGAATAGCAAACAAAATACACTTCCTCCGCAGGCCTGCTCCACGCCTGGCCCACGCTTGGCCCCTGCTGGCCGCCAGCCCTTCCAGACCCGTCCCATCTCGACACTCTCTCCAGGTTCCTCCCAGACCATCGGACACGCTGCCTCCTGCAGTGAGAGGAGCTCCTGGCTTCCCTGCGTTGCTGTCATAGTGCCGGGCAGCTCATCAGCCGCGTCGAGGGGCTGGACTCTGCACTCTCTGAGGGCCTGGGTGGGATTATTCAGGAGGTCCCGATGGTGACTTAACAGGTTCATGTGTTGACTCCTTCACTCATTACTAGCTGTGTGTCATGTGTGAGTTACTTACCCGCTCTGTGCCTTAGTTTTCCCATGCGGATGATAACAGAACTTGCTTCATAAGGGTGTGGGGAGGATTCAATGAATTAATACTATACGTAAAGTGGTAAAGTGCCTAACACAGCACCTGGCAGGCAGTAAGGGCTGAGCAAAGGTCAGCTGCTGCTGTTCGAATGCCTGCTGCACACAGCCTTGGGCTTGGGCAGGGGCAGGGGCTACCATGGGGAGCTAGACAAGCACTGTCTCTGATCTTTTGGAGTTTACTCAGTTGGAAGCCTGGTTGCTGCCCTTCAGAACTGTAAATTCTCAACCACAGCTTTGGACCAGGCCCTGATGCCCACGTGGAGTGAAAGGTCTCTTTTACCCACCACACGGCGATGAAGTGCATGATCAGAGACACCATGGTAGTGATGTTATTGGCACTTTGTGGCACTCTGGCTGGCTTGGTTTCTTCTTTGCTTTGTAAAGTCATTTCATTTCCCAGGGTCTCATTTTCCTTATTTGTAAAATGAGAGGGAGAATACGTGCAATGGAATATTATTCAGCCTTAAAATGGAAGGAGATTCTGATACAGGCTACAACATGAAAGAACCTGGAGGACTTTACGTTCAGTGAAATAAGCCAGTCACAAAAGGACAAATACTGTATGATTCCATTTGCATTAATATAAGGTACCTAGAGTTGTCAAAGTAATAGAGACAGAAAGTAGAGCGGTGGTCACCAGGGAGGCGGGGAACGAGGAGTTATTTTTTAACGGGTATAGAGTTTCAGTTTTGCAAGATGAAAACAGTTAAGGAGATGGATGGTGGTGATGGTTTCACAACATTATGAATGTATTTAATACCACTGAACTGTACACCTAACAATGGCTAGGCTGGTAAATTTTGTCATGTGTATTTTACCACAATAAAAAGATTTGGAAAAAAATGAGAGGGAGAGCAGTTAAAGCAGATGATCACTTAGGTCTGTTCTGATCCGTTCTTTCACACGCTGAATTATCTCTTTGTCTCCCTTCTTATCGTTTTCCTCTCTCCCATACAGCTAGCTCTCAGGGCTGTCCCCTCTGGAGCACAGGTTGTGCACTGCACAACTCCAGGGAGTGCAATTCCCCAATACTCCAGTGCGGATGGCACCTTCTAGAATTGTGTAGTCCAGAGCCCGTTCAGCTGCATAACCTAGCCTCTTCCGATCTACCTGATCAGAAGGTTGTCTCTAGTCCCAGCTCCTGAGTTTATGCAAAGTAGAAACAAAATGTACAGCATCACATAGGAATGACAAACAGAACACACTTATCTGATCCTCCCCCTCTGTCATTCCGTAAGTTTGGAAAATTGTTCTACGGTTGGTTTCTTTTGCTCGAGACTTAACAAGCACTTGTTGATATTCCTAGTCATTCGTTTCACAAATATTTATTAAATACTCACAGTATGCTGGGCTCTGTAGAGGTGCTGGATACAGCTGAGAATGGGGTCCGTGCGCTCGTGGAGCATATGTTATGGTTGGAGAAGAGAGACCAGAAAGAGGGAAACAAGCAGGCAAGCCAGTGTGCAAGGGTGTTGAGGACCACACAGACACTTACAGAGGGTCCTCGGCAGGATGGGGTGACGGGTTGCTTTCGACTGTGATGAGGGAAGGCTTTCCTGGGGAGGTGACATTTGAATTGTCACCTGAAGGACCAAAGGAGCCGGCCAAGCGGACATGGGTCCCCTCTCCTCAGGTTTCCTCACTCCAGGCCTGGCAGGGAAGGGGTGAAGCCAGCTCACGCTCTCGGCCTGTCCTTGCCACTCGCTGCTCTTTCTCAACACTGTCCGGCTACTTCCCTTCACCTGAGAAAAAGCCCCAGTGCCGTCCATTTGGAGAATGGAGCCGCCTTTGCAGGTAGAGCTCATGCGATAATTCTCCATGCAGACTGGAGTCGCTCCTTCGTCCTTCCCCTCCACAGACCCAGGCAGACAGAAAGGAGTGGTTCAGGTCTTTCTTCTGAGCCGATGCTCAGGCTGTGCGAAATCAGATGTCACACGGATTTGCCAGGGCCGCCCAGGAGGGAGGAAGCCCTGGCTGGGATGGTAGGAAAGCCAGGATCGCTAGGTTGGGTTGGCAGAGGAGAACAGAATTGTCTCCACTCTCCACAGCTGTTGGAGTTGGTGGCTGTGGGTTCGAACCCCGTCTCAGCCTCTTCTTGGCCAGGAGACTTTGAGGTAGGTACTCAACCTCTCTCTGTCTCGGTCTCCTCATCCGTAACAAGGGGCAAGAAATATAGTATCTGCCTCCGAGGATGCTGCAAGTACTCGGAGCGTTTGCCCGCGCAGCGCCTGGGGCCGCGATTGGTATGCAGGGACACGTGTTCGCTCTGCTCTCCTTTTTCAGGAGGATCATCTGTCTCCTGGAGAGTTTTCTTTCATTTGTCGGAGACCTCTTTTCCAACTCTACAAATAGAGTCTTGGTTCATTCAAAAGAGGCTTGACCTGGAAGAGACAGCACCATACAGGTCAGGGGAGCATCTGAGTGTGAGTTAGTGTGTGGGAGCGTGCGTGGGGCAGTGTTTTCCTGACTGTGTGGACCAGCTTTTTTTCGCTTGAATATGAGGGGATCTACGTTTGCCCCTCAGACTAAGAAAGAGTTCCTTACTGCATTCTGTTAACAAAGCTTCTCATCCATCCAGCCAGCCAACAATTATCCTCTAACATTTATTTTTGGTAGGTATTGTGCTGGTTTTGCAAAAGGCCAATACTTCAGCCTGGGTTCCCCCCAAAACAGAGCCTGTGGCAAAGTTTATGTGCTAATGCCTTCTTGTGGGTACAGCCCCAGGAAGCAAGAGGAAGGGAAGTAAGGCAGAGAGGAAGGAAGCCAAACCCAGCTGTTCAGTGGCCATAATTTGGGGGTTTTGGGGCAGAGAGTTTGTCCCGATGATACCTTCACCTGCCAACCTTCCATGGCTTCTGAATGGAGTTAAGTTTTGAGTTAAGTGTCTTTGAGTTAAACATGTCCTCTATGGGGCTTTCTTCTTTTAAAAAAAAAAAATTAAAACTTTCTGCTAAAACATAACGAAATTTACCACTTTAATCATTTTTAGGTATACAGTTTAGTGGCATTAGGTACATTCACACTGCTGTGTAACCATCACCGTCATCCACCTCCAGAACGTTTTCAGCTTGCAAAACTGAAACTCCACAGCCATTAAACACTAATCCCCCTTCCCCGCCCCCCAGCCCCTGGTAGCCACCATTCCTCTTTCTGTCCCTCTGAATTTGACTACTCTGCTTACCTCATGTAAGTGGAATCGGACGTATTTGTCTTTCTGTGACTGGCTCATTTCACCGAGAGTGCTGACTTCCAGGTTCATGCATGTCGTTGCATGTGTCAGAATTTCTTTCCTTTTCAAGGCTGGAGGGTTCTATTGCATGTACGTACCACATTTGCTAATCCATTCCTCCCTCGAGGGACTGTTGGGTTGCTTCCCTCTTTGGCTGTGGCGAATAATGCCGCTGTGATCATTGGTGCACACATATCTGCTCGGGGCTCTGTTTTCAATTCTTTTGAGTCCATATCCAGAAGTGGAATTGCTGGGCCCCATGGCAAGTCTATGTTTAATTTTTTGAGGAGCCACCATCCTGTTTGCCACAGTGGCTGCACCATTTTACATTCTGTGGGGCTCTCTGTTAACCAGAGGCTGTGTGGTGAATGCCAGAAGGGCCCCAGACGAAGGGGCCACCACATGCACCTACTTTCCGTCCTTCCTCTTTCCGAGGGTGGTCACGATGCTCTTGTTCCCCACTGCACTCACTGTGAGGTGGTGTCATTATCCCCCTTTAACAGAAGAGGATGCTGACTCTCAGAGTCTATGGTGGGCTGCTCCTCCCTGCCCAGCCTCCATTCACCCTCTTTCTGGTTACAGCTTCTCGATTTCCCACTGGGGAGCCCCTCCTTCTCCACTCTCAGTGCATGCTGATCCCGTGGGGGCCGCCCCGTCCCTTGGCTCCAGGGGCAAACCAGACATTCCAGTTCCCGGGACATGGTGCTTGGTTCAGTGGGAGTTTCACGACTCAGACCTGGCTAACCAGAGCCTGTGAGCATCTTCTGGAAATGTGCTAAGTGTTTGGAGAAGTAGAGTTAGCTTTCAACTGGGATTGCGAAGCAGTAGGATATGAGCCTTCAGCTGTTGGTGGCTTCTGCCACTCCTTAGGATAACCATAACCAAGCATGGAGCCAACCCGGAAACATGAGTCAAGAGATGAAAAGTGACAGACTCCGAAAAATGTTACATGAACACCTGGATCTAATTGTACCTGAGGCTGTTAGATCTGCTCCTGGATTTTTCAATTTTAGGAGCCAATAAATCACCACTTAGCTAAAGCAATTGAGTTGAAGTTCTCTCTCTTGCACAGGAAAGGAATCCCGACTAATTCAAGCAGATTAAGGAACTTGCCCACGATCAGCCAGGAAATGGTGGTACCAAAGACTCAAACCCCTAAAGGAGTTCCCGACTTAGGTCTGGGTCCTGGCTCAGGATCAGGACTGACTATTGTTCAACTCTCCTCCAGGACTCCAGGATCCGAATCCTCGGAGGGGAGCTAGATCCTGGCTGAGGCGTTGCAGGAACCACCGTCGTCACAAAGCATCGTGCTCGTGAACTGTACAGGAGTTGGCAGAGTACAACCTGCAGGCCAAATCCAGCCCACCTCCTGTTTTCATGCAGTCCACAAGCTAAGAAGGCTTTTTACATTTTTAAATAGTTGGAAAAAATCAATAGAAGAATATTCTGTGGCACATGAAAATCATGTGAAATTCAAATTTCAGCATCTATAAATAATGTTTTCTTGGAACACAGCCACCACATTCGTTCGTTTACATATTGTCTGTTGCTGCTTTTGCACCGCAATGGCAGAGTTGAGCAGCTGCCAAAGAGACCGCCTAAAATATTTACTATCTGGCCCATGTAGAAAAAGTTTGCCGGTTGCTGCCAAACCCCACGCTTCCCTCCATAGCTGTCCGTGGCTCTGTTCCCCAGCGGCTCATCTTGTCCTTTCCTGCATCCCCTTCCTCCAGTCCTGGTTCTTAAAGAAGCAGGACCTTCATGAAATCGGCAAATGCAGGGACCGTGCTGAGCATGGAGCCGGGTGCACCGTCAGTGCTCCGTGACGGAGAGGAGCCGGCGAGCGAGCAGACTCAGCAGTTGAGCACACACACGGAGGCTCTGCATCCTGTCGCCACCGCTTAGTCCCCGTGTGACCTTGGGCTAGCTGCTTCCTGCAGTATGGGAATAATAATAGTACCTACTCCTAGGGTCCCTGTGAAGATCAAATTAGTCTTTATATGGGAAGTGCTTTAATGAGTGCTTGGCACATAGCAAATGCTCGATGAGATCTTAATTGTTGTTGCTGTTCCCACCAGCTTAATCTTCGTGGAGGATCTTGGGATCTGCCTGCAGTTGAACCTGGCCCCTGTCTGGGCCAGGCCCCCCAGCAAGGCCAAGGCTGTGCAGGGAGCAGAGACCCGGCCTCCTTACTCAGAGCCTTGGCAGGCTGGCTCCATGATCCCCCAGCAGGAGGCAGCCAGGGGCTGAGATGAGCAGGAGATCCCGGGCTCGGCCCTCACCAGCAAAGGGGATGTGTGTGTAGCTGGATGAGACACTCGTTTTGGGGAAAGGAAAGAGCAGTAGGTCCAGCCCAGGATGGCTAAAAGCAGCCCCACAGGCAGGGGCAGTTCCCTGGCTGAGAAGACCACAGAGCTGCCAGGGCCGCCTTGGCCTCGTGCGCCTGTGGGGCAGGAGCCAGCCGAGCCTGAACCGCACCTGGCTCTGCTCAGCCCTGTCCTGGCAGCTCCCCTTCTGGTGGACCAGGGCCCAGGACAAGCAGCCCAGAGGGCCAGACCCCTGGGCTGGCACAGCGGCCTGGTGGGGGAAGTGGGCACAAGAGTGACGGCACCTGGGTAACAGGAGAAAGGACCGTCCGTTCTCAATTCTAGGCCGTCTCGTCTCCTTGTCTCCCAATTCACCTGAACGCTCAGGCCCCAGGAGTGGGCTGAAAGGAAATAGTCAGAATCGGAGGGTCCTGGGACCGCCTCCCAGGCCTAAGGCCACCCAGAGGTTCTGGAAGTCCTGTGGGTGGGGACTTCTGTGGGCCTGCTGCCTCCCCCAGGCTCCAGCTTTGTCAAGACCTCAGTGAGGGCTGAGCTGAGTGGCTGGACCTGGCCCCACTGTCCTCACCTGGCCCAGCCCGGCCCCCTCGCCAGCCACTCACCGCAGTGTGATCCTGGCAGAGCTCGGCCCTGCAACTTCCCCATGGGTACAAGCGTCCTCTCCTTCATTAGGAGGGCGGGGTGGGCAGGAGGGCCTTCCTGGGCCATTTCAGCAGCTGTCCCTGCAAGCAGCATCACAGAGGCGGCAGGAGAGCCGTAGGCTAGGAAGAATCCAGCCTTGGGTGTCGAGTGGAGACACACACACACATGCGCACACACAACTCCAATAATACACACGTTCAGACATGCACACACACACGCACACACGGGGATGACATGTGCCCAGACACACACTCCTAGACAGACGCACTCGAAGCATACCTTTATCCGCTACACACCCTGACCCACCTGGACCCCTGTGCTTCCTCCTACACACACACGTCCTGCTGACACCACTCGACCATCTGTGTCCGAAGCTACCGGTTCTACTCCTGACCTGTCCCAAGGCCAGAGCACGCCGACGCCAGCCTTCTGGTGTGACTGTGAGACACAGGTCCAGGGCACATCACACAAAGGCCACCAAAAGGTTAGCAGGTCCTTACACATCATCCAGGCCAGGGCTCCCAGGCCCAGAGGCCTGCCTTAGGGCTTTGTTAAAGACTGCCAGGCCCGGCTCCCCCCGCAGACCTGGTGAAGGAGAATCTCTGTGGCTGTGCCGAGGAGGAGGGCTGGGGTCTCACAGGCTCCCTGGGGGTGTGATGCTGGACAGACTTAGTAACCTGACCCAGCCCAACCCCCTCACTATCCAAATGCAGGAACTGAGGCCAAGAGAGGGAGAGTGACCTGTCTAAGGTCACACAGCAGTTGCATGGGCAGACCAGGACGGGAACCCAGGACTCCTCCTTCCCCAACCACAGGTTTCAGGTCTGCACAGATCCCCACACCCTTCCCCACCCCCTACTAGCCCTGAGTGTGCTCCTGCCCGCTGCCCAGCAGGGAGGTTGGCTGGCTCTCCCATTCTGCAGAGCCCAGCAGGGCCAGGCCATCCTGCAGCCGGCAGTGCCCTGGAGCAGAGGCTGGCACTCTCTCCATGCCCCCTTGCCCATGTGGAGGGCCCCCAGTCGGGGAGGCCTGTCTTAGGGAAGGAGAGGGCTGGGCTCCCCACAGTCACAGATGTTTGCCACTGCGTGCTGAGCCCCCCACCCCACTCCCGGGGGAGGCCGGAAAGGCGAGTCCACACACTACCCAAACATCTGGACTGTACAGAGAGAGCCAAGATGCGCCATGCAGATGTTTTCAAAGCTTGATGCCGGGTGTCAGCAGAGAGCAGACATCTGGGTGGAGGGCTGCTGGTCATGTTGCCGGGGAGGGGGTGGGTTTCGCTCAGTGACTCAGGGTAGTGTTGGCACAAAGCTGGGGAGTGGGAATATGGCCTGGGGGCTTCACAACCTCCCCTGGTTGTCCTGTTTGGGTGGGAGTCAGATCCCAAAGGCAGCAGCCAGGTGACGTTAACAATAATAGCTCCCATTTGTTGAGCACGCACCATGTGCCAGGTGCTGTTCTGCATTTTGCACGTATTATCTCACTTAGCCCTGACAACCACCCCGTGAAGCAGGTATTGTCCCCATGTTCCAGGCAGCGGAGGTACAGGGAGGTCATGCCACTTGCCCAGACTCACCCAGTGAGCCAGTGGCAGTGCCAGGCTCACACGGAAGCCCATGCAGGTCACCACTGTGCAGCCATGCCCTGTTCCATGCGTGACCCCCAGTAAGTTGTAGGGGCCAATCCCAGCATGCCCTTCTTCCTCCCAGTATCATTTGCATATGGGGGTTTTGTATAGAGAAAATGGGTTTCTGGGAGGGATCCCTTTTCCTGGGTTTGGACTTGGGGAGGGGATTCAATAGGAGCCAAGCCGGGCCCTGCTCCCAGGCTGGTGGGCGGTTGAGGAGACGTCAAGTCTCCCAGGGCTTCTGAGACTGCTTCCCGCAGGAAAAGTGAGCTCCCTGCAGCCAAGGCCGGCTGTGGCCTGCAGGGCTATTTATTTTTCTGTCCCTAAGCCTTTAAGTCATCTATTTACACAGGGAGGAAAAGGAGCCGGCTTGGTGTCCCTGCCTGGTGACTGCCCCCTCTCCAACCTGGGACTTGCAGGCTGAGCCAAGCTCCCAAGAGCCAGTGGTGGCGGTGGGGGGGCTCTCTGGGGCCTGGAACCACAGGGCCACTGGGGGACTTTGCACTCAGGGCTCTGGCCAGGATGCTGGCCTAGGCACTGCCTCCTCCCTCCCCAGACCCAGTAGCGTCCTCAGGCCTGCTGGGCGGGGCAAGGCGGGAGGGCCTTCCTGCCTTCGCCTCCTCCCCCACCCTCCCCCAGTGTTCCCCGAAATACCTAGGCTCCCCCTTCCCCGGCCCAGCTGGCTCTTGAGAGCACCAGGGGTCAGCCATCAGGGGAAGGCGGTGAAGGGCTGGCTGGGCCGGAAGGGGAGTGAGGGACCCCCCTGGGCTCTGGCCTCCCCAACTCAGAGCAGGCTCTGCCTCTAGAGGCTGCTCCTGCTCACTCACCGCATAGACAGTCGTCGAGGACTAGGACAGTCACGCTCTGGGGCAGGGGCATACGCACGGGGGAGAAGAGGAGCTTTCTGACCTGGAGGAGCAGGGGAGAGGAGGCACATGGGGTGATCCGGGCTCCTCCTCACACAGGTGTCTGCACGGCCTTCCACGGAAATGCCTGGGGGCATGGGGGGAAGGATTCTCAGGGGAGGTGACTTTGAGTGGCTCTCCTAGGATGAGTGACTTCCTGGGCTGGAGAAGGGAGTCCCAGGGTATGCAAAGGAAAGGAGCCCTAGAGACTTGGGCGCACCTGAGAAGAGCAGGCAGAGTGCGCAGGGGCCGCCGGGAGGGCAAGCCAGAAAGGTGCGCGGGCCTGCACAAAGGGCCTGGAATGTCCCCAAAGAGTTACAGGCAATGGGGAGCTCCCGAGGGCTTGGGACAAGAGAGTGACAGGGTCCCAGTGGTGATTCAGAAAGAAATCCACAGGGGTGAGGCCGGAGGCCGGAAGGCCCCCACAAGGCTCGGAATGAGACCAGGTGAGCTAGGCCTGGTGGGCAGAGGCGACAGCAGGCTGGAGAGATGTTCCCGGGCCAGATTTATCTCCTTCTAGAGGGGACTTAGGGAAGGAGTGTGGATGTGGAGAGCTCCAGGGTCCAACTCTCTCTGGACCCCACCTGTCCCCATCTGCTCATGCAGGCCATGGGCACGGCTCTGCCCCTGGGGCAATCAGAGCCCACCCGGGGCTTACCTGGGCAGCAGACGACCTCTCGTTCTGGGCAGCACCTTCCAGCTAAACGCCTACTCTGTGTCGGGCCTGGGGCTGGGGAGGGCGCAGCGGAGCGGAGGGAGAGAGAATGCGGGGTGCAGATGAGGAGCTGAGTGGGACCGTGTCCCTGCCCACAGAGAGGGTCTCAGGCAGCCACACAGGGGTGAGCAGGGATGGGGAGGGATGGCCCCGAGGCATGGGCCGAACTCACAGCAGAGACAAGGTAGGGCGGCATTCCAGGGAGAAGCGGGCTGAATGAAGGCCCAGAGGGGGCAAGTTCAGGGTGTGACAGGCACAGAGAGTGTCCCCACCCTGTTCCTCCTTAAGGCGCTGCCCCTGCATTATCTTCCTCCCCACCTGGGGTGGTGCCAGAGGACAGGGAACTGGCCATGCACTGGGGTGGCTCTGCCCTCTGAGCCCCCTTCCTCCCGTGGCTCCTGGGGCCTGCCCCCCAGCTCTCCTCCTTCCCGCCCTCCATTGCCCCTTCCTCCTCATCCCCCATCTCATGCTGGGGCCCAGGGCTCATCCTGGGCCCTGTCTCTCCACAACACTTGTTCCCTCAGGGACACGTGCAGGCGGAGGAATAGTGTGGTCAGAGGCCCTGCGGCAGGCCGGAGCGTGGAACTAAACAAACACAGTGTGGCCAGGCACAGTTGCAGACGGGGAGAGATCTCCAGGCCCTGCAATGGGCCATTTCCAGAACACACTCTCTGCCAGGAGAATGTCCAGGAAAAGCAGCTCTGTTTCCAGAGAGGGAAACTGAGGCACCAAATGTGGTTGAGAGGTGTGTCCCTCATGCCTGGGGCTCCTCTCTCCCTCTGGGCACTGTGTCTCTCAGGGGAGGGCATGGGTATCAGAAAGCACTCTCGACTGAGGGTCACGGGCTCTCCCAACGCCTGGCCGTGGGACCCCGGCACGCCCCACCCCACCTCAGCTTCCGGTAAGTAAGAAGGTTTGGGCTGTTCTGAGCTGAATGAGGTCAGTGCTGAGTTTGTGCTTGGTCAGGTTCACAACTCCACATGCATGCAGGTTCCGGCAGTTTCCCTGCCTCTGGGGAGGCCTCCTGGGAGGCTGTCCCAGGCTCTCCGGGCCAAGGCCAGGCCTCCTCCTCACCCACTCCAGCCCCCCTGCTGGGAGGCACACAGTAGCAAAGGGATTAAAGAGCCACGACCTGGGGTCTGTCCAACTTTACAACGGCTCTCATCTGCCTGGAGGTGCTGGGAGGAAGAGGAATCCCCTTGGAGGAGCTGACCTGGCCTTCGCTGTCCCGGCCAAGGAAGTGGCCCGTCAGTGTGTGTGTCACCTCTCAGGTGTTCAGGACCCTGGAACGGCCGCAGCCCAGGGGTGGGTCTGGGCTCTGTCTTCCAAAGCATACTGGGCAGCAGGAGTCTCACCTTCTCTGGAAGGAAGGGGCCAGGATCCTTGGGCACTGTGGCCTGGCTTCCAGAGACACCAGCTGTCCCTTTAAGTGACCAGGTCACCAGTTAGACCAGACGGGCCTGCTGAGGAAGGTGGAGGACTTGTGGAACATTCCTGCTCCATGGGGCCCTGCAGGGCAGGCCTGTAGAAGAGGACACGAAGCTACCCCAAGTCTGCTGGCCACTGTCCCTCTTCCCTGGGCCCCCTGAGAAGCAGAGAGGGAGGACACCCCCTGGGATGTCCCAGGAAGAAGAGGGAGCTGCAAGGAGGCACCAACAGCAACCTTTGCCCCCAACCTCCTGCTGGGAATCACCCAGAAAGAGACTCCAGACATTCGGGTTCCAGGCCTAGATTTTGTTCTCATTCATGGGGTGACCTTAGCAGTTGCCGTCATCTCTCCGTGCGTGAGTTTCTTCTTAGGAAAACTGCAAGAAAAATTCTTGTTTTTCTCTTTCTTCATCCTCCCACTTCAAAGAGAAGCAGAAGTGATGGGTGTCCCTGGCAAGTCTTTGTTATTATGCAAATGACCAGGCGCCACAAGTGCTGCAGGACCCACAGGTAAGTCCAGAGCCCTGGATCTGCCTTTGAGACCAAACATGAGTGCATACAGCACAGACACACACACAGGCACGAACACACGCACACGCACCAGTCGGCTTTCCCCTCCACTCCTCCAGCTGTGCCTGTTCAGTTAGACCTTTCCATACCTGCGACCCAGGGAGAGGTCCAGGTGGCGAGTTCCTCGTGCTAAGTCACAGGGCTGGGCACATCTGCGCGGAGGCGGTGCACAGAGCCATGCAGGTGGCTGAGTTTTTGGCAGTAATGGAGGCGATAAAAGTTGTGGTTTTGTGGGTGCACTAAAGTGGCTCATTTTTAAATCTTAATTTCACTTTTTTAAGACACCGCTAATATCTTCTTCCAGCCCCTCCTGAGGAAGGAAGCCCATTTGTAACTTTGGAGCTGAGGTCAAGAAGGCACAGAGAGCTGAATTCACTTGTCCGGGGTTCCACAGTTGGTTTTGGGGAGGGGACAGTGCAGCCTGGGGCCCTTCCCCTGCTCAGCTTCCAGTCACACATGGCTGTTGAGAAGTTCTGGAGGGCAGCTCATTAGGACCCCAGGTCTGTTCTGTGTCTGAGACCCAGCTGGGGACAGAATAGGGGACAAAACCAGGAGTTGGGAAGGAGCTGGAAGCAGAGCGGGACTCCAGAGTGAGCAACTGGCCCCTGGCAGGGTGACTGTGTACTTAACAGCTCCCGGGGGGCCAGCGGGCGGAGTGGCTACGGCCTGAGAGCTGGCCTCAGCCCCTGAGCTGGCCCGCGGCCAGGCTGACATGCTCTGGGCTTCCTTTCTGACGGGCAGCCCCTTCCATGGAGGCCGCTCCTGGCAGGACAGTTGATGCCCAGACCTTTGCGGGGTGAGAGGGCCCAGCAATGGGGCCATCCAACTGTCCTCCCATTTCCCCTGCGGACAATGCACAGTGGCCTGCAGTCTCCACACCTGTCCCCTGGCACGCCTGTGGCCGGGGGCCCTGGCAGGAGCCTACTCTCTTCCTCAGCCTCCCCTAAAGCAGGAAGAGTCCCCTCCACTAAGCGCTGTTCATTCTCTTCCATCTGCCTCCCCAGTGCTCCTCGACTGAAGCGTCTGCTGGGAATGCAGGGGCTGCCCCGACGCAGCGGGGGCCCAGGAAGTCCCTCCGCCTGGAATATCTAAATCAACGCACTTTGTTGCATTCAAAGATCTGCAGTGGCAGGACTTGATACCAACAAAGCTGCCCGTGACTGTCCCTGGGACTCCCCATTAATGAAAAGATGGGAGACCCTTGAGACAAGCACAAGTAGGCCACTGGGCAGGGAGAAGTGGTTGGCAAGTCTGTCTTCATGATAGCAGCAATGAATAACAACAATAATAGCTCATTCATACACCATCTGCCAGATGCTCTTAACACCTCTCACATGTTAATACACATGATCACACAGCCCTATGAGGTAGGTATTATCCTATCATCCCCACTTCATGGATGAGGGAAGCAGGCACAGAGAAGTTAAGGGCCTTGCCTGAGATCACACAGCCAGGGGCTTGCACACCAGAGGCTGGCCCCGCAGGCCCTGCTTTTAAGCACTTATGCAAACTGCCTCTGGACTCTCCGGTGGTTCAACAGCCCCGCTGTGAACATGCTGAGTCCTCATTCGGCTTCACAAACTCTCCCTGGATGATACAAAAGCCCAGCCAGCCCGATTCACGTGGAGTCCCTTTTGTACAGGATCTACATGAGTGGCTCTTTCAGACCCTGTTGGCCTCCCCTGCTGTCCCCCTGCCCCTGCCCCTGCCCCTGCCCCAGCCTGCTGTCCTCCCTGGAGCATGGCCGAGCCAGCCTGGCTCTGCGGGCTCGTGACTGCTCCCTCCCTGCCCAAACAGCTGAGCCTGTGCAATGTGAGAGGGGAGGGGACTTGCCAGAGGTTTCCGGAAAGCATCCAGAGGTCACTCTGGGCTGGCTCAAGTAGGTTGGGCGCTGACCACTGCTCTGAATAGCCCCTCAGCTGGCCCTGGGGCTGATCCCTCAGCACCAGAGCAGGCCACGTGGCGGGCAGGGAGCTGCCGGGGCTGGAGGATGGTCTGCAGCTGAAGGAGGCATTGGGGAGCCAAGCATTCGACTCGGCGGCTGCCACATACCAAATGCCAAAGAGAAGACGGAGTGGAGCACCCAGACTATCCACGGAAACCTACCATCCCTGCCTCATCCCAGTCTGAGCACCCAGCCTGCACCCGGCCAGCCAGCGAGCCTCCCTCACCTCCAGTCACACCTCCGACCCACCAGCTAATACCTAGCACACCCGACACTCGCCACACCCCCCAGCCCCACCCCAACCCGCGGTGCTCACTCTGCTCACCCAGTGCCACCTGGCCTGTCCCATATCAGCACCCTACCTAGGGATCTGCCTCACCCACTCACGCGTCAGCAGGCCAGCCTCCCAGCCCTCTTGCTGGCCGCCCACTCAGCCCCTAGGCACCTCCCCACCATGGGCTCAGCCCCTCACTCCCCGTGCCCCTGACTACTCATCTGCAACCTCAGCCGACTGCCCGCCGCTCGCCCAGCACCAGCCCACCCACATCCCCATCTCAAAAGTCGGTGCCACCGTTTCCAGATCTGACTCCATCCAGGCTCTAATAAAGGCAGATTTGCCAGTCCTTCCGGGACCATGCAAGAATCATTTCAGAGGCTTCAGACTTGCATGGTCTGCTCAGGCCAGGGAGGAACAGAGCAGCCGGGGCAGGGGCGCTGGAGAGAAACTGCCTCTTCGCCCCTCACGGTTCTGGTGCTGGCCCTCTGGAAGAGCCTGCGATGGCTTTCTGCACCCCTGACCCCTTCCACTGCGAAACTCCTTGGAGAGATGGTAAATTTCAAGGGTGAAGGGGCCACCAGCAGATAAAGTTCAGGAGCCCCAGAAAGATGGACAGCACCTCTACCTCCTGCATGCCAGAGAGAGGAGGGCAGGGTGGAACAGTGACGGGGCGCTGGGCGAGAACCGGAGGCCTGGATGCCTCTCCCACTGCTCCTGGGCAACTCTGGGCACAGGTCTGTGGGAGTCTGGGCTTCTGGGTTTAGACACTCAGCATGTGGTTTTGGGCAAGTCACCCGGCCTCTCTGAGCCTCTCGAATGAAATGAGAGTTGAACGAGATGACTTCTAAACTTCTGAGGCCCTGGCCCCACCGCTGTCCTTGGGCAGGAGAGTCCTTGCCAGGAGCTCGCCAGGTCCTTGTCCTCTCTGTCCTCGGCATCCTAGTTCCAACCGCAGGGCTCCTGCTTTATCCATTGACAAGCCCCACCTGGCACCTGATTCCCATGTGGTCCTCTGTGGCTGAGCAGCAGAAGCGGCCAGGGAGGCCTCACCACGGACTTCCTGGCGCTGAGGACGCGTCAACATCACCCCGGCCAGATTCCCTAGCCCAGGGAGGGGAGATAGGCGTGATTCCACTTATCGGCGGCCTGAGAAGGATCCTGGGCTCCGTGAGAAAGTGCCCAGG
Organism: Propithecus coquereli; assembly: GCF_000956105.1. Taxonomy (NCBI): domain Eukaryota; kingdom Metazoa; phylum Chordata; class Mammalia; order Primates; family Indriidae; genus Propithecus; species Propithecus coquereli. The sequence continues at coordinate 853,195 of NW_012135747.1, read as the reverse complement.
TCAACTAGTGATGTCTGCACAGGTAGCTACATAGGGAAAGGGGTGTGAGTGCCGGGAACCTGCAAACCCTGGTAAAGGTCCATGCCAGCCTCTGGGCTCATTTCCCTGGTGTACCCTCCAGCCTGTAGGAAAGTCCTGTTTAGATGCATCTTCTCTCAGCTGTGCTATGGGAAACTGAGGGAGAATGGTGAGGCTACTCCCAGCTCAGATGCCGGTTAGGAGACAGCACCCTCTGAGGTCAACAGGATGGTGGCAGGAGTGATCCTTCCCAAACAGGTGACTATCAGGCAGCAAAGATTCTGTGGAGTGTGGCCTGCTGTGGGCCCTTTTTCCTTCTTTACATTTTTATAAAAATTGTCAGATTTTTCTCATGAAAATGCAAGCTCCCTGAGAGCGGAGTCCTGTCTCGTGTCTGCCATTTCCACCTGAATGAACTGCCAGCCTGGAGGACCTGGCTGTGTCACTCATTCATTCATTCACTCGTCTCTCCCTGCCTCATTCACTCACTCCACATTCATTCACTCATTCATTCATTCCTTCATGAAGCAAACGTTCCCAGGGGCCCCCTCTCACCCCCTCTGCAAGGGAGCCTCCCTTTGTTAGTCCTTCCCTGCGAGGCCGGGGAGGATCTCAAACTAGGAAAGTCTTGAAATAGGACTAAAGGAGCCACCCCTGTAGGGCCGAGGCCTATCATGTTCTCACTTGTGTGGGTGTGGCCTCGGGTAAGCCATGCCCCCCTCTGGCCTCAGTTTCCTCACCTGCATGTGGCTAGTGGGCAGCATGCGAAGGAAGAGGGAGGAGCTGCCAAAGCGAAGGGCAAGTGGGACGCTATCTGGCCTTGATAACGTGGGTCCTGCTTCCCGCCCAGAACCAAGGGAGGGGCAGGGGAGTCAGGCGGGGGCTTCGAGGACACCTGGGCCAGCATCTAGGGGCTCAGCAGAGCTGGTCCGGCTCGAGTCTCCAGGTGAGGAATGTGTGCTGAGGATTTAACCTGGCTGGGCACCTCCTGCACTGTAGCAGTGGGGTTGCTTATGTGCAAGTGAGCGGGTATGGGTGCCTGTGAGGGTCTGTGTGTCTTTACACATGTGTGTGTGTCTGTCTGAATGTATATACATACCGCGCAGTGTACATACCCGGTGGCATGGGCAGGGGGTGGGTTCCAGCCTGCGGATGTTTCCTTAGAAGGAAGCGTCTGCCCTGCTCTTCCATTCCTTCCCCCACATCGCCTCTCTTCTCCCCAGCCCCCCACCAAACCCCACCACCACCCTGCAGCCCACCTCCATTTCAGGAGTCCCCTTTGGCACAGCAGCAAGAACTTAAACTGCCTGGGTTCGAATCCCGGCTTTACAGACTACTGGCCATGTGGCCTCGTTCAAGGGAGTTTCCTCATCGGCAAAATGGGGGTATTGGTGCCAGCAAGTGGCGCACCCCTGCAGTCCCAGCTGCTCAGGAGGCCGTGGCTTCAAGACCACTTTGGGCAAAATAGAAAGATCTCTTCTCTAAAAAAAAAAGAAAAAAATGGAAAGAAAGAAAAGAAAAATTGAAACATTTTAAAAATGGGGGTCTTGGCTTATTCTGGGGTCCAGGAAAGGCAGTGCGTGTAAAGTGAACCGCTCCGCCCCCCCCCATTCCTCTTCCCCCACCTTATACTAAACAATGGGGCCTCCACTAGCCAGATGGTGCGGGAGGGAGGGAGGACAAACCCATTTCCCAAAAATATTGACTTCGACCTTGAACCCAAGCAGCTGGTTGGAGCTGGTGGCCTCTTTCTGGGATTGTTTATGTAGTTTTCCTTGTAAACACAAAGGATGGAAAACAAACCCAAAAATATTTAAAAATAAATGAATGAATAAGGAATCACTTGTGGGTGGCATGGACAGGGCCTGGGACAGATGGGGCAGCCGAGGGGCATTACCGTGGGATTAAACGCTTGAGTGGGCTGGGGCCTGCCCCCGGGCTCTCTCCAGCCGCCCCTCCCCTTCTTGTTACAACTCCCCGTCATTCCCACCTTCTGGGAGAGGCCCGAATCCTGCAGCACTGGCACCAGGTCAGCTTTGTAACGAAAGCCAAGGGGCCTCTGCCAGGAGTTGGCTCAGCTCTGTCCACATCTCTGTGTGACCTTGGGCAAGTCACTTTCCCTCTCTGGGCCTCAGTTTCCAAGGATCTCTGAGGCCCCTTTCAGCACTGACATCCTGTGATTCCTTTCTAGCTCAGAGATGGTTATGAGAGCACTTTGACAAGAATAAAGAATTTGGACGTGCTCATTAACATAATGTTGGGGATGGGGATAGCTCTACCCCTGAGCTGCTGGGAAGGATTCTTATTACAAATCTTGAACTTTCTCTTTTAGGATTGTTTGGGCCAGATTTGGGCCTGGAGGCACCCTGAAATATTTGTGGGTGATCCGTGCAAAGAGGAGAGGATCAGGCCCCCTCCTGCCCAGGGGCTGGGGGTGTGTCCCAGGACTGTTTCCCCCTCCCCACACACACCCAGGTGAGTGACCCCTGTCCTTCTCCAGTCTTTCTGGATGCAGAGCCCAGGGCCTGGGGAGGCCACTCTGTGTGGTCTCTGGTCTCTCTCTGGCCCAGAGCAGAACCAGTGTGCAATCCCACTACCCCACCCTGACAGTGGAGGGACTGCTGACCCTCTCTCCCAGCCAGATTCTCCCCTAGCCTGGGCTACCTGCAGCTTTGGTCTTCAAAGGCATGTTTCGAATGGGTGATGGGGGCTTTGAGTCACTGCCCTGGGATGGAGATTCAGGGGTGGGGAGAGTGTGGGGTTTGACAAGACAGCAGAGGGCGGGTAGTTAGGAGACCTGGACTCACCATGTGCTCTTGGACAGGTCCCACTCCTCACTCTAGGTCTCAGCATTCTCCCTGTTCTTCATTCTTTTATATATAATGCATGCTTACTGAGCATCTGCCTTGTACCGGGTGCCATGGGTATATTAGTGAACAAGGCTCAACCTATGCCCTTGAGAAGGGCACACTTTGGTACAGGAATGACCACTTCATTGCACCTGTATTATCCCTCCCCACTCCTGCACCCACTGCAGACATCACTAATCAATCACAGCACTCTTTAACACTGAGCCCAGCCATAACCTCGGGATCTCTTTGAAGCCAGCACTCTAGTGTTTTCCGATCAACTAGTACCAGGTGGGGACTATCCCCTGCCATACCCTCCTCACAGGGTCACCCAGAGAATAAAACAAGAATGTAGCTGGGTGAGGGAAACATGCTCCAAAATCAAGTCCACGTGCAGAGTCTGTTTCTAGGCACGCAGAGCTGCTGATAGGGTGGGAGGGGGCTCCCTTCCTCAAATATCCTTGGGAATTAAACCAAAGAGCCAGGAGAGTTTATGTGCAGGGACTATGCCTGTCCCCCAGTGTCCAAAACACCACCTGGCACCCACTGCCTGTTCCATAAATGCCTGTTGGAGAAATGAATGCATCTTCTTATCTCTGCCCAGCCGTGGAGTCACCTACCAGGGCAGGAGGCCGTGTTTCCTCACTCCTCCTTTCTGGAATAAGTCAGCCCAGGCCCAAGAGCTCCAGGGAGGCTGGACTGAAATAGACAACTCGTCAGAAGGCAGATCCAAGGGCCGTGCTGCAGAGAACCACAATCAAACACCCCTCCCAGGAATCGTCCAAGCGTCTTCCTTTCTTTCTTGGCCAGAGCATCCGGGGGTCGTGCTGGCCTTAGCAAGGTGGAGCGTGTCTGTTTGGCACCTTCTCCTGCCCCGCTCACTGGCTAGATAACCAAGTCTTCAGACTGACTGAGGAGACCTCTGGGGTGTCTGGGACCTAAGGCTGCTCCCAGAATGTGACAACACCTGTGCATTAGTGGAGGGAAAGGAGGCTGCTCGCCAGCCTCCCTGGCTGGGCTTCGCTAGCCTGCTTGCTTCCAAAGCAGACAGGTGGGGATCGAGGAGGTGACTTCCCCAGAGGGGAAATGGAGTCTAGGCTTGGCGGGGCCTCTGCTGTGTGCGTTTCTGAACTGGAATCTCACATGGGACTCGGGCCCTGCAGACTTTTCAAAGCTCTCTGCCATCCTATAGCTGATAAACCAATTTAGGCCCTGTGAGAAAGGCCATGCAAGATTGTTACGGCTGTTCTGCCTATGGGGAAGCCAGCCCAGAGAGGTTAAGTGGCTCTTCCAGGGCCACACAGCCTTACAAGACTGGCTGCACAGCCATTGTTTCTGCCACCTTCAGAGAAGCCTGTAGATGCCATGGGTCTGAAGTCTACAAAAGACTGCCCTGCAGGAACAAGAGAGTACTCTGGACAAGCGTCTGGGTCCTGGAGTCAGGCAGTCTGGACCCAAATCTTGCTCCTACCACCCTTGAGTTGTGGGACCTTGGACACATGGCTTAATCTTCCTGAGACTCACTCTCCTCATTTGAAAACTGGAGAAAATATTACCCACTTCATGAGTGTTTTAGAAAAGTATATATATTTCTTTCTCTTTCCTTTTCTTCTATAAACACATATTGAGATTTATTCTGTGACCCTGAGGTGCAAAGATGAACCTGTTGCCACCTCTACCCTTGAGCTTAAAGTCTACACATAAGTCAAAAATACACATATAATGTGGCAGGGGCTATGATTCCACACACTGATCTAGAGATGCTGAGGAAGGAGAGACTAACTGTGGGAGCAGGGGATTGGAATTCAGGGTATTGAAGGATGAGTAGGAGTTTTCCAGGTAGACACAATGAGTTGGGAAGGTATTTGGGGAAGAGGAAATAGCCCTGCAAAGATATGGAGTTATGAAAGAACATGGCATGTCTGAACTACAGGGGATGGTTTGGTGTGGCTGGTACATGAGCTCCACCACAGAGATGAGGCTGAAGGCATCGTCGGACCAGAGTGTGAGGGTTTTTGCAGCTGCCTGGGCCCAGCAGCAGATGGGGACTATGGCAGAATCTCCTGCAGGAGAGGTGTGTGAGGCCTGACCTGATCTGCTCCTCCTAGGGCTGAAACTCAGGCCAGGGGCTCCTGCAGAGACTCCAGCATCCTTGGGGCAGCACTGGGTGACGGCGTCAGAAACAGAAGTCACAGGACACTCAGAGGACACCCAGAGGACAAGCAAAGCCCAGGCCTTTAAGGGGTCGTTGAGCTGATTGTCCTATGGGGTGGGGGTTTGGAGAGACCTCCTCCTGCTCCCCCATGCTGAGGAGACAGGGGTGTTTGCGGGGCCTGAGGCTGTGAAGACCAAAGCCCGCTCTCATACAGGGCCTCAAGAGACCCCTAAGATCGCTGATGGGGACCTGGGGAGGCAGGAAGAGTGAACATTAGGAACTGCAGCCCTGAAAGCTGCAGCCAGTGACCCCCTGGAGACAAATGAAGCAGCCACCTTCAGTGGGCCATGGCAGTCGGACAATGAGGTTACTTCCCAGATCCTTGTGATCCTAGAGAGAAAGGAGCCCC